>NC_059292.1:22787485-22797485 GCF_017591435.1 Portunus trituberculatus | reverse complement strand
ACCTAACTTAATCTAATCTAATCTAACCTAACCTAACCTAACCTAACCTAACCCAACCCAACCAACCCAACCTAACCTAACCTAACCTAACCCAACCCAACCTAACTTAACCCAACCTAACCTAACTTAACCTAACCTAAATATAGTGAGTCATACACACCAGAGGAGCCACGCCCTGTCACGATGAGCCACTGGGGGATGCAGGGTGGCTCTCAGGGCGCCATGGAGCTGCCACGTATTGAGCCACAGCGCGAGGAACACAATACTGGCACAGAAACACGGCAAACACAGCAAGATTTCTTACTAAACTAGATACGAATTACAGGACACAGTATGGACACAGGAACATGGGAAACACAGCAAGACTTCTTACTAACCACATAGACATGAATTAAATGACACAGCACGGCCACAGAAACACGGCACACACAGCAAGACCTCTTATTAACAACACATGCATGAATTAAATGACACAGCACGGCCACAGAAACACGGCACACACAGCAAGACCTCTTATTAACAACACATGCATGAATTAAATGACACAGCATGACTACAGAAACATAGTAAACACAGCAGAACTTTTTATTAACCACACAGACATGAATTAAAACACACAGCACGGACACAACAACACGTAAAACACAGCAACACCTTTTACTAACAACACAAACATGACAGCAGGGCTTCCTACACTCCCCCTCCCTCCTTTCCTTACCCTCCCTTTCCCAACCTTTCCCTGCAACATGACCTACCTAGCCTTACTCTAACCTCACCCACTTCCCCTCTTCTCGCTCACTCCGCCTCGCCACAGCCTCGCCAAGACAAGAAGACTCTCGCCAGTGCAGAGGATCTACTGGAGCCTCGGAGTGACAAAAAGGAGTAATAAAACGTCACTTTCCGGGAAAATGACCCCAGAGCTCTCGGCAGCGGCACCGTTAGGCAGCACGAGGGAGGCGATGGCAGGGCGGACGCAGACGGAGAGGGAAGGGGAAGATGGAGGACCAGGAAAGATAAAGAGAGAGAGGGAGGGAGTGGAAGATGGAGATGTATAAAAGATAAGAGGTGGAGGTGAGGAAGGGACGAGGTGGGGGTTGGAAGGAGGGGAAGGGGAAAGGATGATGGGAGGAGGGTTAGAGTGAGAGGGAAGGAGGGGTAGAAGGGAAGGATGAGGTCACATGAATAATATGATGAAGAGGAAATGTCCGAGAGGAGACAATAACACGAGTAAGAACAGATGATAAAAAGGAAGGAAAGAAGGAAGAAAAATTACAAAAAAAAAAAAAATTAAATACAAAAAAGAAAGATTACATTAATATACACGAGAGTTTAAAAAAATAATAACTAAATAGCAAAGTACAATTATACACCAGGGTTATTTATAAACTACTTCAAACTACAGAATGAAAAGACAGGAGGACCAAAAAACACTGCAAAGGAAGAACAAACAGCACGACACCTACTGGTCCCCATGAAACAGTACAGCACGTGGTCTACTACTTATAAACAGTAAGAAACCCAGGATAGCAAAGATGAAGGCTTGTCCCCACTCACCACACACTGACAGACAAACAGACAAAATCAAAACGAAATATACGACAAGACACAAAGGGAAAACAAACAGAGAAAAGATAGAAGAGACAAAATGAGAAAAGGGACAAAAGATAGAAAGAAGAAAGATGACACAAAGAAGAAAGAGAGAAGAGGGATTACAAAGAGGAAGAAGGGAAACACAGGAAGAGGATGAACAGAGCAAAGACAAGAGATAGAGAGAGAAAGAAGAGACAGAGAGAGGAAGGAGGAACAGAGAGAGGAAGAAGAGACAGAGAGAGGAAGGAGGAACAGAGAGAGGAAGGAGGAACAGAGAGAGGAAAGAGGGATACAGTGGAGGAAGGGAAGAGGAAGGGAGGAGATGAGAGGGGAGCGAGGGGGGGGTATAGTTAGTCACGTGTTGTTATTCTTGTGGTGTGCAGGAGGAGGAGGAGGAGGAGGAGGAGGAGGAGGAGGAGGAGGAGGAGGAGGAGGAGGAGGAGGAGGAGGAGGAGGAGGAGGAAAGAGAGGAAGTGAAGTTATCTAAAGTAATGAGAGAGAGAGAGAGAGAGAGAGAGAGAGAGAGAGAGAGAGAGAGAGAGAGAGAGAAAACTACACACTATGAATGAACAAAAGAAAAAAGAACAGATAACAAACAAACAAACGAATGAACGAATAAAAAGACACGAATGGAAAAAGAAAAAAAGAAGAAGAAATTGAAGAAAAAGAAAAAACAACAAATAATAATTAAATAAGAGCATCCATCCTCATTATTACACTTCCTCCTCCTCCTCCTCCTCCTCCTCCTCCTCCTCCTCCTCCTCCTCCTCCTCCTCCTCCTCCTCCTCCTCCTCCTCCTCTTCCTTTTCTACGGCTTCCCTATTTCTTCACTCCTTTCCTCAGTCATCTCACCTCCCCTCTCTCTCTCTCTCTCTCTCTCTCTCTCTCTCTCTCTCTCTCTCTCTCTCTAAGACAAATATCATCTCATTTTCTTAACTCCAAAAGTGTGAAAGATAAAACTGACAACTTCCCTCTTGCGTGAGTCTACGAGGAGGAGGAGGAGGAGGAGGAGGAAGTGGGAAGGGTGTGGTGTACCTCCTTTGTTTAGGTGTATCTTGGTGTCCCATCTTCCTGGAGGAGGAGGAGGAGGAAGACGAGGACAACGACTCACACGGATGAAGAGGAGGAGGAGGAGGAGGAAGGAAAGAAGATGCTCAGGTGTGAAGAAGTGATTAAGGCAACGTATGAACACCTGTTTCCCTCCATTCCCTCCCTCCCTCCCACCTTCCCTTCTTTCCCCCTCCTTCCTTCTTTCCCTCCCTCCAATTTCTCACTCCATCCTTTTAAAAAATTCCCGTTTTCTTCGCCTTTTATCTCGTTATCAATCTCATCTCGCACATTCCATCTTTATCACGACTTTCCTGCTATTTCCTCCCTTTCTACCTCTCCCTTCTTTGTCCCTCTGTGTTCCCTTGTTTTTGTTTGTTTTTCCTGCCTTTCCCCTCCTCCACCCTTCCTTCCTCTCCTCCTCCTCCTCCTCCTCCTCTCCTTTCCTACTCACTTTATGGAATATTATACAAGAAATTATAAATATTGATGAAGCTTCTTTTAATACAAAGCAAGAGGAGGAGGAGGAAGAGGAGGAGGAGGAGGAGGAGGAGGAGGAGGAGGAGGAGGAGGAGGAAAGGTGCTGGAAACTGTCAATATTTCTTTTTACTAACAGCCTCACTTTGTGTGCTTAAGTCAGACCACCTGGTGTGTGTGTGTGTGTGTGTGTGTGTGTGTGTGTGTGTGTGTGTGTGTGTGTGTGTGTGTGTGTGTGTGTGTGTGAACAAACGAGGAAGTAGAAGAGAATTCGTGGGGTTTAAAATGAAAGTGAAATAGTAGTAGTAGTAGTAGTAGTAGTAGTAGTAGTAGTAGTAGTAGTAGTAGTAGTAGTAGTTGTTGTTGTTGTTGTTGTTGTTGTTGTTGTTGTTGTTGTTGTTGTTGTTGTTGTTGTTGTTGTTGTTGTTGTTTTGGTAGTGATAGTAATAGTGATGAAGATGATAGGGGTGGTGGTGATGGTGATCGTGAATATGATGATGATGGCGGTGGTGGTGGTGATGATGGTGGCGGTGATGGTGGTGATGGTGATAGTGGTGATGGTGATGGCGACTGGTGTTCTCTTCCCTCCATTAATCTTTATTGCCCTCCACACCCCTACGTCTCACCATTAACATCCTTACCCTTCTCTTTCTCTCTCTCTCTCTCTCTCTCTCTCTCTCTCTCTCTCTCTCTCTCTCTCTCTCTCTCTTCATAATACAAAAACTACATAATAATAACAATTACTATAATATCAAGAAGTAGCAATTTTTACAAGTAACAAATAACAGCGAAATTATGGAAGAACAAAATCTAATCACTTTTAAAACTCCTGACATAAACAACAAAATACAATTGTCTTCTTAAATACAAAAAAAAAAAAAAAGAGTTGTGATAAAAAGACAAAATGCCAAAAGATCTCCAATAAAAGTAATTGTATCATTCTTCACGAATACACAAACACACTTAGTCAAATTAAAGAGAAAATATAAATAAAGATTGTCCTTTTAAATCCCTCACAGAGACGATGAAAAAAAAAAATTACTTCCTTTCCCTAACACACACACACACACACACACACACACACACACACACACACACACACACACACACACATACCCACAAGAAAGAAAGAAAACAATACACTTTTCCTACAAAGAAACAGAAAAAAATATAAATACAAACAAGTGAATTAAACAATTTCAAAAGCATTCAATCCCTTAAAAAATATATATTAATAAAAAAAATGTATAACTAGACACTATCATAAACACACACAAAAAAAAATGGAGAAACAAAACACCAACAAGCAAGCAAGCGAATATCAAATTGTATAAATAAATATTAGAGAGTGTTCAATCCTCTTTGTGACGCCGTAAGAGGATCAGAGAACAATCCAACACTAGACGGGAAATATGAGAGTGTTGTGCTGGGTGGCGGCAGAGAATGGGAAGGGAAAGTGTAAACAGGAATGCAGGAGGGTGAAAAGAGTGCATGGGAGGCGAAGAAAGGAAGGCAAAGAGTGGCTGAGAGGCGTGGGTGTGTAAATAGACAGACGAGAAAGAAAGTGTGGAGAGGGAAACATTGATGAATAATACGAAAAGTGTGATTATAATAAAAATACAAGTAAAGAATGGAGTATAGAGAGAAAATTGAATGATGAATAGAAAGGAGGTAAGAAAATAATTAATGTATAATGAATAACACTGAAGAGAGAGAAAAATGGAAAATGTTGAAGAGGTGAAATGTAATAGAACATGAAGTGGAAATAAAATAGAATAGAGTATAGAGAAAGAATGAAGTGGTGAATAGAAAGAAGGTAAGAAAATAATTAATGTATAAAAGAATAATACTAACGATGATGAGAAACGATAAGTGTGGAGAGGAAAAAAAAATAATGGAAAGTCTTGAAAAATGTGAACTCAATTAGAAGAACATGAAGTGAAAAAGAATGATGAATAGAAAGGAAATAAGAAAATAGCGAATGTATGAAGAATAACACAAACGATGATAAAAATGAAAACTGTGAAAAGGAAAAAATGTTAAAATGTTAAAAAAAAAAAAGCTAAACTACAAAACATGAACTAAAAAAAAAAAAGAATGACGATTAGAGAAGAGAAACAAAGAGAATATAAAATGAAAGTGACGAGAAAGCAAATAGGAAATGAAAATAAAAAAAAATATAAGATAGAATAAAGTTGAACCATAACAAAACAGAGATAAATAGATGAATAAAAAAAAAACTAGAAAAAAAAACAATGAAAGGATATATAAAAGCAAAAAATAAACGTATGATAAACAAATAATCAAACAAAACAACACAATACGAAGATAAATATACAAATAATCAATAAATACATCAAAACAAACAAACACCAACAAACCAAAATTAAAACCAAAAGCAACACAAATCTTAAAATCAAACAAAACAAAACAAAAAAAATCCGGAAAAAATCAGCGAAGAAAGTGGAAAAAAATAGAGACAGAAGAAGTTTGTTGGAAATGAGTTTGTAAATACGATGATTAAACAGAGAGAAGGTGCTTAATGCGTGACGGAAAGCGACATCTGGGAGACCAAGAAGAAAACTGAGTGACACGCAACAAGATGGGAAATTATGCTCTCTCTCTCTCTCTCTCTCTCTCTCTCTCTCTCTCTCTCTCAATGAAGTGATGATAATGATGGTGATGATGAGGGAAGGAAGGAAGGAAGGAAGGAAGGAAGAACAGGTGTATGACGTGTGTGTGTGTGTGTGTGTGTGTGTGTGTGTGTGTGTGTGTGTGTGTGTGTGTGTGTGTGTGTGTGTGTGTGTGCACTAATAGAGGACTCAGTTATTCTATATTTTTCTTTTTTTTTTCTCTAAAGTCTAAACCATCATAATTGTTCATATTATTAACGTAGTAGCAGTAATAACAGCAGCAGCAGCAGCAGCAGCAGTAGTAGTAGTAGTAGTAGTAGTAGTAGTAGTAGTAGTAGTAGTAGTAGTAGTAGTAGTAGTAGTGATAATCCTCTAATTTTCTCTCGATAATCTACCAGTTGTTTTTCTTAAGGCAATAACAACCCACTTCTTTTTTTCTTTTCCTTTCCAATGTAGTAGTAGTAGTAGTAGTAGTAGTAGTAGTAGTAGTAGTAGTAGTAGTAGTAGTAGTAGTAGTAGTAGTAGTAGTAGTTTCAATTCTCAATGTGGCGTTAGTAGCACCTCCTCCATGGCGTTAGTAGCACCACCACCTCCTCCTCCTCCTCCTCGACCATCACCACCAACAATAACAACAACAATAACACTCAGGCAACAGGAAGCAGCACAGTTACCTCGGCCTAACGATCACACAGCCACAACAAGACGCGAAGCTCACCAATAAAATACAGCCCAGCAATCACCTCTCCCTCTCCCTCTCCCTCTCTCCTCTTCCTTCCTGCTCAACTGCCACTGACGCCACGCCACTCTCTCTCTCTCTCTCTCTCTCTCTCTCTCTCTTCTTATTTTTGTTGTAGTTGTTCTTGTTGTTTTAACTGATTCATCTCTTACTGCTCTTACCTTATCCCTTCTTCTTCTTCTTCTTCTTCTTCTTCTTCTCCTCCTCCTCCTCCTCCTCCTCCTCCTCCTCCTCCTCCTCCTCCTCCTTTATAGATTCAAAATTTACTAAAAAAAATTTCTTCAGAATTTCACATTTTTTCCCTTCAATAAAACGTCAAAAACCATAAATTTCCTTGATTTTTACTTTTTACTGTCACATAACCTTTTCAGCTCTCTCTCTCTCTCTCTCTCTCTCTCTCTCTCTCTCTCTCTCTCTCTCTCTCTCTCTCTCTCTCTCTCTCTCTCTCTCTCTCTCACGTACAATCAACAACATTCAGCGATAGTAACAACAGCAATTATAGCACCAACACCACCACCACCACCACCACCACCACCACCACCACCACCACCACCACCACCACCACCACTCACCACCACCACCACCACCACCACCATCACCAGCAGCAGTGGCAGTAGCAGTTATCCTTTCATTCCCTCTTTAGGTAAGGGAAGGAGAGAGAGAGAGAGAGAGAGAGAGAGAGAGAGAGAGAGAGAGAGAGAGAGAGAGAGAGAGGGGAGAGAGGGAATAAAGGCACTGAGGTTAGGGAATATTGTGTGGGAGAGAGAGAGAGAGAGAGAGAGAGAGAGAGAGGGAAAATAGTATTGGTTAACAGCGGGAGGGGAGAGAGGGGAGAGAGGGAGAGATTTTTGGGAGGTGTTAGAGGAAAAAGGGGAGAATAACTATGGTTAGGGAAGGGAGGGAGGGAAGAGAAGGGAGGGGAAGAGATCTTATTCCTCTCTCTCATTTCTTTTTTTTTTTCTTCTCTCTCTCTATTCTATTTTCCCTTTTTTGTTCTCATTTGTTTCCTTTTCTGTTCGCTCTTCTCTTCCTCTCATTCTCTGTTTCCATCCCTTCATTCTGTGGTTCTCTTATTTATTTCCCCTCCTTATCTCAAAAGAGGGGAAGAGAGGGAAAACATTGGTGCGTGTGAGGGGAAGAGAAAAAGAGGGGAAAAATATTGGTCAACTCAAAGAAGGGATATGATAGGGAAAGATGGAGTTAATTGATGGGGGGTGTTAAAAAGAAGGGGGGTGATAATAATAGGGGATTGAGGGAGGGTGGGGGGGGAGAAGGGGGGGGAGAAGGGAGGAAAGTGTTGGAGTCTGTTGTTACCTATCACCCCTCCTTCTTCCCCCCCCGCCCTCCACACCTCTCCTCACGACAGTTGGTTGATGAAGGGGCGCGCGCACTCACACTCACACACACACACACACACACACACACACACACACACACACACTTCCGGTCCAGTCTGGTCAAGTATTAGAATGTATCGTGTATTTTGTCGGTAGCAATATGGTGTCGGGGTGTGTTCTCTCTCTCTCTCTCTCTCTCTCTCTCTCTCTCTCTCTCTCTCTCTCTCTCTCTCTTATATGCATCTTACTTGTTATCATTTTTTCTTCTTTTTCTTCTCTTTTTCACATTTCCTTCCTTCGTTAATCCATTTCTTTCCTTTCCTTCATCCTTTATTTCCTTCCTCACTTCTACAGTCCTTTCCTTACACAATTTCTACTTCTCTCTCTCACTTTCAGTCTCCTTCATTCCTCTCACTCTCACTCACTCTCACAATCATCACAACCCTTCCTCCTCTTCATCATATTTCAAAAACTCAAAAACATAACACTTTTACTACACCCTCTTACTCATTTCCACTCTCCCTCCCTCTCCCTCACTCTCCCTGGGCTGAGAGAACAACTGGTATCACTTAATATAACGCTGCGAGGGAGAGGGAGAGAGGGAGAGGGAAAGGGAAGGCAGGGTGAGTACTGTTCGCCACCTGACGCTCCCTTCCTCAGCAACACACACACAGGAGGAGGCGAGAGTCAGTAATCTGGTTCAAAAATCTATACCAAACATTCTAGTATTATAATGTGGTGGTAGTGGTGGTGGTGGTGGTGGTGGTGGTGTGTGTGTGTAGTGATTGTTAATGGTGTTATTGTTGTAGTGGTGATAGTAGTAGTTGTTGTTATGGTGGTGGTGGTGGTGGTAGTGGCGATAGTGATGGTGTATTAGTAGTCATTTCAATTAGTCGGTCTATCTACCTTCCATTCAATCCGTTCACTCATAATTCAGAGTAAACCAAAGCTAAGTATTCAGTGTACTCGTAATGCAAGAAACCTATTTGCACTAACTTCACAACGAAATGCAATAATAAATCTCTCTCCCTTGACAATTCCTATCCTAATCTCGCCAGAATTCACACAAAGCAAGACCAAGACAAGGCACCAAACACAATCCAACGTAAACACTCAGCATATTACGAGACACACAGTGATGTTAACCAGACAATGTGATGCAATAATATATCTCACTCTCTCACCTGACATGACATAACCTCACCTCACCTCACCTCACCTCGCTAAGCTTCACGTAAGATAAGGCAGCATAGTCTAACAAATATTCTAACGCGAGAAATAAAAAAAAAACCTGACGATAAAGGAGGAATAATGTCTCTCTCACCTGACATAGCGTAACTTTACCACACCTAACTGAACTCCAGGTAACACAGCACAAGCCAAGTCTTCCTCCCCTGCACTGCACAGCTCAGGAAGAGAACAATTTAGAGCAGCACGAACACACGGAGACACGGAGACTCAGGTGCACAGGTAGGTGGGAATAATGCACACAGTCACGACACGAGGAGACAAGGCACGACAAGAGATTAATTGCAGGGGAGAAAAGAAGAGCTTGCGTCTTATAAAGCAACATATAAAAGGATGAATATATAGATAGGAGACAAGGCAGAGATTAGCTACAAGAAAGAAAGAAAAATTTGTATCTTTTGAAGCAAATTAAAATAGAGACAAGACAATACAAGAAATTAACCTACTGGAAAAAAAAAGTTTGTATCTTAAGAAGCGAAATAAAAATAATAAAGGCAAAACACAAGACAGATGAACCAAATAAGGAGAAAAAGCTTGTATCTTACGAAGCAAAATAAGAAAAACAAAAAGATAACAGAGACAAATGGAGGTCAGTAACACAAGAAAATAGAAAAGAAAGATTAATATAGTTTTTTTTTTTTTTGTGTGTGTGTGTGTGGGAGGGAAGCGAAAAAATTATATACCATGGAACAAACTGAAAATGACAAAGAGAAACACATGAACTTTATATCTCGAGAAACTACAAGAGAACAAGTGGATCTAATAAACGCAGGCTGGGAGGAAAGTAAGTAAGAAAGAAAGAAAGGAACGAAACGAGGAAGGAAGACTAATAGCAAGACAAGGCCACAAAATAAGGAGCATGAAATTCGAAAAAAAAAAAAAAAACCCACTGAGAGGGTAAAAATATCTCAAGAAGGAAGACTGGAAGGAAA
>NC_059292.1:22757485-22772485 GCF_017591435.1 Portunus trituberculatus | reverse complement strand
CACGTCTTCATCCTCCTCCTCCTCCTCCTCCTCCTCCTCCTCCTCCTCCTCCTCCTCCTCCTCCTCCTCCTCCCCTCCGCCTCCAATCCCTATTTGCATCTTTCCTTCAAGTCTTTCCTTAAACCCACAGATCATTTTTATCCTCCTCCTCCTCCTCCTCCTCCTCTTCCTCCTCTAATCCTTTTCTTCTCCTCCTCCTCCTCTAATCCTTTTACTTCTCCTGCTCCTCTTCTCCTTTTACTTTTCCTGCCCCCCCTCCACCACCACCACCACCACCACCACCACCATCACCACCTCCTCTTTCTTCTCCTCCTCCTCCTCCTCCTCCTCCTCCTCCTCCTCCTACTACTACTACTACTACTACTATTACTATTATTTCTATTGCAATCGTTTTCTTCCTCTTTTAAACCTTTTATCCTAGTCTTCTTTTTCTCCCCAAATTTTCCCTTTCTTTCTTCTTTTTAATTCTACCATCACTCCTCCTCCCTCCTCCTCCTCCTCCTCCTCCTCCTCCTCCTCCTCCTCCTCCTCCTCCTCCTCCTCCTCCTCCTCCTCCTATTCCAATCATTTTTTCCTCCACATTCTATTCCCCTTTTTTTTATCTCTTCCTCCTCCTCCTCCTCCTTCTCTTCCTCTTTTTCGTGTTCTACATCCTCTAATCCTTTTCTCCTCTTCTTTCTCCTGGTAGCATTTGTCTTTTAACCTTTCCTATCACATTTTTGACTCCTCTCTCTCTCTCTCTCTCTCTCTCTCTCTCTCTCTCTCTCTCTCTCTCTCTCTCTCTCTCTGTGTGTGTGTGTGTGTGTGTTTAACTCATAGAATCTGCAGAGTTAGCATAGTCACACTTAAGCCGAGTCTGTTCTTCCCTTTGTATTCCTCCTCCTCCTCCTCCTCCTCCTCCTCCTCCTCCTCCTCCTCCTCCTCCTACTACTACTACTACTACTACTACTACTACTACTACTAATCACACCTGCAGCACCACAAAGGCAAGAACCAGCTCCCCACACTCCAAAAGACATCCCTGTTTACTTTGTCCCTCGCACTGCCTGGAAACTGGAAGGGCGAGGGAGGCCTGCAAGGAACACATGGACTGGAAGGGTGATAAGGTGAAGGGTGAAGGGTGATGGGTGAGGCGCAGCAGGGTATATGAAAGGGAAGTGACAGGGGAAAGGGGATGGTATGCCGGGAGGAGGGTATGTGTAAGACTGAGAGAAAGAGGGGGAGAGAGAGAAAGAGAGAGAGAGAGAGAGAGAGAGAGAGAGAGAGAGAGAGAGAGAGAGAGAGAGAGAGAGAGAGAGAGAGTCTTTAAAATCACATTCAAAAGTTGACCTCAGCATTTTTCTTTTTCTTTTTTTTATTTTTATACATTCTTTATGTGGTGGTGGTGATGATAGTGATGGTGATGGTGGTGATGGTGGTCATGACGGAAGTGGTGGTGGTGAGTCACGTGATACTAGAGCAGAAGAGGTGAAAGTTTGGAGAAGGAAGGAAGGATGGAAGAAAGGAATGAATGAATGAAGGAAGGAAGGAAGGAAAAAGGAAGGAAAGAAGGAAGGAAGGAATGAAGGAAGAGAAGGAAGATTGGAAAGGAGAGTAGGAGAGAGTAAGAAAAGGAGGCTGACGAAGAAAGATTAGAGGAAGAAGAGGTGGAAGAGAGAGCACAAGATAGCGAGAGAATAGAACGGAAGGAAAGAAAAGAGAGAGAGAGAGAGAGAGAGTGAGATAAGAGAGACAGGAAACGTAGTAGGGAAAGAGAAGATAATACTGGAAAACAGAAAATTAAGGAAAGGAGGAAATCGGAAAAGCTTGATAAGAGGCGAAGACAGACTGAGAAAAAGAAAAGAAAAATAGAAGGAAAAGAGAAGGCTAGAAAGAAAATGAAATGAAAATAAGAAGATAAATAAAAAAAAAAGAGAGAGAGAGACTTTAGACAAGGGAAGAAAGGAGAGAAGAGAGAAAGATAGAAAAGGAAGAAGAAAGAAGAAAGACGAAACGAAGAAGAGTAACCAATGGGAGGAAAGGAAGAGAAAGAGGGAGGGAGGAAGATGCAACAGAGGAAGGGAGGAAGGAAGGAGGGAGAGGAAGAGAGAGAAAAGCAGAACCACCACCACCACCACCACCACTGCTTCCTTTCACAAATGGCGCATCAAACAGACTGAGCAAGAAAAGAAAGAAAGAAATAGGGAGAAAAAAAAGAAAGAAAACTAAATTGAAAGAAAAGAAAGGAGAGAGCGAGAGAGAGAAAGAAATAGAAAGATGAGAGAAAAAGGAGAAAGCAAGAAGAAAGAAAATCAAAGAGAAAAAGGAAAAAAGGAAAGAAAAAAGATGAGAGAAAAAGAGAACAAGAAGAAAGAGAATTAAATAAGGAAAAAGAAAGGAAGAGAAAGAAAACGATGAAGTAGCGCATGGAAATAATACTCTCACACACACACACACACACACACACACACACAGAGAAGGGGTAGTACTTACATATGCTGCATGACATCATACAGGAAGACACCATCCGCCAGAGCAGCGTAGGTGAGGCCGCCGCCGCCATCACTCTCAAAGGTGCGCACCTGGAAACAGAAGAGGGAGTGAGTCACGAGTCACGCCTCACGCCGCCACCACCAGCTCCCATCACTACCACCGCCGCCACCACCACCACCCACTCCCCATCACTCGTAAGTCCTCTGCTCGCTCTCTCATCTTCCTCTCTCACTTTACTCCAATGTTTACTGATTATTTGCCTTTGCTCCACCTTTTCTCCACTTCCACCCATTCACTAACCCATTCCCATCCACTTACACGTCCTCTGCTCTCTCGTCTTCAATTCTTACTTTACTATAATGCTTACTAATTATTTGTTTTTATTCCATCTCTATTCTACTCCACCCATTCGCTTACCCACTCTCATCCACTTACATGTTCTCTCATTTCTCATCTTTCCCTCTTACTTTTCTCCATTGTTTACTAATTTATCTTCTTGTTCTTTGTCTAACTCTATTCCACTCCCACGCACTCACTAACCCACTCTCATCCTTACATGTTCTCTCATTTCTCATGTTCCCCTCTCACTATATTTCAATGTTTATTAATTAATCTTCTTGTTCTTTGTCTAACTCTATTCCACTCCCACGCACTCACTAACCCGCTCTCATCCACTCACAAATCGTCTTACTTCTCATTTTTCCATCTTTCAATATCTTTAAGTTTACTCATTTATCTTTTTTTTCGGTTTTTGCTCCACCTCTATTCCATATCCACACACTCACACGTCCTCTCATCTTTCTCCTCTATTCCACTCCACCTACCACATCCCCTCTCCACTTCCACTCATTCTTCCCCATATCGAAAACTCTTTCATTTTCCTATCATATCTTCTTCCACCAACACTCCGCCTCTACTCCACGCCACCCACATGTCCTCTCCACTCACTCCCACTCACCGCCTCCTTTTACGGAAAACGGTCCAATATTTATCTTATGCTCATTCAATGTTTGCTGATTAGTCTTCCTGTCCTTACACGCCTCCGCCCAACGCTACTCACTCACCTCTCTTCTTCTCTTCTCCCTCTCACCTCTCCCTCCCTCATGGAAAGCTGTCTCTATTACTGTATTATCAGTAGTAGTGGTAGTGAAAGGGGTGGTGGTAGTAGTAGTAGTAGTAGTAGTAGTAGTAGTAAAGATAACGTCCTTTCCGCCACGTGCTTCTAATTCCTCATCCTAGTCTCTCTCTCCCTCTCCCTCTCCCTCCCTCCCTCCCTCTCTCTCTCTCTCTCTCTCTCTCTCTCTCTCTCTCTCTCTCTCTCTCTCTCAGGAGGACAGTACCCTCAAGGTCATTCACACAACACCGCCTCAGTGGCCGTCCTGGCGAGGTGAGCTGAGGACCACTCCTGCCCGCGGCGTCCTGCCCCCTGCGGCCCAGAGGAGAGACATGCTTCTGCCTGTGCTGAAACGCTCTGCTCTCTCACCAATACTGCTCTCAAAGGTCACAGGGATGGTCAGCCGGATTCTCCTGAATGCTTCTCTTGTTACTGATTGTTTTCAGAGGCCACAGACACGATTGGCTGGGATCTCATGACTGTTTCTTCTATTCCTAAGACAAAATTCTTGCCAATCTGTTACTAGAATCACTAAAACAGCCCCGAACACCTGTGCCGCTAATCTTCGTATTCTGAAACGGTTTGTTCTCTCAATACGACTGTCTTCCAAGGCCATAGAGACTATGAGCTGGGTTTTCAATAGCATTTTTCTCTTCATATCGTAGAAAACTTGTTAATCTGTCACTAGAACCATAAAAACACACTTATTTGAAAATCCTTGCAACTTCAGCCAACACGAGTCTTCTGAAAGCTGTGGAGGTGCGGCAGAGAAGGATTCACATTATGCTCCACACTGATGCAAGCGGCGGGCGGCGGTGGCCAGGGCGGCGGAGCGCGTCCAAAGCATGTTCCTGATGTTCTTGATGTGTCCTTTAGCCCGGGTGCAAATTAGGTCCGTGTAACCAGTGTGTCTCGTCCTGGTCTGTGTATGTGTAGCGTTCGTGCATGGATGGTTTGCTTGTGTTGCCTCCGTGCGTCTGTCTTCCTGTCTGTCTGTCTGTCTGTCTGGTTCGTGTTTATTTTTCATCAGGAATGTTTTCAAAGATTTATTGCGTTCTCGTGTGCAGAATCCTTTCTAAAATATCACTAGAATAATGGAAACATTTCAAAATCTAAGATATCTTCCAGTACAGTCTGACTGCAAGTCTTTTCCCTATTGGCAACAGAGACTATTAAACTGGAGTCATGAAAACACTTGAAAACCTTAACATAGCTTCCAGTAAAACCGATCTAAGGTAATATAGAGCGTATTAGTGAGGCTGAATCCTTGTTAACCTGTCTAATCGTGTTTTTATTAATATATTTCCTATTAGTGATGCAGAATCTATGGGAAAGTAACGATGAGGGCAGCAATGAGCACCATCTTTCACCCCGTAACGGATATCTATGGTAAACTATCACTGAAATCACACACAAAACATCTGAAACGCCCAGACATCTTCCACGAGAGCATGGCAAGTGTACAGCGATAGTAGAGCGTGGAAACGTTTAAGTAATAGTGTCCTTTTGTGTGGTCAGTCATGCTCATTGAGCGTTCCCTCATCGAACTGTTTTCAAGGGCCAAGGAAAATAATTGGAGTGACTTTACGAGTGTTCTTTCCTGTTGATAACGTGTAGCTCTTCTTTAACTAGCTCTGGAATCATTAAAACTCTCCCCTAGGCCCTTTCCCTATTAGCACATTCTTGTTCAACTATCAGTATATACAGCTATCAAAAACACTCTTGAAAACCCACAGACACATTCCACAACACGCTGGTGGATATAAAAAAAAACAAAGCAAGGTAACGTCGTCTTTCTCTCCACCTCTCCTAAGCGCTTTCCCTATTAGCAAATTCTTGTTCAACTATCAGTATATACAGCTATCAAAAACACTCTTAATACCCCTCATACACACTCCACAATGCGCTGGTGGATATAACACAAGAGCAGAGCAATGTAACGTTAGGGAACTGTGTCTTCTGTCTCCCCTTCTTCTAAGCGTTTTTCCTATTAGCAAATTCCTGTCAAACTATCACTACAACTATCAAAAAACACCTTTAATACCCCACAGTCACAATACGCTGGTGGATATAAAAAAAAAAAGCAGAAGCGAGGTAACGTTAGGGATCTGTCTTCTGTCTCCATTCTTCTAAGCGTTTTTCCTATTAGCAAATTCTTGTCAAACTATTACCAGAATCACGAAAACGCTCTTGGAAACACCACCAGACACCTGTTGAATATACAAGAACAGAGCGAGAAAACGTTTAGGAACAATGTCTCTCTCTCTCTCTCTCTCTCTCTCTCTCTCTCTCTCTCTCTCTCTCTCTCTCATCCGCGAGGCCTGGAGCGACGCGCGGCTCAGAGGGGTTTGCTGACTAGCTGCAGGAGGCGTTGACCCTTCCCCGGTAACTGCATTGGGCGCGCAGTCACGGCCGCGGGAAAAGGAACGTGCCGACCACCCCGCCCAATCCCGCCACCACCACCACCACCACCACCACCACCACCACCACCACATCAGACTAGCGAAGACCGTATTCGTATGTTTGGTTTTCACACGATTATGATTGACTCTCTCTCTCTCTCTCTCTCTCTCTCTCTGGATTCGGGATGACGGGTTAATTTTCTTTTTTTTTTTTTATTCTTTTCGTGTGTATTACCTTTGTTCTTTGTCTTCTTTAATAGGTATTGTTTTTTTTTTTATTTCCTTCTTCTCTATTCGCTTCTTATTCTTCTTACGGTGTCTCCAGTTTTTAGTTTTTCTTTTTTTTTTTTTCCTTTTTTTGTGATCTTTTGTATTTTCTGCATTTTCGTCTTCCTCTTCTTCTTCTTCCGTTTTCTATTCTTTCTTCAATCCTATTTATGTTCTTCCTTCGTCTTGTTTTTTTTTTTTTTCCTTTTCATCTTATCTGAGTCATTCTTTCTTTTCTTCTATCTTTTTTTTCTCTTTGCTCCATTTTCTCCCTTCTTCCTTTACTTTCTTTTCCTTCTTCATTTTTTGTCTCAATTTACTAATCCTTCATTTTCTTACTTCCTCCATTCTCTTTCTTTCTTTCTTTCTTCTGTTACTCTTTATTTTTGTTCATATTACCTCTTGTTCCTTTTCCATCTCGTCTCTATGTATTCCTCCTCCTCCTCCTCCTCCTCCTCCTCCTCCTCCTCCTCCTTCTCATTCACATCCTCCTTCTCTTCCTCTTCTCCACCTCCTTTTTTTTTCTCATCTCATTAATTCTGGTCACTTTCCTTCTTCCTCTTCTTTCGCTTCATCTCTTTCCTGGTCTCCTCCTCCTCCTCCTCCTCCTCCTCCTCCTCCTCCTCCTCTTCTTCTTCTTCTTCTTCTTGTTCCTGTTCTTGTTCCTGTTCCTGTTCCTTCTCCTTCTCCTCCTCCTCCTCCTTTTACCCATCACATCACGCACGACAACCCTTCTCAACACAACCAGATTAGCAACAAAAAAAAAAAAAAAAAGGAGGGAAAGAAAACACACAAACTCCGCTACATTAAGGTTAACAGTGTCCGTGTGTGTGTGTGTGTGTGTGTGTGTGTGTGTGTGTGTGTGTGTGTGTGTGTGTGTGTGTGTGTGTGGAACCTCATTTGGGCAGGAATAAAAGGGAGTGTGTTTAGAAATAATATTACAGTTAGTGTGTGTGTGTGTGTGTGTGTGTGTGTGTGTGTGTGTGTGTGTGTGTGTGTGTGTGTGTGTGTGTGAGTCACGTTCCGTCCCGTTGCCTCTGTGTGTGTGTGTGTGTGTGTGTGTGTGTGTGTGTGTGTGTGTGTGTGTGTGTGTGTGTGTGTGTGTGTGTGAATCTGCCAAATAGACAGCCTTTGTATTCTGATTTGGGGGGGAGACGGGGAGGGAGAGGGAGAGGGAGAGGAGAGTAAGGAAGAGGGAGGGAAAGGGGAGAATGGAGGGGAGACAAGAAGGGGGGAAGACATTGAGGCGGGGATGGGGAGGGGAAAGAGGACTGTGGGATGTGCTGAATGTCTGTCCGTCTGTGTTCCCTCTGTATGTATGTATGTATGTATGTATGTATGTATGAATTTCTCTGTTCCTGTTTCCTCCATAGATTTGTGGCTTAGAGAGAGAGAGAGAGAGAGAGAGAGAGAGAGAGAGAGAGAGAGAGAGAGAGAGAGAGAGAGAGATTAAAAAGACAGGCACGTGTATAAAGAAGAGGAAGAGGAGGAGGAGGAGGAGGAGGAGGAGGAGGAGGAGGAGGAGGAGGAGGAAAAATAAAAGAATGTGAAAGAGGAGAAAGAAACTTAACAATGATAAGGAAGGTAAAAAAATATATATAACAAGAAACGAAGAAAAGAGAGAAAAAAAAAGAGAGGAGAAGGAGGAAGAAGAGGACGCAGATAAGTAGGGGAAAAAGGAGAAGCTGAAAGGAAAAAATAGAGAAAGAAACATGGGAGGTATAAAAAACACACACACACACACACACACACACACACACACACACACACGTCACAGAGTCTTATTATGAACAAAAAGACACATGTAGCGTATACCCAGAGAGAGAGAGAGAGAGAGAGAGAGAGAGAGAGAGAGAGAGAGAGAATGAGACAGCACAGCGACCAAACCACTGAACCGTGACGTCCGATGAGAGAGAGAGAGAGAGAGAGAGAGAGAGAGAGAGAGAGAGAGAGAGAGAGAGAGAGAGAGAGAGAGAGAGTAAATAAGGAACAGAAAACGTGATTCATGGGGAGAAAACGACGCACAATGAATGAAGGGAACCGCTTATTTAAAAATGTGACGAAAACATAACAAAAAATAAATAAATAAATAAAAACGTAAATACGAAAAAAATGCAAACAATAAAACAAAATGAATTGACAAACACAACGAAACTCAGAATATGAACATCTAAGACCCGTATTCTAAAAGGCTCTACTCTCTCACCATCACTGCTTCCCAAAGGCTCCTGTTGAACATACTCGTGTTTTTGAGAGTATTTATTTTTATTTTTTTATGGTTACGGTGACACATTGGCAAGCTTTCCAGTTTATTTAAAAAGAGAAAACTGTCTTGAAAACTTCGCTAATTGTCTCTGTGGCCTTGTAAAATGTCGTAGTCAGAGAGAGAGAGAGAGAGAGAGGCGTTTCTAAATACGGGCTTGAATCGCAGCGTAACATTCATATTTCTGAGCGTCGCCTGTAACAATTCACGGCGTCGCTCTCAACTCAAGTCCCGTCACGCTGAGCCGCCGTCACCACAGCAGGACTCCCACGACGGTGACGCGATGATGTTAGCGAGCCTGGTGCCTCTTTGTGATGTTACGCTGCGCTGGTCATCATCCTCAGGCCTTTTCTTCTTCTTTTTCTTCTTCTTCTTCTTCTCTTAACCCTGACCTTAACCCTTTCACGACGATGAATAGCACCTCAAAACATTTAGGGACTTTCTGAAACGCTTCTCCAGACCACCTCTACTATATTCAAAAGAGTCTAGTTAGTTGAAGTGACACAGGTTTTAGAAAGGTGGTTCAATGATTCTAGTTACAGATTAACATGGTTTGCAAGGTTTTCACAGAAGAGACACACTTGAGACCCCGGTTAGTCATTTTTGTAGCTTTTGAAAATAATCTTGAGAGAGCAAAACGATTGATTCTAAATACGTGCACGAAATCTTTTATAGCCATATACAACAAAGAAGTTTCCAGTTCTAATTAGAAGCGACACGGGTTTTGAAGAGTGACTCCATGGTTCTAGTGGCAGATTAAGATTTTTTTACGGTTTTGACAGAAGAAACACACTTGAGAACCTGGTTAGTCATTTCTGTGGCTTTTGAAAATAGTCAAGAGAGAGCAGAGCGTTTTTGAGCACGTGCGTACCAATAATGAATTCAATCTTGTACAAACACATACAAGAATGAAAGGAATAAAGAATTAATATTTTTTTACAAGTTTCTAGTCTGTGAATAATGTATCAGGTGGCTATCGAACAAGAACAAATATTTCTAGAGTGGTTAGTGACTGGGGAAGAAGATACTAAATAGCAGTGAAAGGATGAATGTGTCCCAGAAACAACACCAAGTACGTACAATCCTATTTCATCAGTTTTTCTTCCGAGTTATTGCCGGTAAACGAAGCAACATGTTCTCTGAAGCGTACAGCAGGTTACTGGGGCTAGCTTTTTTCCACTGTCTGATTCTTCCTTATCATGTTACCCTGCGTTGGTCATCCTGAGGTCTCTTCCCTACCGTTTCCTGACCTTAACGCTTTCCTGGCCTTACCGCACCATGCCAAGCTACGTTATGCAACCTTGAGCTACTGTGGCTTACTGTTGTCTCATAGTAATGATGTGGGAACTTTTCAATTATTCCTGACATTAATTCCTTCAGTACTAAGACGCATTTCTACCTTGAGTTTTAGGTGTGATAGGAAGGGTCTATGGAGGTCAGAAGATTTATGGCCACAGTCTTTACTATTTTAATCCCCCACATAAGTTTTTGAAGCTGTATAAAATCAGCAAATAGTAAGCAGAATGAATATGGAAACATGTCATGCAACTGAAGGGGTTAAGGTGGAACTAACGTGACATGAAGGCCTTCCCGCACCACGCCAAGCCACATTATAAAAGCTTCGGTTACTGTGGCCTACTGTTGTCTGGTTCCTCGTAATGATAATAATGAGGCCTCTTCTCCGACTGTTCCTGACCTTGAGGTGAAATTAACGTAACTTCAACGCCTCAATGCTTCCCTGACCTTCCTGCACCTCGTCATAAAGGTTTCAATTGTTGTTGTTTACTCTTTCTGCTCTTGTTAAGTCAGTGTTGATGTTACTTTTTAATCTAAATCATCATTTTCATCCTTCTTTCCCTTTAACTCCTTCAGTGCAATGACACGTTTTCATGTTCATTCTATTCACTATTTGGCCATTTTATACACCATGAGAAGCTTTGTGGGGATCAAAATAATGAAAACTTTAGCCATTAATCTTCTAACATCCATAGACCCTTTCTAATGTAAATAAAATTGTCTAATCACACCCAAAACTCGTGATAGAAATGCGTCCCTGCACTAAAGGAGTTAACATTGTGTTGGTTGAAGTTTGAAATAAATAAATGAATGAATAAATGATAACAAAGAAATAAGATGGACGACGTGCAATTTATCTAACTGTTATCCGTTCCGTTTTACTTATTCATTTATTTATTCTATTCTATTTTTTTTTTTTGTATTACTTTTACCTTATTCATTCATAACTCATTCGTTTATCCTTTACCATGTTGATTCCTTATTTCATTCCATCATACTATATTCTATTCACTTCCTCTCATTTTCAGAATAAGTGCATTTCTTTTCACTCCCCATTTCCAAACTCCAAACCTTCGTCCTTCAACCACACACACACACACACACACACACACACACACACACAATTTCACACACAACACACGTACTTCATACCTCTATATATAACAAAACACAAAAAAAACACATAATCAACACAACCAAACACTTCTCACTGTACCCCAAACATTAAAACCTGAAATTAAGGCTACTTTTTCCCATTTTTGTTCCTTCCTTACGTCTCTTTCACAATTAAAGAAGCCATCACGTCATAAAAAGCTGTCAGTCTTAAGAGGAGATGCGTGTATCGAGAGAGAGAGAGAGAGAGAGAGAGAGAGAGAGAGAGAGAGAGAGAGAGAGAGAGAGAGAGAGAGAGAGAGAGAGAGAGACTATGGCCAAAGATTCCCACGTCACCACATCAGCCTCCGGAGCAAAGTAGGCCTAATAATGCTGCTGTTGTTGTTTTTGTTGTTGTTTTTTGTTACCTTTTGTTTTTTGCTTTGTTCTGTTTCTTCCCAAGGCAAGTTTTGGAGCTAGGAACCTTGGATGGATGACTGGACGGATGGTTTGTTGGCTGCATGGATGGTTGTGTGGGTAGTTGGATGGTTGGGTAGATGGATGTATGGATTGTTAGGTAGATGGATGAATGGGTGGATGAATGCCTTGGATGGATGGGTGGGTGGGTAGTTAGATGGATGGTTGAGTAGATGGATGTATGGATTGTTAGGTAGATGGATGAATGAGTGGATGAATGTCTTAGATTGATGGGTGGGTAACTGGATGGCTGGGTAGACGGATAGATGGTTGGCTGGATGGTTGAATGACTGTATGGATGGATGGATAAACAGATACATGGATGGTTCGTTCCGTACGTTGGTTGGCTAATGAAGCGAGGTAACAGTTTCAATACTATCTCCGTTACCAGTATCAACATTCGGTCATCCCACCATAATTTGCAAACAATCCATGACTTTTTTTTTTTTCCTTTTCCTTTTCCTTCCCTCAAGAGATTCACCTTCTGACAAAAGTTATCCGTAAAAAAAAATTAAAAAGGATAAAAAAACAACACTAATGATAATAATGATTCAAGATACACAAAATAAACTTTAGCCAAGAAAATTTAACCTCGGTTGTGTCTTTCTTCTTCTCCTCAACCTACATATAATTTCCCCATAAACAGCGCAATCTATACGTACATTACA
Source organism: Portunus trituberculatus (assembly GCF_017591435.1). NCBI lineage: Eukaryota > Metazoa > Arthropoda > Malacostraca > Decapoda > Portunidae > Portunus > Portunus trituberculatus. The sequence goes on along the minus strand of NC_059292.1, from coordinate 22,760,434 downwards.
TTTTCCCTCAAGGCATCTTACGTAACAGTGTAGCAAAACTGGTGTCTCGTATCGTCTTTTTATAGAGAGTTCACTACAGCACATTAACTTGTCTCCCCCGCGGCTGACACACCCATCCACACACACACACACACACACACACACACACACACACACACCATGGAATGACCAGGAGATTCGCGGCACATTCGTTTCTCGTTGTTGTTGTTGTTGTAGCTGTTGTTGTTGCCTGTACAGGTGTGCGGGTCTATGTTTGGTCAGGTGGAATGGACAAGGTGCAGTGGAGGACTGGGTGAGTGAGGGAGGCACAGGAATGTGGATTGAGGAAGGGAAGAGTGGCGGAGGGAGGGAGATGTGGATAGAAACATGCATGGATAGAGAAACATGGGTAGGGGAAAGGAATGAAGGAAGAGGAGAATGAAGAAGAAAGGAAGAAAGAACGGGAACTAGAGAAACGAAGATAGATATACTGTATATAAAAAACGTGAAAAAAGAAACAATAAAAAACAGTAAGAAAGAAAAAAAAGAAAGGATTAAAGAATAAAAAAAAAAAAAGCTATAAAAGAAAAAAAAAGAAAATACGAAACAAAAACCGAAAAACAAAGGAAAAGTAAGAAGGTTAATGATTATTGGTTCAAATATCTAGTAAGACAAACAAACAAACAAACAAAGTGATTAACAAACTACAAGGCAATTAAAAGAAACCCACATCACAAAGCAAACCTCAGCAAACAAACCCTCACATTTTCCACTCAAGATGGCTACTAACTAACAACCAAATAACAACTAACCACCAACTAACTAGCAACTAACAACCAACTAACTAAAAACTAACCAAACTAACCTAACCTAACATCCATAATACTCCTCCCTGTGTGAGTCACGCCTCCCCCTCATCGCCTCCTGTCAGGCCGTGAGTGGAGCAAAAAGGTAAGGTAAAGGGCGCTAGTAAGACCTTCACGCCACCGCCGCCACCGCCCCACTCACCTCCACACGCCCACTCCACGCACGCATGCACACACACACACACGCACACACACACCTTCCTTCCCCACAACGCACACCAAGTGACTCCTTTTATATAACTTTTTTTTTATATTCCTACAGGTGTGGTAGTGACTGTGGTAGTGATCATTATTTTGCTTCTCTCTCTCTCTCTCTCTCTCTCTCTCTCTCTCTCTCTCTCTCTCTCTCTCTCTCTCTCTCTCTCTCTCTCTCTCTCTCTCTCTTCCATCGACAAGTCTCCCGTTTTCTTCCATCTCCTTCCCATTCACTTTCAGTTCTTTACCTTACCACCTTCCTCTACGTTCTCTCTCTCTCTCTCTCTCTCTCTCTCTCTCTCTCTCTCTCTCTCTCTCTCACTTTCCTCGTCCTTCTATGCACGTTCCTTTGCCTCCCTCCCTGCCTCCTTCACTCTCTCCTCCATCTATCGTTCCCAGGTGTGTGTCCGTCACCACCTGGCTAAGAGTTAATTGCCCTCCACCCTCCTATCTCGTATCCTCATCTCTTAGTCTCCTCATACACGCACGCTGGTGACAGGAGTGAAGGTTATAACATATGTCAACACACAGCCAGCCGTCTTGTCATGTCAGTAGAGATGTTGTGTGACAGTGTAGTGGAGTTGATGTTAATGGGACTCTTTTTTTAAGCTGTTGGTGTGGTAATTTTTTTGTGTGTGTGTGTGTGTGTGTGTGTGTGTGTGTGTGTGTGTGTGTGTGTGTGTGTGTGTGTGTGTGTGTGTGTGTGTGTGTGTGTGTGTGTGTGTGTTATGTTGTTATGGGGGTGGGAAACATAACGTAAAGATGTCAGTCAGTGAGTTAGTCACACACACACACACACACACACACACACACACACACACACACACACACACACACACACACACACACACACGTACTGTTCTACTCATCTTTCTCCGGACGCCCACCCCTTCTCTCTCTCTCTCTCTCTCTCTCTCTCTCTCTCTCTCTCTCTCTCTCTCTCTCTCTATCAAGGCACACAATCAAACCACCTCACTCGTCTCACAATGACCCTTTAAAAACACCCCTTTAAATGCACAACACAGCATAACACAATACTAATGACGCTCCTCTCCCACCCTCTCACTCTCACCACACCCACTCTCACACTCTCACACGTGCACACTCCTCTCCCCCCTCCTCTTTATTCAGTGTGCAAGAGTGAATGAGAGTGAATAGAAAAACTACTCTAATGGAAGTATGGAAGGGTATGGGAGGGTGTGGAAGAGTGGTGTATGGTAGGGTATGGTAGGGTATGGTATGATTTTCTGTTTTATTCTTTCATATCTTCTCACTACCTCCTCCTCCTCCTCCTCCTCTTCTTCTTCACAGTATTTCATCCCTATATCCTTCATCTCCTCTTCCTTCTCCTCCTCCTCCTCCTCCTCCTCCTCCTCCTCCTCTTAATAAGACCCTCATTCTTACCTCCTACTCATCTTCCTCCTCTTGAAAATAGCTCCTCCTAAAATCTCAATAATACCTCCTCTTCCTTACCTCCTCCACCTCCTCCTCCTCTTCTTCCACCTCCTTCAAAATACAATCTCATTTCACCTCCTCTCACCCTTAAAAAAAAAAAAAAAAACTTACCTACCCTCTTGAAAACCCAACAGACCTTCCTCCAACCCTCCTTTCTATCTCCTCCTTCTCCTCCTCCTCCTCCTCCTCCTCCTCCTCCTCCTCCTCCTCCTCTTCATCTTCCCCGTCAGGTTCTCATTCACAGATTGGACAAGGCGTTGCATCACCACCAGCAGCGCCACCTCTCTCTCTCTCTCTCTCTCTCTCTCTCTCTCTCTCTCTCAGACCACAAGGCAAGACAGAGGGAGCGACCAGCAAGTGAAAACCATCGCGTGCAAGGACTCCGTGTGTGTGTGTGTGTGTGTGTGTGTGTGTGTGTGTGTGTGTGTGTGTGTGTGTGTGTGTGTGTGTGTGT
>NC_059292.1:22677485-22752485 GCF_017591435.1 Portunus trituberculatus | reverse complement strand
TGATAATCTATACACTGCTTTGTTTGCGTGGTTAGTATGTTATTCTCATAATTTTGTCCATGCATTTCCTTTGTTGAGTCCTGTGTATCCGTCTGTGCGAGACAGTCTGTACATCTGCCTGTCTGTCCGTGCATGACTAGACCGCCGTGGAAAAAATGAGAGCATCATCACAACAATGTTTCCTATCATCGCTCCAGCAACAACAACGCCAAGGGAAGAAGGCAAGAGTGAAACTAGTCGGGAAATAAACTCAACAATAACAATAACGAAAAACAAGCTTTACACGACTGCCTTCCACGACTCGGCAACACGAAGCTTCAACTCCAACCACTGCAAGAACATGAGATTCAGCAGCGAAGCATTACCTGGTCTCCAAACAGTCCTACGCCCGCCACCGCCTCACCTCTCGACGCTCTTTTTGTCCCTCCCTCCGCGCCGCGCCTGGCTAACTGTCCGCACTCGTGGGGCTCATACACTACTTGTAGCTAAAGAGAACATGGCATAGACAGTATATTTCTACTTCAACTTGAGTGCTCACATGCTATGCTTGTTTAGTATTCATAGTTTAAAACTAGAAAGTTGGAGAGTGCCACCGCGCTCGATAGATGCTCTACTCACTGTCACGGCACTGGCATCTGCTCGTGTCATTGTCACGTCTCTCATTTATCCTGAGTTTCTGAACACGCCACTCGGCTACACTTGGGTCGCCTCGGCAACTGCCCGGAGCCAGAATTCCGTCCCATCATCACAATACGTCGAGACAAACTGTCTGGGGCGGCGGGCATGACCCTCCAGGTGCAAGGAGGCTAACATGTTTCTAGCAAGGCAAGAGTTCTCCAGAAAGGAACGCCTTGGGCTCTCCATAGGAGCTCACGCCCGTGACATCAAGAAACCAGGCAATACCCTTAAAGGAGAGCGGATTTCCTACTGCAGTCCTTGCGAGCTGTGAGATAATAGATACTGAGGGTCAGCTGACTTCCCTCAGTGACACCAGGACCCGCTCCTACTGCCGCGGCCCAGTATTGTGTCATGGAAGGTGTGTGTGTTCTGAAGGGCAATGCTGACCTTCCATATCTCTCTCTCTCTCTCTCTCTCATTTATTTCCTGCTGCAGAGCCTTCAACGCTCTCTCTCTCTCTCTCTCTCTCTCTCTCTCTCTCTCTCTCTCTCTCTCTCTGCTGTGGATGGAATTGAACAAACGAGTAAAACGATTTGGGGTGATAAAAGGAATAAAATTTAGGATCTACAAGCCTGCCCGTCCCCACTTCCCTGAGGGAGGAGGGCAGGTTGCCTGATCGATTGGGTGGTGGTGGTGGTGGAAGTGTGGTAGAGTGGTGTGGTAGGCAGTGGTGGTGGCTGAGGGATGCGAGATCATACATGTAGGAAATTATGTGAGGTTTCAGATTTGTTGTTATTGTTGATGTTGGTGGTGTGGTAGTGTTGGGTGGCAGTGGTGTTGAGAATAATAGTGTTGGCCTTGGCAGTTAAATTGTAATCATAATGGTATTAGCGGTGGTGAAGAGGAATAGGAGGGGAGGTGGAGTAAGGTGTTGTGGTGGTAGTATTGTTACTGGTGTTATTGGTTAAAATGATGTTATTGTTGTTGGTAGTGGGATCGTTACTGCTACCGTTGTTGTCTGTGGTGGTGATGGCAGTGGCGGTGGACACAAGTAGCCACGCACTGCCCCTCACTACCTGGCGCGAAAACACCTTGTTTCCTTGGCCCAGCCCCCTCACTACCTCACTACACCATACCACCAAGCACACCAAACTTTAGCTATCCAACACACGACCTGACAGAGAGAGAGAGAGAGGGAGAGAGAGTCAAATACACACGCACACACAGTAGCAAATACACACAACCCTAATTTTATCACCTCTGCCTCTGACTCCTTCCTTTCCTACCTTCCCCCACCCTTACCATCCCTGCGTGAGTCCCTGTGGCCGGCGACCCCTGCCCTGGCCGGCCACCCCACGCGGCGCTCCAGTACTCACCCAGGTGACGAGGGCGCTCCTCATGAACTCCTCTACCGGGTCTGATGACATGTTGACCACCTCACTCATGCACACATGCACACATTCACATTATATCACCACACGCCTCTCCGGGCGCCACTGTAACTCCGCACGGCCTCGCGATCGACTCAACGATATCAGAACTAACATGTAAAGCGACACTTCATATTTTCAGTAATTGGTCTCCGCTGCGGAACAACGCACCTCACCGTTCGAGTAGGGAAATGACACTGAGCCCATTGAGGTGACCACCACCCATCTCCCGGCAGCGAGTTCCTCTACTACCGGGGAAAAAGCTTCTACCGCACTTCCTCCCAAAAATTACCTGACATTTCAGGCACCACAAAGCAGCGAATTCTCATGATGGGATCCGGTGTCACCCTAAAAACTCACTTAGCTTGCCCTGTGTTGTGGCTATTCATTTGTCTTTGTGTTCTGTGCATAAAGGTCATTATTAGAGAGAAGGGAGGGAGGCGGGTCTAAGGAAACGATAACAAGAGGGAACTAACTACCGTGACTTACTGACGGAAGGAAGACAACTTGGAACATTTTGATCTAACACGCAACACTGGGAGGGGTAATAGATCTCAAAACTAGATAAATAATAGGTAAAAACTTGTGTCCTTTTAAAATGTATACCACATGTTGACCTCTTTTTTAATAATATATCAGAAAGATCGTGTAGATCAGCTTAGCATTTAGCGTCTTTCAGGATGCGACACAGAGACTATACGATGAATATATACATTAGACAGACATATGTGTATTATGAGAGAGAGAGAGAGAGAGAGAGAGAGAGAGAGAGAGAGAGAGAGAGAGAGAGAGAGAGAGAGTTTGTGCTACTAAACTCACTTAACCTCCATCCCTAACTCATTCAAGCCTCTTCCCTCTCCCTTTGCCCTGTGTATCCTTATTACCTTGCCTGAACCAGTGAACCTATAGATGTAGAAGCGTAGATGAACTGTTGAGACATTGTTGTTGTTGTTGTTGTTGTTCACAGATGATAAAACTAATACCCACAAATTTATCAATTTATCAACTTACAGGAAGTAGGCAGAGAGAAAACTGTAGATGATAAAGATAAGAGGTTCTACAGCTGTGGTGCCTTGGAACAGACAAGCAGCATTTAGAGGAGTGAAGGTTAAAGGAGGTTGATGGTGATGATGGTAGAGATGGATGTTCGGTTTACCGAGTTGCTACTTCGCGATTTTGTGACTTGCCACACTACGAACTTCGAAGTTGCAAAGTTGAAAGTCACAAACGTTTTAAAAAAAGTTAGACTAAGCTAAGTCGCACCGTCAATTTTCCGCGACTTGTACCCTTACTTTGAACAGGGATCAAAGACAACTTCTAAAGAAATTGCCGCGGCTTGGGGAGAAGATGGGCCAAGAGAACATAGAGGAGGAGGAGGAAAAGAACATAAGAACATAAGAAAAGAGGGAAGCTGCAAGAGGCCGCCAGGCCTACACGTGGCAGTCCCTGTATGATTAAAACTACCTAATTGTATTATTTATTGTATTATTATTAATTGTATTATTCTTTTAAAGCCCATTATTGGCTCAACACTGACTTCATGACCACTGACACTGAGTCCGTTCCATTCATCAACCAGTCTGTTTGAAAACCAGGATGACCTGTATATATTAGTTAAGCTGTGTTTTAACTATATAGATAAGAAAAGCAATAATTATTGTTTCTCTGCCTTATAAAAGCATGTTTCTGTTATCGCCCTAATGTTTATTGCGTTATTTAACGGAGACGCACCTGAAAAAAGTCGCAATTGAAAATTCGGCGGCAAAGTCATAAAGTCACTCATACCTGAAAATATTAAAGTCGCCCCGACTCTAGATGATAGTAATGATGACGCTGATCATAATACTAATGATGATGATGGTGATAGTTGTGACGATAATAATGACAATGATGGCAAAAATAGTTACTAATGATGATAATGATGATGATGATGATAGAAATGGTAGTCGTGATAATGTTGATGATAATAAAACTAGTAATGATGACATATGATGCTGCAGCTGATGATGACAATGGTGGTGATGCTGATGATAATGACGATACTTTTGATAGCGCAGGGCGAACATATTAGTTCAGTAATATCTCATTTTATTTATCATTTATTGCCTATGATATTTACCTAAGATTTGAAAGACCCAGAATATAGTACATTTTTATTTTCTATTTGTGTAAACTTAAAAAGATTAAGAATTATTGATTTTTGTTTTGATAACAATTTTTTGAAAGTCCGCTGAAGTGATATAGCTAGATGAGCTAGGCTGGAGGGTTTGACACTTAATGTATTTTGGTGATTTTGGTAATGCAATTGATATATTATTTTTTTCTGCCGCGTCTTCGTGGCTAAATTGTGTTGAGGTGATGTGTATATTATACATTAACACTTGCCCGTGACAGTTTTTGAATGTTGTGGTGTGGTGAGGAGACGGTGTGGCGCCCGACAACCGACATCAGCCATTAAAACGGCTGCCATTCCAATACTTAGCTACGTAAAGTTTATTTAGCTGCCATGAAAGAGTGTCTTTAATCAGTGAATATTGAAGGTTTCGGAAAATTTCTTTACATACATGTATGAATAAATGAGTGAATGAATAAAGAAAGGAAATAATAATGGAAGGAAAGAGACAACTAAAGGAAACACAAAAATGAATAAATTAATGAGTGAATGAATGAAACATGGAAAAATGATGGGTGGAAAAAAAGCTGAAGGAATGAAGAAAAACAAAAACACTAACTAGAATTACGGCAACTTCTTCCCTTCTTTCTCATTTGCATTCTTCTGCAGTGCATGTTCCTCTCTTCCTGTTTTCTTTCACTTCGTTTAATCTAATGTTTTGTAATTTGATTTTTTTTTCTTCTCAATGTTTAGTTTCAATCTGCATTTCGTGTTCGAGCTGACAATAAGTGTTTGGATACCGTTGTTTCTGTCTAAACGTAGCTAATGAAGGGAGTCAGATTCTCTCTCTCTCTCTCTCTCTCTCTCTCTCTCTCTCTGGTAAGATGGCTAGTTCATGTATTTTAAGTGGAAGAGGTTCATAACGTTTTCGCCGTTTTGTCATACCGCTATCTTGCACCACAGATCCTCGTTTCTGATATCTCTCTCTCTCTCTCTCTCTCTCTCTCTCTCTCTCTCTCTCTCTCTCTCTCTCTCTCTGGTCTAAATAAGGCTTATGAAGGGTGTCTGATAATAAAGACGAAGATAGGTACTAATGATGATGAAAATGGTAGTCGTGATAATGTTGATGATAATAATGAAAATAGTAATGATGATAATGACAATGGTGGTGATGCTGATTATAATGACGATGCTTTTGATTGCATAAGGCGAACATATTAGTCCAGTAACATCTCTCATTTTATTTTTAACTCATTGCTTCTATTTACTTAAAATTTGATAAACAAAGAATATAGTATTTTTTTTTATTTTCTATTTGTATGGACTACAAGACTAAAAACTATTGATTTTTGTTTTAATAACATAACTTTATGAGAGTCTGCTGAAGTAATTAGTCTAGATGAGCTAGTCTGGAGGGTTTTCTTTACTCGACGCTTGTTATTATTACATGTTGATGTTAATTTTTGTGTCGCTTCATAGTGACGAATTTGTATTTTAATGATGTAAAGATTCACTTAAACTTGTCTGGGATACTTATTGAATATTATGATGTGGCGCCGAAACGGCTGCTATTCCAATACTTAGCTACTTAAAAGTTCATTTAGCTGCCATGGAAGTGACTTCAATCAGTGAATATTGAAGGCTTCGAAAAAATTTCTTTTACATACATGAATTCATAAATGAGTGAATAAATAAAGAAAGGAAAAATAATGGACGGAAAGAGACAACTGAAGGAAATACAAGAATGAATAAATGAATGAGCGAATGAATGAAAGAAGAAAAAAAGATGGGTGGAAAAAAACAGCTAAAGGAATGAAGAAAAAAAAAAAAAAAAAAAACTAACGAATTACGGCAACTTCTTCCCTTCTTTCTCATTTGCATTCTTCTCTCACCTTGAAATGATGTAGTGCATGTTCCTCTCTTCCCGTTTTCTTTCACTTCGTTTAATCTAATGTTTTGTAATTTGATTTTTTTCTTCTTAATGTTTAGTTTCATCTGCTTTCGTGTTCAAGCTGACAATAAGTGTTTGGATACCGTTGTTTCTGTCTAAATGTGGCTTATGAATGGTGTCTGATTTTCTCTCTCTTTCTGATAAGATGGCTAGTTCAGGTATTCAAAGTGGAAGAAGTAGCGTTTTGTCATACCGCTATCTTGAACCACAAATTCTCGTTTCCGACATAACTATATATTACCATCTCTCTCTCTCATGTGGCTTATGAAGATACTAATGATGATGATGATGATGGAAATAGTAGTCGTGATAATGTTGATAATAATGAAAATAGTAATGATGATATATAATGATGCTGCAGCTGATAATGACTGGTGGTGATGCTGATAATAATGACGATGCTTTTGATTGCATAAGGCGAACATATTAGTCCAGTAACATCTGATATTTTATTTAATTCATTGCCTCTATTTAGCTAAAACTTGATAAACAAAGAATTTAGTATTTCTTTTATTTTCTATTTGTGTCAATTTAAAAAAGATAAAGAATACATTTTTTTTTTCAGCATAACTTTATGAGAATCTGCTGTAGTAATTAGTCTGAGGTAGTCTGAAGTTTTTTTTTTTTTTCGTAACATTACCACATCTAATCTATTTTACTTGATAATTATTTCTGCCGCGTATTCGCTGCCAACTTGTTGAGATGATGTGTAGATATATTAACACTTGCCCGTAACACTTTTGACTTTTGTGGTGTGGTGAGATAGTGTGGCTCCCGACACCGGCGCCATTCAAATATTGTGCTGCATTAAATTCATTTAGCTGCCATGAATAAGTGTCTTTATTCAATAAATATTGAAGGCTTCGGAAACATTTCTTTACATTTTTTTCATTTTTCTTTTCCGCATGGTGTGGTGATGCTGATAATGACGATGTTTTTTTTTTAATGTTAGGGTGAACAAATTAGTTTTTTTTTTTTTTTTTTTTTTTTTATGTTGTGGCCTATATCGCCTGTAGGTTTACTAGAAGAGTATGGGAAGCGCTGTTCAGCTTCCTTCCATTAGTGGCGCAGGCAATTTTAAATTTAGTGGTACCCATATCACCACCCAAGCGGATCTTTAGTGTAACCACCTGGAACCTGGGTATCATGGTGATACGTAGGTAACTTTAAACTACTCGACAAATGGCGGTGTCAAGGTGGTATCAGGGCCCATTGAATTATTCAATGGGCCCTGGGTGGTATGTGGTGGGATGCGAACGAACGCCTGGACGTTTGCCGGAATCCACACTCACCACGCTATCCACTATAGGCCACCGCCTCCCTCCCTATATGTAAGATTTGCTATATCCAGGATATATATATATATATATATATATATATATATATATATATATATATATATATATATATATATATATATATATATATTTTTTTTTTTTTTTTTTTTTCTCGTTTTTGTAAACTGCAAAATACCTAAGAATGTGTTCATTTTAATTATCAGCATGACTTTATGTGAAACTGCTGAGGTGATTAGTTCAGATGGGTTACTGAGAAGGGTTTGTCACTTTCGTAAGTTAAAGACAACTATAAAATATAAGGTTTAAAGATGGAATTATTGACAATATATGTAAAAATAAAGAGTGTGTTTGAGGCAGGAACACACTGGATGAAAATTATGTCTTGCTATCCTTGGCTGATCACAGAGATGCTCACTTAATCCTTTCATTACTGGGACGCATTTTTACCATGAATTGTGGGTATGATTAGAAAATTTTATTCACACTAGGAAGGATCTATGGATACCAGAAGATTAATAGCCAGTCCACTATTTTAACTCCCACATAAGTTTCTGAAGATGTGTAAAATCACCAGATAGTAAGCAGAATTAACATGAAAACTTGTCATGGTACTGAAGAGGTTAAGGGACTTAATACCGCTATGGATAAAGAAATCTGAGGTTAGCGACTCTGCGCTGCGAACCGGTGGGTCGCGACCAAGGAATATACGAGGAGGTTGTGGTGGAGGTTAAAGTTTGGAGGACAGCGACGGTGCTGCCATCTGTTAGGAGAGAACACTTTCATTGAAGACGTTTTCAGGAGTAACTTATGAAGATTTCTCCCATGCTTCCACCACCCCCTATTTTTCCCTACATTCTCTCGTGTTTATGAACTTATAAGGCAAATAAAATATGTTAATATATGTGTATATATATATATATATATATATATATATATATATATATATATATATATATATATATATATATATATATATATATATATATATATATATATATATATATATATATATATATATATATATATATATATATATATACATACACGTTTTCTGCCAGCCTCCACCTGGGCCACACCATACTCAGTGCTCACTTGCACTACTACATCTGTCTCCTGACCCCTTCTGCCCTTGGTGTAGGACTACCCCTGAGGCCATGGAATATTTCCAACTTCAATACCCACGCTAACACTCACCATATTGCACTACGCTCATGGCTCTTCGCCATGGCCATCATAACACTTGACATGCCCACCCTCCTGGCAGCTTCAGGCGTCCACCCCTCCTGGCAACATACTGTCCTTCGCCTTACTTGTGACTTCTTGAGGAAGACTGGCCAGCTACCACGCCTGTAATACCCACACAGGACTACCCCAGGGCTCATAACGATCCCTAGATCTTTGTGGCCTTAACAGTTGGATCCTTATGAGCCCTGGGATAGTCCTGTGTGGGTATCAAAGGCGTGGTATCAGGCCGGTCTTCCTCAAGAAGGCACAAGTAAGGCGAAGGACAGCAGGTTGCCGGGAGGGGTGGACATCTGAGGCCGCCAGGAGAGTGGGCAGGTCGAGTGTTATGATGGCTAGGGTGGAGAACCGTGAGCGTAGTACAGTATGGCAAGAGTGGAAGCGTGACATTGGAGCAGGAAATGTTCCATGGCTTCAGGGATAGTCCTACACTAAGGGCAGAAGTGGCCAAGAGACAGATGTAGGCGGTGCAAGTCAGCACCGAGCGTGGTGTGGCCCAGGCAGAGGCGGGCAATGGCTGCTGTGGCTTGCGTTCCTTCCCGTGACTGACTGACTGTTTGAATCAAGGATTCTACAGTAAAAGCCCTCTTATCCGGCATCAACGGGACCGCCGACATGCCGGATACTGTTTGACTGTCCTGGCCGTCCGGAACACTGCACTGTGACTGCAGGCTGCAGCCCTGCTATCAAACGCACCCCAGAAGTTGCCAGATACTTGAATAGAAGTGAAATTATGTCCACAATCACCACCCTACGCTCACGCATCTTACCAGAACAAAGATCAGACTGATCGCCGTGCCGCGCGTCGCGCGTTGATGAAATCTTACCCTAGATTTTGTCGATTTTACCCTAGATTCGAGTGTTTTACCCTAGATTGTTGAATTTACTCATTAATTGTTGATTAATACACTCTTATCTTACATAAGTTTAAATATTGCCCCCCACCCCTAAACACACACACAGGACTACACACTACAGCCACTACTGCGGGTGCTCTGTGTGGACTCGTTCTCGCAAGTGACTGACTCTGTGTGTGAACTGTGATCTAACCGTCCGAAGGTCCAGAACGTGTACGCGTAGTAGACGGGTGAGTGGAGACTGGGGAGAAAGGGGATGGGGTGGGAGGGTGAAGGGATGATACAAGTCACGGGGATGATTGTGTACATGAATCGAACATGAAAGAGAACCATCCTGCCACCAGATTGGCACCATTCCAAGCACACCTATCCATAGGACGGCAGATTACCCTAGTTTATGCATTACCCTAAACACTACCCTAAGAAGGGTCCAATTACCCTAGTTTAGGGTATTTTACCCTAAAATGGAAGCACTGGTCGCCACCCCCGATGCCACCTCACACTCACCAACACACAATACTTACATTCTCTTTAATACTTTCCTCTTATAAATAAGTTGATGGGTTACAAAAATAAAGTATACACTTATTTGCTTTATTCAATATTAGCCAACAAGTATAGCAAACAATAACATTTCAATATAAACATAGGGTATAAAGATGTACAATAAAGATATGAAAAGTACGCGTTTGTGACACTTTTTCGCTCCCCACACCTCTCACTCAACATCATCAGATTCTGTACTTGTTTGCCCCACTTCTTTTCCCTTACAAGCTAAATAGTTTCTAATGTCTCCTTGTTTGCAGCTCTTTCTTCTTTGCAACAAAAACTCATTTTCAATGCAGTGAAGGGTCATAACATCTCGGGTTGACATGTATGTGCACTGCTCAGCAAACCTGACAAAGCCAGCTATGTGTTTCGCAGCCTGTTCCCAAGTTACTTTAGGCTCATTATCATCATCATCACTATCATCACTAATTTTCTCTAAATGATCATCTACTACAGCGTTGATAAGTTCCTCGTCTGTGAGAGTGAATGTTACAGCCTGATTTTCATCCACGTCCACCCATTCCCGTAACGCTTCATCTGTCACTTTAAGTTGCACATTTCCCCCCATTTCCCTCAGCTCGCTCACAACCGAATTTTTCATGCCACCTCCAAACCCTTCAAACTCCTCATTATCCTCACCAAACATAATCAAAGGGTAAAATTTGCGCCAACTTCGCATCAATGTTTGCCTTTTAAGGTCTAGCCAAGCAAGTGAAGCCATGAATATCGCATCCTTAACATTAAACTGTTTTTGGAACTCGGGGATTGTGCCGTCCTCATAATTAACAAGTTTGCGAAGGAAACTCTTACGATAGTTCATCTTAAAATTTTGAATGACTCCCTGATCCATGGGTTGAATAACACTTGTGACATTAGGGGGCAAATATACAGCAAAAATATTTCCCACAACAAGTTCCTCTGCTGGTGGATGAGCTCTACAATTATCTAATAATAAAACTACCTTACTGTCCTCTGGGAGACCATTTTTCTTCAGATTTTCCTTGACAGATGGCACAAAGCAATGCTTGAACCAGTCAAGGAAAATTTCAGCTGTCATCCAAGCACTTCGTTGGTTACGATAATCGACAGGTAGGTAATTCACGTTCTTAAAACAGCGCGGCTTCTTGTGCTTGCCAACCACGCACAACTTGACTTTGTGCGTACCAGCCATGTTAGCGCAGCACAGAACTGTTAGCCTGTCCTTGCTCTGTTTGAACCCCTTCACGTCTCCCTCTAACTCGCTTGCAAGTGTGGTTCTTGGCAGACAGCGGTAGAACAGGCCAGTCTCGTCGGCGTTGTAAATCTGCTCAGACGTCAGGTTATGCTCCTCAACTATCCTCGCAAACCTATAAAAAATAAAAACAGAACGTGGATTAGATAAAGAAATTAGGTTAGAAGAAATTAGGTTACGGTAGCATAGCCTAGGCTTAGTAAACAAAATCTAACCATGGTAGCATAGGCTAGGCTTATTAAACATAGTGATAACAAATATAACATGGTTTAGAGAACGAAATTAGGTTAGAAGTAATTAGGTTACGGTAGCATAGCCTTATTAAACAAAATTTAACCATCGCAGCAGCTAAGCTTATTAAACATACAGTGAATGAACAAATTTAACATGGATTAGAGAAAGAAATTAGGTTAGGATAAGAGTAGGGGACTTAGTCTATTAAAACATGGGTAGCACATGCTAGGCTTATTAAACAAATTAACAAATTTATTCTTACCTATCGACAAACTCTTCAGCCGAGGGTAAGTTGGCAGATTTTGATTCTCCCGAGGTGTCCAGCTTCCTTATGGCGGGATCACACGAGCAACTAACTCCTGATGGCAGAACTTTGGCTTTTGCAACCAATTTCACAACTTCTTGCATGAACCATATTTGATTTGTATGTATAAGTTTGTCATAGGTTGCTTCCACAATGTTTCCCAAGCTCGAAGCCTCAACAGACGCTGATTTTTTTTTGTTAATATTTTTCACATAAGTTTGCAATGTCTCCACACAAGAGTCAATATCTGAGACAACACTTGATGGCCTCTTTCTTTTCCTTGTTGTCGTGGGCCTCACTGGCAATTTTTGGTGACACGGAACACCAGCTTCAGCACTGCTACTAGTACCAGGTGATGGCTGTGGGCTGGATTCCTGTTGCAGGCGTGTAACCTCTCCAGATGGCACAGTCTCACAATCTGTCACCTGTAGGTCCAGCGTAGTTAGACAAGGCATTTCCTCCTCCCTCATGGAGCCATCTGGTGAAAGGCAAAGTGTTGGCACCAAGTTAACCTGTGAAGATACCAGGAAAACGAAAGGAAAAATATTAGTGAATAAACAGATTAAAGTTCAGAGTTCAGTTGTTACTGTAGTGTGGCACAATTTGAATACTGTACTGGGCTGTATTCTTTACAATTACCCAGTACTTACCTATGTTAATTGTAAATCTCAAAACAGTTACGTGGAATATTTTCTATTATATGTGCAGTATGAATATTAAACAAAATATGTCTTGAACATGCATGACAAGCAATTGGAAATATTGTACTGTACCTGCTCAGAATTGGGTACCACATAAGTAGATGTGGTGTTACTGGTATAAACCAGGCTGTCCACCAGGAACATTGCAGTCTCAAATAAAGGCCACTTCTGTCCAGGCTGTCCAGCAGATCCACTTGGTGTCTTCTGAATCTTCCTGTAGAGATTCTGGAAATAGGTCCGAATGTTCTTGAATTTCATCCGGACATGTTCTGCAAGGTAAATATATACTGTTAGTTGGCAGTTATTTTAGACGTTAAATATGTGACCCAAACTAACCTATCTTAATTTAACCTAACCTAACCTATCCACATCTTAATCAAACTTAACCATAGCTTCCTTTAGAGAGGTCTGCAAACTCAACTGAACCAATTTTAACCTAACTAAAGCTATCTTAGCCTAACCCCATCCCCTTTTTTATTTGGTCTCAGCTAGTGATGTATCGGAGGTCAAATTTCGTGGCTCCGCGGAGGCGGAGGCGGAGGCGGAGGTCAGTTTCTCAAAAAATGCGGATGCGGATGTAGTTGCGGAGGTTATGGAATAGTTTTTTGCGGAGGCGGAGGTTGTTGCCTACACCTCCGCGGAAGCGGAGGCGGAGGCGGAACAGATTTTTTTTTTACCCATTTACAGTACCGGTACTGCGTCGACAATAAACTCCTGTTACTCCTTTCCCTCACTCAAATTTGGGTACAATAGGAGATAGTAATCAAGTTTTGGCAGTGTCAAATCTATAACTTAATAATTCGGATGCAGCAACCAATGAAAAGAGGAATCATACGTCTGGCAGTGTGCGAGATTAGCTGTGGGTGGGGTGCATGAGATGAGAGCCGTATACGCGTATGTTTCACGTTCAGACGCGGTCAGAGAGGCCATATGTGCGTACTGCGTACTACAGTTGCATGTTACTGTTACGCCGTAATGAAACAAACATCTTACTATATTTTGGGGTGCAACTGTGTGCCGAAAAATACAGGTACCGGTAAACATCCGCGCCTCCGCAGTTTTAAATTGCGGAGGCGGAGGTCTCATTTTCTGAAAATGCGGAGGCGGAGGTCTCATTATCTGAAAATGCGGAGGCGGAGGTTAATAAAACGCGGAGGATCCGCGGAGGCGGATATCCGATACATCACTAGTCTCAGCAGTTACATTGAGCTGCCCCCAATGTGTTGCATTTTATCATAAAAGAAAAAACCTAACATGAAACTTTTAAAATAGGCAAAAGAAAAGAATTATACCACCGTGTACAGGGAAAAAATGGACATGTGAATACCAACTCCTTATAATCTTCTCTTTTACACCCCATCCCCTCCAACAAGCTTGGGGGCATGTAGGGAATCATGAGTTTTAGGGGGAGAAACATATATCAGTAATATAAGGCAATTAAAAATCTGTAGTCAAAGAAATCTAGTTTCCATGATTTTCCTCAAGTCTAGGGATATACTAAAAAAATAATATTTGACCTCCCTAACCTCCTGGACACACCCCAAAGGTTACTAACCAAAGAGCCTAACCTAAACTAACCTAATCTTTGCCAAATCAATAATGCGTAGCTCCGCTTGCCTCGCTCACTCTGCATGGTCCTTAAACCTAACCTAACCTTCGCCAAATTAGTAATGCGTGGATCTGCTTGCTTCATTTGCTCTGTCTTTTTTCTCTCACCCCTATTCTGTCCTCTCCAATGCACGAGTAAACCAGTATTCTCAATCTTTCATCCCTTTCTCTGGTAAACTCTGGAATTCCACTCTCTACTTGCTTCTATATCTCCCCCTTCCTATGACTTGAACTGTTTCAATGCCGTGCGGCACCTCAGTGTTTTTTTTTTTTTTTTTCTCTCAATGGATTGTTGTTGCCCTTGGCCAGTACCTCTTTTCATAAAAAAAAAAAGTACAATAAGATGCAGAATAAGGGCTTCCTCAGAATTGACCTATAAGTTGGTCTTACATATTATACTAACTGTTTTTAATATATGGCCATGTGAAGGTTCGAATGAATAGTGTTAGGCTAGGTTAGATTAGGTTAAGTTTGGTTACATAAAGTTAGGATCTATAAGGTTAGGTTAGATTACAAAAAAAAGTTACGTTAGGTTAGGATCTATAAGGTTAGGTTAGATTACAAAAGAAAAAAAAAATTAGATTAAGTTAGCTTACAATTGGTTAGGTTAGGTTAGGAGCACTCCTTTAAACCTTCATTCATGTGTTAAGGACAGTTAATACAATATGTAGGCCCAACTTTTAGGTAAATTCTGAAGGACTTATTTTGCATATCTAGCCCAATAAGAAATTATCACTTGTGTGAATATTGTACAGATTGGAGAGGATTTGCTGCCCTACAGATTGGTCGAAAAGTGTTGTGGTGGACCTAATATTACTCTTGACCTGTACAAATATTCATGAAACGAATATTATGCTATCAATAATAAAGTATAATAGCTTACCTCCAGTTAGCTGGCGGAGCTCCTTAAACTGTTGCCTTATGACACTGGCAATCTGGGAGAAAACCTCCTGTCTCCGCTTGATTTTGTGGTAACCTGGTTGTTTAGGATCCCACACATTGCGGTGTTCTCTTATCAATTCCAAAAGCAGTGCCTCAGCCTCCCGTGACCAGGGAAGCTTTTCAAATTTCACAGAACTCATTGTTGTAAACACGAGGGACGCTCAGCCTCAGCTGACGACTTCCTCTTCTTCTTCTTGCGCCCACAACAATTGCCGACCTCGGGAAAAAATAACCAACATACTGATTGCCGAGATTTCTCGAGAAAATTCGCCGACTTCGCCGCGAAATGCTGCCGACTTTGAATCTCGGCAGAAAATTCTGGAGTTAGTTGCTCGTGTGATCCCGCCTATATGCCATGACGAACCTTGAACCTGTGGAGCCAGCCATCAGAGAACTGGTATGCCCTTTCCTCGTCCATCTTCTTAGCTAAGTCACGCCCTTTCTCTTGTAACATTGGGCCTGTAATTATGACTCCTTCTGATCTTTTCAAGCTGAACCACTCGTGTAACACTTTGTCCATCATTTCACCACGATGATACTGTAGTGTGTGACGATTTTCCGTTGCCTTTGGGGTGTCGGTGGCTTTCATGTAATCGCGCAACTTTTTCGTTTGGGATTTAATGTCATAAATAGTTGATGAACCCACACCATATTCCGCCATTAGTTTGTCTGCTTTCACCTCTCTCTAATCGTCGACAAATGTCTACCTTCTGCTTAAGTGTAAGCACAATACGCTTCCTCTTTTCTACAACTTTAGGCATGATGAAGGCATCAGGCGATAAACAGTGCACACGTGGGACTGAGTCACTGAGTGAACCAAGGAATATAGAGAGGAAGTTTTGGTGTGGGTTAAAGTTTGGAGGACAGTGACGGTGCTACCATCTGTTGGAAGCGAGTACTTTCATAGAAAACGATGTTAGGAGTAACTTAAAATTTCTCTCATGCTTCCTCCCCCACCCCCTATTTTTCCCTGCATTATGAACTTATAAGGCAAATAAAACATGTTTATATATATATATATATATATATATATATGCATTTTCTGCCCGCTTCCACATGGGCCACACCATACTCCTTGCTTGCATCATATACGTTGACCGTCTCGTGACCACTTCTGCCCTTGGTGTAGGACTACCCTGAGGCCATGGAACATTTCCTGCTTCAATGCCCACGCCTCCTCTCTCAACATACTGCATCACGCTCCCAGCTCTCCACCCTGGCTATCACAACACTCGACCTGCCCACCCTCTTGGCACTGCTTGATGTGCCTTGCGCTCCTTCCCGTGACTGAATGACTGTTTGAATCTTGTAAAGTTGTAACGGTGCTTATTCTCCCCCGCTGATGGATCCCCCCATCCCTCACCCCGTTACTACCTGCGATCCGCGTGCCATCTGTTAGAAGCAAGGTTCCTTAATCAATTCCTCCAGCCCTTCCACTGAACCTGTATATCCTCCCTAGAATCCTTGGAGTGAACAGTGCAGCGGGCCGTGGGTGGCGCAAAGCAGTGCGCTCTGGTGGCGAGGGGACAAAGTATGCCTCGCGCAGTAATTTTAATCGATTTTATGTGTATACATATTGATTTTTTATTGATATTTAAGGCTCAGGGAAAAATGTGCTGGATACTTGAAGCTGCCGGATACTCGAATGCTGCATAAGAGGGATTTTACTGTATAAGGATATACGGGTTCAATGAGCAGGCTGGAGGAATTGATCAGGGAGCTTAGCTTCTAACAGATGGCGCACGGATCGAAGGTAGTAAGGGGGTAAGAGATGGGGGTTCATAAGCGGGGGACGAAGAGTACCAAGGATTCTAGAGAGGATATACGAGTTCAATGGGCGGGCTGGAGGAATTGATTAGGGAACCTCGCTTCTAATAGATGGCGCGCGGGTCGCAGGTAGTAAGGGAGTGAGGGATGGGGGGTTCCATCAGCGATGGAGGATGAGCGCCGTTACAAGATTCAATGTCAGTCCGTCACGGGAAGGAGCGCAAGGCACATCAACTGCTTGGGCCACACCACACTCAGTGCTCACTTGCATCGCCTACGTCTGTCTTGTGACCCCTTCTATCCTTGGTGTAGGACTACCCCTGAGGCCATGGAACATTTCCTGCTTCAGTGCCCACGCCTCCTCTCTCAACATACTGCATTATGCTTCCGGCTCTCCGTCCTGGCCATCACAACACTCAACCTGCCCACCCTTCTGGCGGCCTCAGGCGTCCACCTCTCTTGGCAACCTGCTGTCCTTCACCTTACTTGTGCCTTCTTGAGGAAGACTGGCCAGCTACCACGCCTGTGATACCCACACAGGACTACCCCAGGACTCGTAAGGATCCATAGATTTTTGTAGCCTCTTTTGAATGCTTATGAGCCCTGGGGTAGTCCTGTGTGGGTATCATAGGTGTGGTGGGTGGCCGGTCTTCCTCAAAAAGACACAAGTAAGGCAAAGGACAGCAGGTTGCCAGGAGAGGTGGACGCCTGAGGCCGCCAAGAGGGTGGGCAGATCGAGTGTTATGATGGCCAGGGCGGAGAGCTGGGAGCGTAATGCAGTATGTTGAGAGAGGAAGCGTGGGCTCAATATTGAAGCAGGAAATGTTCCATGGCCTCAAGCGCAGAAATGGTCACGAGACAGTCGACGTATCCGATGCAAGTAAGGAGTATGGTGTGGCCCACGCGGAGGCGGGCAGAAAACGCATATATATATATATATATATATATATATATATATATATATATATATATATATATATATATATATATATATATAAACATGTTTTATTTGCCTTATAAGTTCATAATCACGAGAGAATGCAGGGAAAAATAGGGGGTGGGGGAGGAAGCATGGGAGAAATTTTAAGTTACTCCTAACAACGTTTTCTATGAAAGTACTCGCTTCCAACAGCTGGCAGCACCATCGCTGTCCTCCAAACTTTAACCCACACCAAAACTTACTCTCTGTATATTCCTTGATGAGCACCGTTACAAGATTCAAACAGTCAGTCAGTCACGGGAAGGAGCGCAAGGCACATCAGCCATCGCCTGCCTCCGCCTGGACCACACCACGTTCAGTGCTCACTTGCACTGCCTACGTCTATCTCAGAACTCCTTCTGCCTTTGGTGTAGGACTACCCCTGAGGTCATGGAACATTTCCTCCTTCAATGCCCACGCTTCCACTCTCACCATACTGCACTACGCTCCTGGCTCTCCACCCTGGCCATCACAACACTTGACCTGCCCACCCTCCCAGCGGTCTCTGGCGTCCACCCCTCCTGGCAACCTGCTGTCCTTCGCCTTACTTGTGCCTTCTTGAGGAAGACCGGCCAGCTACCACGCCTGTAATACCCACACAGGACTACCCCAGGGTTCATAAGGATCCAAAAGAGGCCACGAAGATCTTTAGATCCTTATGAGCCCTGGGGTAGTCCTGTGTGGGTACCACAGGCGTGGTAGCTGGCCGGTCTTCCTCAAGAAGGCACAAGTAAGGTGAAGGACAGCAGGTTGCCAGGAGGTGGACGCCTGAGGCCACCAGGAGGGTGGGTGGGCATGTCCAGTGTTATGATGGCCAGGGTGGAGAGCTAGGAGCGTAGTGCAGTATGTTGAGCGTGGAAGCGTGGGCGTTGAGGCAGGAAATGTTCCATGGCCTCAGGGGTAGTCCTATTCCAAGGGCAGAAGGGGTCAGGAGACAGACGTAGGCAGTGCAAGTGAGGAGTATGGTGTGGCCCAGGTGGAGGCGGGCTGAAACGCATATATATATATATATATATATATATATATATATATATATATATATATATATATATATATATATATATATATATATATATATATATATATATATATATATATATATATATATATATATATATATATATATATATATATATATATATATATATATATATATATATATATATATATATATATATATATATATATATATATATATATATATATATATATATATATATATATATATATATATATATATATATATATATATATATATATATATATATTTTTTTTTTTTTTTTTTTTTTTTTGCCTCATAACCATGAGAGAATGCAGGGAAAAATAGGGGATGGAGGAGGAAGCATGGGAGAAATCTTCTTAAGTTACTCCTGAAAACGTTTTCTATGAAAGTACTCACTTCTAACAGCTGGCAGCACCGTCGCTGTCCTCCAAACTTTAACCCACACCACAACTTCCCCTCTGTATATTCCTTAGTTTGAATCTTGTAACAGCACTCATCCTCCCCTGCTGATGTACCTCCCCATCCCTCATTCCTTTCTGCCTGCGACCTGCACGTACGCCATCGGTTATGGGCTACACTCCCTAATCAATTCCTCCAGCCTGCTCATTGAACCCGTATATCCTTATAAAATCCTTGGTGGCCGCTATCCACTTCTCCGGCTACATAGCAGCCAGCAAGGAATAAACAAGAATATAGAATCCTTGGCAGCCATTAACAATGATGATGGCATTGGTGCTGGAGTGGGGATCATGAAAAAAAAAAAAAAACTCGCCTAATTAATTTGTGCAGGATATGAGGGCCTGTGATGTGAATGTTGCCGGAAGCAAACCACACCCCATAAAATCAATGGTCTCTTTTATCATTACGTAATTCCTTGGTGAAATAATTATGTACCAGCTGACCTCCAGGCTCAATTCCAAACAAGGTCACATTTCTTTCCCCCCCTTCCTCTCTCTCTCTCTCATTACATCTTAGGCAAATCCCCCCCTCTCTCTCTCTCTCTCTTTTACACTGTCCCTTCCTCATGTTGCATTTCATTTCCTTTACTTGCCCTCTTCTTCCTTTCCCTCATAAATTATCTCAAATTATTTTTTTCCTTTATCTTCTCCACTCTCAAATTCCTTTTCTCTCTCTCTCTCTCTCTCTCTCTCTCTCTCATAACTTCAAAAAGGTAAGAGAGAAATGGGTTAGTTAATGTGCCAAGATTATCCATTGTTATCACTGGCAGCAGTATTACCAATACAACAGTGAACTGTTTCTATTTGAATTTCATTGCCCCTGGCCAGAATCTCTTACATAAAAAAGAGACAACTGCTTTTATTTCCACCATCATTGCTACTACTACTTTTATTACAACAACAAAAAAAAAAAAAAAAATAAATAAATAAATAAATAAAAAATAATAATAACAATAGTGAGATGTTGAACAATGTCTTTTTTAAACACCCAACACAACACTTACAATTACTGCTACTACTATTACTACCACCATCATCACTACTACTATTACACAACTACAAACAATAGTGTGGTATTGCATTTTATGAGCCCACACAAAGAAGCCTCATTCTTTGAGCGTCATGCTTTAATAAAAGCAAATGAACAGGAATGGCTGTATTAATACACTGACTGGACACGGTTGATTAAAGTCCCAATATTGCATGATTTTACTTTATTCAGGTCACTTTTTTCTACAGGTTACCAATATTGAGTGCCCACAGGATGCAATGAAAAATAATGATAGTCCATCTCTTTCATTGATCTTATAACATGGTCATATTTAGTGATACACTCATACAGATCAAAAGCTCCTGTAATGAAGGCACTCCACTCTGTCTTAGGCACTGTGATTTATTAAAGAATATAGTTTGACTGACTCTCTTTTCTACGCCAAACAAAACAAGATTGCATGAATCAAATATATGTACTATAACATAAACCAATATCTTCACCTTCATCACCTTCCATTGGTTTGCATTTAGTGATGTTAAATTTTACACAAATGATCAATTCCATGCAGTGTCATGAGATTCTTAGAGGTTATAAATCTTTAACCCCTTCAGTACCATGAAGCATTTTCATATTAATTCTGCTTACTACTTGGTAATTTTATACAACTTCAGAAATCTATGTGGGATTAAATATAGTGAAGACTCTGGCCATTAATCATCTGACCTCCATAGACCCTTCCTAAAGTAAATAAAATGGTCTAATCGTACACATATCTCAATGTGTCCCAGTATTGAAGGGGTTAATGGCTATGCTAAGAACTAGAATGTGAATGAGTTTTGAGGACAATAATGTGACTAGAATAGTTCCTGCACAACATACATGAGTAGACTTATTATTGTAAGTTATAGTTAAAATTCTTTCTTAATACAGGTAACAGAAACACACACACACACACACACACACACACACACACACACACACACACACACACACACCGTGTAGTGAAGTGGTTAGCACGCTCGACTCACAATCAAGAAGGCCGGGTTCGAGTCCTGGCGTGCCAAGGTAAATGGGCAAGCCTCTTAATGTGTGGCCCCTGTTCACCTAGCAGTAAATAGATACGGGATGTAACTTGAGGGGTTGTGGCCTCACTTTTCCATTGTGTGGAGTGTGTTGTGGTCTCAGTCCTACCCGAAGATTGGTCTATGAGCTCTGAGCTCGCTCCGTAATGGGGAAGACTGGCTGGGTGACCAGCAGGCAACCGTGGTGAAAAAATTACACACACAGCTCTCACTTTATCACAGGCTACAAGACACAAAGGTCCCTTCCATACAGCTCTTCACCCCTAAATGCTTTGGACCCAAGAACTAAAAACTGTCTCTAACTCACAGATGCATCGTAATGAGCTGCTACTACATGAACAAGGCCGACAAAATGAAGCTTGTATGGAACCTGAGAAAATATACTATCCATAAAAGCTGCCACATGTACATATTAATAGTAACATCAGAGCTTTCAGTATAGTACTTCATCTGCTGTGAGATTCAAACTGGCTACACTAATAGAGATGTCAAACAGGAATAACAAAGCTGAGGATCAGAACAAAGCATTCTCCACCATTCTTCCCAGCTTAAACCTATTTTTATTTGGGCTCGCTGTTTTGGATGAGCTATCTCCATCTACCTATTTCAATCTTGTGCTTTCTTCTCATTAATTCCCTTCTTCAGATCTTCTCTCATGCACTCTCTCTATCTCTTTCTCTGTTTCTTCCTTCTCCTTCTACCTTGAACCTCCATCTCCTTAGCCTGCTTTCTAACATGATCCTTGTCCCTTCTCAATGAATGTCCAAACTATCCCAGTCTCCCTTCTTGTACTTTGATATCTCTAACTTTGTTGTCCCTTTTATATAATTTCATTCCTAATTCTAACCTCTCTTTTAACTCCAGACATCCAGCTAAGATTCTCATTTCTGCAACATTCATCATCTTCCTAGTCTTCCTCATGCTTGCTATTTCTGTTCCATATAGCATTGCTCTTAGCCTTCCTCATGCTTGCTATTTCTGTTCCATATAGCATTGCTGCTCTTAACAATGTCTTGTGGAATTTTAATTTCAATTTCATTGGTGTCCTCTTGTCACACAGGACTCCCAAGGCACCTCTTCAGTTGCTCCACCCTGTCTGTATCCAATGTTTCACTTCTTCCATACTTCCATTGGCACTGACTATGGATCCTAAGTACTTATACCTGTCTATGTACTCTCTTTATTTAATCTCCATCAAGTCCATTCAGTCCTTGTGAG
Source organism: Portunus trituberculatus (assembly GCF_017591435.1). NCBI lineage: Eukaryota > Metazoa > Arthropoda > Malacostraca > Decapoda > Portunidae > Portunus > Portunus trituberculatus. The sequence goes on along the minus strand of NC_059292.1, from coordinate 22,729,906 downwards.
CAGTGGCTATGGCTGCCAAACACACCCACAAGATGTCATTGACAAGATTATGCCAACTCTATTGCTACCTTGTTCATTTGCTCCACTGTAATAAAGCTTTTTTTTTTTTTTTTTTTTTTTTTTAATGTTATAGCCTAAAGCACTTGTAGGTAAACTTGAAGAGTATGGGAGGTGCTGTCCAGCTTCCACCCATTAGTGGCACAGGCATTTTTATTTATAGTGATACCCATATCAAGGCCCATATCACCACCCAAGCACATCTTTGGTGTAAGACAATTACACTTGAACCTAGAACCTAGGTATCATGGTGACATGTAGGTAACTTTAAACCACTCGACACATGACAAAGTTTCATGACAGCTTGTGGTGGGATTCGTATCTATGCATGGACGTCTGCCCAATCCCACACTCACCAACTTATCTGCAACACCACTACCTCCCTATCCATCACCTAGTTCTTTTCCTCTATTTCCTTTCCATTGTGTTTCTTGCTCACATAAAACACCTCCTGTCTTCATTCTCATAAGGTCAGACAGTTCTCTACCTATCATTGACCCAATATTAAGCTGACATGCTCTAACCCCACTGTGAGTTATCTTCTTTACCAGCACCTACTCCTGGTGCAATAGCCCTTGTCCAGCCACAGAGATAGGGCAATGTATCTGTGCGTCGTTTATGGAGGACGACCTACTACTATCACCATCCATATTTTGGCTCATTCCATTTGTGGCTTTGGCAGACAGTTTTAAAGCTAGATGCCCTTCCTGACAGCATTCCTCACCATTCATAAGTTAGCTTGTGGAGATGTTGGCTTCTCCCTCTCCCTCTGGTACTCCATTGCAATCTTCTCATTAATTGTCTTCCAGTCTATATTCACCTGTGGAAAAAATACAATTAGAATAAACACTGAACTGCTCACATTTCTATGCATTAGTATCACTTGTTCGCAATCCTCACCTGCTTTTCGTACTGCTGGAAAATTTTGCTGGTTTCTGGCTTATTGAAGCGAGCCAGGTACCTCTTCCTGTATGCAACTACTGTATCCACATGAGTCTTGTGTCTGATGGCCAGCTGCAGTGCTCGCTCAAAGTTGTATGTCATGAGATTCAGCATTATGGCCCTGAAGTGAAGGCCAGACTGAACTAAAGTAGCCTCAGCATCTCCTATGTGGCCTCCCAGCATGGCCATCTCAGCTACTCGTACTTCCTTGATGGGTATTTCCTTGATGTAGCGAATGTACTGCACCTTCTCAGCCTGGTTTATCGCAGCATATGCCACCTCAGCAGTGATGAGTTCCTTGTGAGCAGTGGCCATGGCTGCCAGACAGGCCCAAACAATATCATCCTTCACAAACCTGGCCAGCCTCACTGCATCATCCCAGCGCTTGGCAGTCACGTAGTTGTGGAGCAGTGCAGGATATGGGGTGATGCTTGTAGTGACCAGGCTACCATCTGCCCGCCTCACAGTCACCACAGAGTCCAGGAAACTGTCAACCACCGCATTCTTGCCATACTCCACTGCATCACGCTCCATGGCGGTGGCCTGCAGCATGTCACGGTCCACAAAAACCACAGCAGGATAGAACCAGACAGTAAACTTGGAGTCCTGCAGTGCTGCTAGCATATTTGCCCCATCATTCCAGCACAGGGACTGCACCATGCCGCCAAGCTTTACCGCCCGGCTCATGGTGCCCACACGCTGCAGGGTCACCAGTAGGAGGTCACGGTTTCGATCCACAATGGCCATACGCCTTTCGTGAGCTGTCCCAACTTTGTCCAGGGCCACCTCCACTATCTCCAGCTTGTGGGACCAAGCCTTGCCATCATTGAGGCCCTTGCCTGTGGTGGCGTCAAACAGATGCACCACCTTCTCGTCACTCTTGTCCCTGATGGCCAGCGTGTCATTGGAGAGCGAGACAGTGCGGCTGTTGAGCACATCTGTCCGCATGCCTGGCCAGCGTGGTGCACACAGCACCCGGCCGTCATAGGAGTAGACATAAACATTAGCCCCGTCCACCACCAGGAAGTGGCGTTCGGCTTGCATGATAAGGCTCACGTTGGACTCTTTGAGATCGAAGATGAATGGTGTGTTCCAGTTCCGTGTGGAGTAGATGTAGCCCTGGGAGGAGGTGATGATGACCATGTAGCCGTAGGACAAAGACACGTTGATGATGCGGTCCCTCATCTCCAGTTTCTCCCAGGCCTCGTTGGTCACGTCACGTAGGGCAATGCTCTTCCGGCTGGTCACTGTGGCCTCATAATTTTTCCATTCTAGGTGTTTCTCAATGATATGGGAGAATATGACTTGCCCGTTGCCACACGCCCCAGCAAATTGGGTCCCATCACTCGACCAGGCAATATTGAAGATGCTGCCAGTGCTGGGCTTCTCCAGGGAGTGACACCAGCCAGCCTTGTCACAAAGTCTGAGGGTGTTGAAGGACCCCACCGCAAAAAGCTGGCCATCGGGGGACCAAGCAAGGGAGGTGATGGGGTGGTGGTGTGGGCTGGAGGTGTACAGCTGGCGGCCAAAGTTGTCCCACACACGGTATTTGGTGTCCTCGCCACCTGACAGGATGAGGCCAGTGTTGGGGTTCCATGCCACCTTCAGGATCACCCCATCATGTGCCTTCCACTGTGAGACAAGCATGTTACATCTAAATATGTAGCAATTAATTGGTTTATCTAACGTTGGAGAAATAAAATACTCCTGCTACTCCTGAGTTTCTTTCCATCACCCACCAACCCTTATCTATTTATCTATGTTAGAGTGGCAATCCCACATAGGGCATCCCACACAAAGCACCACACACTCATATACACACCACTCACACTCTTAGCTCTGTCAGCCCCTGTTGCAAAGATGACTTCTAGTGTGACTTCCTTTATTATTCAGCAATAGCAGATATTTTGACAAAGCAATAATAAAGTATGTTCTTTGTTAGTACATATATACAAAGATACCAGTAAAAAAAATAAGTAGAGAAATAGCTGCAATAAATAAATAAATCATAAATGGAAACAAATCATTCTAATCTAATACCTATGCTGCCTCTCACCTGTATAGGCTTTGAGTTGGGGGCGAGTGGCTTGATGATGAGGTTGGTGCCTGTGGTATACAGTACCCCATCAGAATCAGGGGCCCAGGCTGCCCCATACACCGGCACAGACACCTGGACCAGTGTAGACCTCAGCATGCCACTGCGGGACCAGATCTTCACTAACCCATCCTCACCAGCTGCAATGGGACAAATCTCACTGCATGGACCAGATGTGGTGTGGGAGGGAAAGGAAACTAATATTAATGAAGGAGATAAGCAAGGGAATCTATTGATTATGAGAGCTTTTATCTGCAAAAATACCAAAACATGTTACTGTAAACAGATTTGAATACACAGAAAGAAATTTTTCAAAACATGATACAAGTATGTAAAACAATATATGTACCAAGAACAGTACAAAACTATGATATATTGAAATATCATAATCCTTGAAACAAAAAAGCATCTTAAATCTAAATAATATACAGGCAATCCCCGCTTAACGAAGAGGTTACGTTCCTAAAAAACCTTCGTTAAGCGAAACTTCATTAAGTAAACCAATTATAACATGTTTGACCCCTGACTGAGCTTCCATTGAGAGCAAAGAAAGCAAGAGTGCATCACAGTACAGTGAAAGGTTTAATGAAAGTAAAAATTATGAAGTTAAACATTTAAGCAGTTTAATTTAAGACTAAGTCATTATAATGTACACTAATATATGTATGTAAGTAACTTTATAATGTTGATGATCTTAAATTTATGAAGGGAGGGAGAGTGGAGCAGGAAATACGCTAGCTGGCAACCTGTGGAATGTAAACAGAAGCACATCATTGTACCGCATACAAAACTTATATACCACATTTCCACAAGGCTTTCCATTTTACCCATTGCAGAGTCATGAGTTCAGGTGGTTCTTTTAGCTTGCAAGGAAGATATGATCTCACCAGCCTTCTTAATAGAGTCTGCTGACTTGAAAATGGTAGACAGTAGATGGAGTCAAGCCATGGTGGGAAGCAATGTTATTAGTTTTCTTGCCTCTCTCGTGTCTGTGAATAATATCCAGCTTCACTTCGAGAGTAAGAGACTTCTTGGTCTCCTTAGCAACGCTAGGCAACATTGCAGGGCGTTTTGGTGGCATGTAGAGTGAGGGAAAACGAGTTTCTGCTGATGCTGTTATTGTTTTGAACAGGGGGAGTGAATGGTGTGCATTTTGTCCATGAGAGGCACTGGTGTATTCAAAAGGCTTGCGTAATACGGCGGGGCTTTCAAAATTGGAAAAAAATTACCTGGATAAAATTTTGTTAAAGCAAGTTTGGTGTTCATTAAACGACCAGATGGTAGTACAGTAATACTCCGCTTAACGAACAGGATAGGGGGTGTCAAAGATGTTCGTAGAGCAAAAATTCGTTAAGCGGACGTAATTTTCCCATAGGAAATAATGGAAATAGGGGGGGATGCGTTCTGGGCTATACATTTGGCAGCATATTGGACCACTGGTGTACCACTACTTTTATGATGTCATATGAGTCATTGGAAGTTAGAGGAGCTATGTACAAATTCTCTCACATTCTCGCATTTATGTTCACAAAACAACATTTCTATTAGCTTTTTACAAACCTTGCCCCCAAGAAAGGATTGTTTTGTAATGCATAAAGTGAAACCTCAGAGCAACCTGATAGCAACCTTGTCACCGTCTCTCCAAGCATTCATGGATACCATTTCACGGCAGGAGATTGCTCTGACGTTGTTAAAGAATCTTGGATCCAGCTCCAGGAGCGCTAGAGACAGAGGCGGGGAGCCAGCCAATCACAGCGAAGCTGCCGCGTTCGGTCCCTCACCCAGCAGATTCAAACCCAGAAAATTTGCTAAAACGGATGTGGTTGTACGTTATGCGGACTTTTGGTCTAACTTTATATAGTACGTTAAATCGGAAATTCGTTAAACGAACGTTCGTTAAGCGGAGTATTACTGTAAAAGGAAATCTTCGTTGTAGCAAAATTTCGTTGTGTGAACCTTCGTTAAGCGGGGGTTGCCTGTACACATTACACAAGACATGGGGCATCAAATCCATCTGAGTTTCATTTCTTAACAACACTCTAAAAGAAAACAAAAGGAATATAAAAAAGATAGATCAAAGGTAAAACACAGGACTTCAAAATAATAATACACACAATAAGGATTAACAGAATAACAAAAAACTCTAGCACTCATATCTCTAGTGTACACAAACAAAAGATGCTCCTGCCACACTGGATGGAGGAGGGACACACCAGTGACAAGTCCGGCCCCATCATGGCTCCATTGCCCTGCCAGCACAGCCCCACGGTGAGCCTCCACAGTTTTCTCAATGCGACCATTCCGGCTCACTATGTAAAACTTTCCTGAAAAAATAATGAGTTATAAGTACATACACTCTTATTCCTTACTATCCTCCAATAACTTTTCCATTTCATACAGTTTTCCCACAATCTCACTTTTATCTACTTATATGTGATAACTAAAATTCTAAGCTTCCATCTCAAAACAATGAGCATTTCAGAAAAATGCAAAGACAGTGGATGAATCGGTAATATAGTTAGGTGGTTCTAAAATTCTTTGTTCATTACTTGACTTTCCATGACACCTTAAGTCTGTCCTCCAAATTGAGAGTTACATCAACTTGTTGGTTTCCTAATGCTGTAACAAGAAAACAAGAGTAACAACAACATAAAGATGCCCTGTTCAGCACCATCTAACACAAATCATTGCTATCTGTTGTTACTCCAGCATCACTCAAACATGCATCATTGCTATCAGACTTATCCTAATATGTTCTTCGGCTGTCCTTTCGTGAAACTGTTAGTTGCTTGCCATTCCACTGAAATTTATTAACTATTGCATGATTCACATAACATTACATACATGCACACCACAACATCCCAAGCCTTACCATCACATGCAGTCAGTAAAAATACCTCTGACCCAACTTTGGTTTTCTGCACAGCTGTCCTGGGAAGCCACTGCAGGTCAATGGGGTACAGAGAAGAGGTGAACTGTGCAATCTTTGTGGTCTCATTGGACACCAGATTCCACTGAAGGAGTTGCTGGTCATCACTGCAACACAACATACACCATCACTATGCACACACTACACCATCCATCATGAAAAGCAAACCATTCAAAATGACATCCCACTGTTACACATAAACATCATTAGTAAGACATGCACATTCTTAGTAGTAGTATACATATCAGAAAACATTACATTAATAGTCCATCATTAAATTACATCACCACCATTTACCTACATTTTCTAGTACTACCAGACATAATCAAAAAGCAACACTCACCTACAGGAATACACTTCATCAGGTGACATCCATCCCACACATGATACAATGTCAGTGTGCTTGGGTTTATTCAGCATTGATGTTTTGAAACGCATTATCACAAGACTGTAAATATATAAACATAAATTGCTGATATGTATCAAATAATATGGAGGTAACCTTAGCTTATTCTCCTGAGATTAATACTTGTATGCCAGATAAAACTGAGGTTGCAGAATATCATGCAGCAACACTGTCCTTATGTATTTGGGTCCTCTCATGCTCACCAAAGATGACTATAGCTTTCTTCCATTTCCAGTTTCAACCATTTAGATTTCTTTGGCATTTGTTGTGTAATTTTAATACAGTGCCAGAGTTGAGTGAAAAGATCTTGCAAGTGCAAAAATTATTCGCTCACATGCTTCGCATGCTTGCATCCTGTGAATCTCCTGGGGCTAAATCCCCCTTTTTTAAAACATAGTGACGCCCCTGAACAAAACCAAGTATTTTCCAGGAAGTAATCATCAGAATCATCAAAAACACAACACCTTGGTCGTCTGCTGGTCACCCAGCCAGTCTTCTCCATTACGGAGCGAGCTCAGAGCCCATAGACCGATCTTCGGGTAGGACTGAGACCACAACACACTCCACACACCGGGAAAGCGAGGCCACAACCCCTCGAGTTACATCTCATACCTATTTACTGCTAGGTGAACAGGGGCCACACATTAAGAGGCTTGCCCATTTGCCTCGCCACAACAAACACATGACCAGAATCACTTAAATACACATAAAGCACATTCTGCAATCATTGTGATGAACAATGTATTAAAAATTTAAGTTCATATTGGAAAATGAATCTTTACCTTCGGAAAAAAAAAAAAAATCACTATCATGCTTTACATAGTCCAATCTAACTTAACTTGAAACCTAAACTAACCTTTACTAACATGTTTTACATAATCTGCTGTGTTTTAGATGATTCTAATCATTCATTCCGCAGACAATACTCGTTTTCGTCTTACTCCACCAGAAAAACCTGCATTCCTCAGGTCTCCATGCCTGTTAAGGGTAAAGGAAGGTTGGTGGCATTTTTTTCGCCACTTTATATTATCGTATTACATGTAAACACTAAATTTTCCTCAATTTAAGGGTGTTTCATAAAAATTTCTTCTTGAAATTAAACGTTCTCGGTAAAAGTAGAAAGAAAAACTTGAGGGAGGCAGGGAATTCCAAGGCTGAACGGTGTTGAGTAAGTACTTAAGGAAAACGTGGCTTTGACTCCTAGTTTAACTGATTCAGACGTTACTGGCTCCTGACCTGGCGTTGTGGAGGCAGCGCCAGAGCCAGAGCCAGAGCCAGAGCCACACACACACACACAAAAGATAACAGGTGACAGGTGACAGCTTCCCTACCTCCCGCCGCCCCGCGTTCACCACTCAGGAATGTAAACAAACACGACAGCCACGTGAGGAGGGGGAACACATTTATATGCTTTTCTTTCTTCATTACTTACCAGTCACTTAATAACTAAATCACACAGTCAGATAAAAACACAAAACATAATCAGAAACTATTTTGAAGCTTACATCTTGGTATTTTAGCTTTATTTTAAGAGCTTTTTGCCTGCCTGACTCTCGTTACCATGGCAACCTGAAGTAACAAACATTCCTGGGCCGCGTGGGGGCGAGAGGAGCCAGGGAGCGCCAGGCCACTTCAAAGGAACCTGCCACTGCCACAAGCAAGACATGTAGCCCTGGGGCGTGAGAGAGTAGAGGTCAGTGTGTGTTTCCAGTGATTAAAGCAACACTGAGGAGACTTTGCGCGGGGAGTCGTCCTACCAGCTACTTCCTGGCATAACATTTCAATCCTTACTCAGTTATCAAGAATATTCCAAGACGGTTTCATTATATGTATTTCATCTCTCTCTCTCTCTCTCTCTCTCTCTCTCTCTCTCTCTCTCTCTCTCTCTGTGTGTGTGTGTGTGTGTGTGTGTGTTTAAAATCTGATGTACTGAAGTATGAAAATGTAAAATAATAATAACAACAACAACAACAGTAATAATAAATTTCATTCACAGTCTCCAGTGTTTGAGGGTGAGCAGTGAGCTGACACACCCCCTGCTGCCCCGCTGTGGGAGGCCAGGGTCTACCTTCATCCTACAGGTGTTCCCCGCAGGGAGTCTCCACCAACACCCAAGATGGTGGGTGGGGAGGAATTTTCTTCTTTATTATCTTATATTTTCTACTTTCAATGAGATGATTTAGCATATCACAAGCAGCCTTTTCCTCAAATTGTGATAATCTTTCTCTCTGCACTTTTATTTAACTAGCATCTTCAGGAGCTAGTTATTCTTATTATAGCCTTACAAATCAGAAAAAAAAAAAGTTTTGGAGGACAAGGAGGTGACTCTCTACTATTCTTTTTGTTTTCCTTATATCTTTTTCATACTTATTGATATTAGTGTTATTTCTCAATCTTTACAATAATTTACTTTTTGTAAATAGTGTTTATCTTTTATATTTGATGTGCATGGCTCTTAATGTTTATATCTAATCAGTATAAATATATTCCAGATTCTGTCACGTGCAAAACCAGCTTTGGGTTCCAATGCTGGCGCTCAAGTCAGCGCTGGCACTAACAAGAAGGCTTTGCCAAAACTTGAAGATTTCCTCAAGAAGAGAGACTTTACAGGGGCAATCACTCTGTTGGAGGTGTGGCATCTATGTATTTTATGTTCGAAGTTGTAGTTTGTAAATGTGTTTATTTGCAAGTTTTTTAGTTTGAAACAAGCACTTTGGAGAAACAGTATTTATTTCATGTTTAAGAGAGATAGTTTTGTGGCTTGTGACAGCATTTCTTATTAAATCTCACATCAAAACAACCACTCTTTGCTTTTATTGATGGCAAGCATATTTTATACAGGGACTGCTGCATGTCAGCTTGATGGTTTCTTGCAGTTTCCCTTATTTTCTTATGATTACATGTTCTCTTGATTTCCTTCCTAGGACCAACACTAAAGCAATTTTTTTTTTTTTTTTCATCCCAGTTTCAACGTAACAGTGGTAATGCCAATGAGCAGACTGACCAGTGGATTGGCTATTGTGCCTTCCACCTCGGGGACTACAAGCGAGCGCTGGTGGAGTTCCAGAAGCTGACAGTGAACCACAAGAACCCAGCGCCAGAGAACTGGATCAGCTTGGCCTGCTGCTACTTCTACTTGGGCATGTACCCTGAGGCAGAGGAGGTGAGTGTGGATCCTGAGTCACTTCATTATCAAGATACAACCAAGAGCTGAACAATGTACGGATATGAAAGTGTGATGTGTGGTATGATTTTGCTACATAATGGTACACTATATTGTTCTTACTGGAGCTGTAGTATATGAGTTTTAGTGTGTGTGATGTGACACAATGTTTTTTATAGTATTTATCTGGTAGGATCTCATTTATTTTTTAAGATTACAAGGTTTGATGCTTATTTGGCAGGTTCATTTTAGCTCTTTAATTTTTTGAAGATCTCTTTCAACTCATCTCTTGTTGTGGAGCTTTTCAAAGTAGTATCCACAGTTGTTTCCTATGATGTTAAATGCACAATTAGAAAACAATAGTCATCATTATTGATTACAGAATTCATTAGCTTATTTTAAAGCAAGGGGTGTCTGTGTCATGAACAGATGTGTGAAACTAATAATGTGTCATCCTAACTTTGAGTGTTTTAGTGGGAACATATTATTTAGTCTGATAGCCCCTCACTAAATTCACCCACAACTATTGCATCCATCTTGTTTACCTCCTCTAATATATATATATATATATATATATATATATATATATATATATATATATATATATATATATATATATATATATATAATCAAATTGTATATCCCTAAGTACTGATTGTGTATATTTAAGTACTGATGACGAGGTCGCTGTGTGACTGATACAGAATAACCTAGATGGGCCCTGGTGGCCCTTTGTTATCCTATTATTTATGTTATGTTATAAGCTTGCTGTGAGGTGCTTTAAAGTAACCCTCTCTACCCCCCCAGGCAGCAGAGAAGGCCCCCAAGTCAGCACTGCGCACCCGCCTTTTCTTCCACCTGGCTCACAAATTCAATGATGAGAAGAGGCTCATGATGCACCACCAGCAGCTGGAGGACGTGATTGAGGATCAGCTTAGTCTGGCCTCCATTCACTACCTGCGCTCCCATTACCAGGAGGCCATCGATATATACAAGCGCATCCTGCTGGACAACAGGTGGGTGGTGTTGACAGCAGTGTATGGATTGGTATATGATAATGATCCATTTGCTCAGTTCTCATTTGTCTTCAGTTCCTTCTAGACTAAATCATAAGCTACATCCACTGAATTATAGTTTTTTTTTTTTTTTTTTTTTTTTTTTCTTTTGATGCTTTTGCCCTATTTTCATGTCTTCGTTCCTTTCAAAATAGATTGAGCTACAACCCCTGATTTAAAGTTCTTTTTCTATGTTTCAACATCTCAGCTTCTAACCTAACCCTACCAAGAATTCCTCACATATCTTCATGCTATTACACCTGCTTTCCAAGTTGTATTTGAGTTACATCTGGTTAAATGCAGTTACTCTTATGTATTTCAACATTTTGGATGTTAGCTAAACTTTGCAAGAACTCATTAGGTACACATCTCATTCCTCTGACACCTGCCTCTGTCTCCTTGACTGTTAGATATGTTCCTTGCATTGCATTCTTTTAATATACCATTGAAGCTGTATTTTTTGTATTCTCCAGTCATCAGCTTCACACTCATTACGTCATATCCTAAGAACACCTTTCTCTGCCAATACTTTCATATACATATATTATGTACTAACATATGATTCTAACACCTGCTTCTTCAATAGCTAAGTTTGCTCAATCTTCCTTACATATCTTCTAGTATGACCATCTGTATCACTTCTTAATTCCCCAGTCACCAGCTGCACATTCTTTCCATCTTTTTTTTTCCCTGGAACTCCCTACCTGCTTCTGTACTTCCATCTTTCTATGATCAAAATTCATGTAAGAAGAAAGTTTCAAGACATTTATCTCATTCTTTTGGTTAACTCTCTTGGACCTGCTTGGGGGCTGGCATCTAAGTGGGCCTTTTTGTTTAATAATATTTGTTACCTTTGGCTAGATTTCCCCTTTTTTTTCTACAATGTCACAATCTTCAGTGCAGTAACCATTCACTACACCTGCAGAGAATACCTGGCCCTCAATGTCTACGTGGCACTGTGTTACTACAAGCTGGATTACTATGATGTGTCCCAGGAGGTGCTTGCCGTCTACCTACAGCACTACCCTGACTCCCCCATTGCCATCAACCTCAAGGCCTGCAACCACTTCAGGCTCTACAATGGAAAGGCAGCAGAGCAGGAACTTAGGGCATTGCAGGTGCTTCCTAACTATCTGGTTTCCTGTACTTTTTTTTTTTTTATTTGTTTTGGCTTTGATGTGATGATTTTTGCTGGTTTGTAAAGTTTTCTATTGGGCCTTTTAGTCGTGTTTATTATTTTTTTTTTCTGAGACTTTTTTTTATCATGTTTGTTGATTTGACAAGGTTTCAATTTCATTTAAATAATTCTTTTGGATTGATCATGTTTATTGATTTTTCAGGTTTACTATATGATTATTATCTTTCTTTAATATATATTGTCTTTATTTCTTAATGCTCTCTTTGTTATTGTGATTTTAAATATATGCCTTATTTTCTTTTCTATGTTAAAGGGTCTCTAGCATAGGGCAACAAATACTATGAAAAGAAAAGGCCCACTGAAGTTGCCAGTCCTAAAGGATATAATCTGTAAATGATTATCTAAATTTGAGAAGTGTCTTGAAACCTCCCTCTTGAAACAGTTCATGTAAAAATAGAAAACATACAGAAACAAGTGGGGAGTTTCAGAGTTCAGAAGCTACAGTACATACACTGTACTTATGCATAAGAGCATACTGGTTCTCACATAACTCAATGCATTCAGGATGTCACATCGTCACCACTCACCTTTGCCCAAGACCTGGTGCGCCACAACCTAGTGGTGTTTCGTGGGGGAGAGAGTGCCCTGCAGGTGCTACCGCCACTGGTGGACGTCATTCCCGAGGCTCGACTCAACTTGGTCATCTACTACCTCAAGCAGGTGAGTAGCAGCAGGTGTCTTCCTGAAGCTCCACACTGATGCTGAATGGAAGAAGGTAAGCATATTGAGGATTACTAGAGGGATACTTAAGGAATTTTGTTTACGAAAGTTTACTTGATTATTTCTATCTTTCATTACTTTTCATACTTTTAAGTGTATTGAACCAAATGTGAGCTTACAATAGTTGTAATCATTGAAAGCTTAAAGTACTACTTGGAAGATTTCACCATTCCTTGCATTGAATGAAGTTTTCTGGTGAAAAATCACTGGAGATAAAGACCAAATTAGTAATTAAACACAAGCCATAACATTTGGCAATAGATCCTACTTTGAGTGTCCTGTATAAGGAAAAGGTTTAATGTTTGTAATGTATATAATTTTCACCTTGACTCACCTGATGTGGGAAGATACAATGAATTAAATCAATGATGACAACACCCTTTCATCAAACATCCATCCACCCACACTCACATGCACTGCGGTGGTGTTGTCTTCATCATAACAGACTGGTTGTGCCCTGCAGGATGAGGTGCAGGAGGCATACACTCTCCTCAAGGACCTGGAGCCCACTGTACCCCAGGAGTACATCCTCAAGGGAGTTGTCAACGCTGCCATTGGACAGGAAACTGGATCTGTGAGTTGCTTTCGTGGAGTAACCTTTGTACTGCCATGGTCATCCTTTCATACCATTCAGAGCACCATGGAAAATATCTGCATAGACACAAAGAAAAAAAGATTGAATAAGAGGTTAAGTTCATCTTTTCTAAGCTAAAAAATTATTTAAAAGACTAAGCATGTAGCCAGCTGTGCTAGACTATATCTGGTGTACAAGTGTGTGGTGCTGGCCAGGTATAGAGATATATAGGATGACAGAACAATAATATGGAAGATTTTCTCTCAATGAATGGGAAAATGCTTACTCTTGTTTTGCAGAGATAAACTGAAGGTAGCATAACACTATTTTCATTTAGCCAGTATAGAAATGATGGTCATATAGTAGATTGATATTGATGATGAAGACGATGACTTAGCACCTACTGTGGTTTTGCAGAGGGAGAACCTGAAGATTGCACAGCAGTATTTCCAGCTGGTCGGTGGCAGCGCTTCTGAGTGTGACACCATCCCCGGCAGGCAGTGCATGGCCTCTTGCTTCTTCCTCCTCAAGCAGTTTGATGATGTCCTCCTCTACCTCAACTCCATCAAGTCTTATTTCTACAATGACGACACCTTCAACTTTAACTACGCCCAGGTAACTTCAAGCATGATGTGGCAGCCTCACCTGTAATAGAGGTGTGCAGGTTATTAGTATTACAGTATATAAGGCAATACTGAAACAGAAACTTTGAATAGATGTTCTGTACAGATAGATATGTGAGCAGTACAACTGAAGGATGAAAGGATGGTATGCCATCCCTTGGAAACTCTTGGAACTCATAGAACAAGGACTTTTCTTTATTTCTATATAAACACAAAATATAAAGGTAACATTTTGTTTCTTTCTCAGGCCAAGGCAGCAGTGGGGGATTACAAGGAGGCTGAGGAAGTCTTTCTTTTAATTCAAAATGAGAAGATCAAGAATGACTATGTGTTTCTATCCTGGCTGGCAAGATGTTGTGAGTTTCCTAAGAATATTGATTTATGTTACAGACCTTATTCAAACAATTTTCTGAGCTTTGAAAATGAAATTGGAGATATGATTACATTAGGATAATGATAATTTCAAAGCTCAATAAGAGGCCTTACACATTATTGCAGTCACCCATTGTAATTTCCCAGAGAACATTATTTTGTATTTGAGTTTTTGTATTTGAGGCCTTGTTTTATGATTTTCTGAGCAGATATGAACACATCTTTAAAGCAATAATAATAAAAAAACTGATAAAGAGACCTTACCCATTATACCAGTCATCTACTTCCCTCATAAGTCTTCCCTTAAAATTATAAATCTTCAGACATCATGAACAGCAAGCCCAGACTGGCCTGGGAACTGTACCTCAAGATGGAGACATCAGCAGAGGCATTCAGTCTGCTGCAACTGATTGCCAATGATTGCTACAAGATGGGCCAGTTCTATTATGCAGCACGGGCCTTCGACGTGCTGGAGAGGCTGGACCCCAACCCAGAGTATTGGGAGGGCAAGCGTGGGGCATGTGTGGGCATGTTCCAGATGATCATTGCTGGAAAAGAACCCAAGTGAGTTTTGTTCCTTTTGTATGATTGGTATGTGTATGTGGTGTGTGTAATATATGTTCTTATTATATAAAAAGAAGCACTGGCCTAGGGCACCAAAAAGTACAAAAAGGACTCAATGAGCTGTAAAGTTCATAAATACCCATAGAAGTAAAAGGAAGTCATTTTGTTTGGTTTCTTTAATACAAATTAGTATTTTGGTCAAATGTTGTTGTTTTTGTCATGATCCACTTGATCTGCTATCCATATGTTAAACCAGCAGCAAGTTTGTGGGTAACCTTGTACCAGTTTTTTCAAGAATACACTTGAGTGAAATCACGTGCTGACCATTGTTGCTCTATCCACAGGGACTCTCTGGGTGACATCCTGCAGTTGCTGAGAAATACAGCTAATCCGCAGGTGGAGGGCATCATTAGGGTCATCAAGAAGTGGGCCAAGGACAACCACATCCCAGTGTAGCACCAGCAACTCCCATTCTGTTCACTTTTCAACCATGCACACATTGAATGATGTAGCATGTACTCAGCAGGATATGTATACGTATGTGTATGTGTAAAGCAGCACAGCTAATTAGTGGTTAGGAAGCTCAGGTGAGACTCAAGAGGATTCAGCCTGAAATCCCAAGTTATGTGGAGACAGTTTCAAATTGTCTCTTTCAGCACTACAGCCTCTGTTCACCAGGTGGTGTGGGACATAGGCCAAAGGCTTGGCTTATAGCCTGGCAAGGATAGCAGTCCCACTCTCTTCTGTGTGTGTGTGTGTGTGTGTGTGTGTGTGTGTGTGTGTGTGTGTGTGTGTGTGTGTGTGTGTGTGTGTGTGTATTTACCTATTTGTGTATTACAGGCCCTGAGCTAAGCTCTCTGTGTCCTGTCTCCTTGTCCATTCCTGTCATATCTTTCTTTCATCTGATTGACACACACCGCGTCAACGACATGACTGCTCAGTTTATCCCACTTATCAATGCTACAATGCGGGAAACTGTATTTTCTCACGTCATTTAGACAGATGTCTTTTATTAGCTTTTTTCCATGTCCTCGGAGATGATTACTTGTGGTCACCTTTATCAACTCTCTGTCCAGTATGTCAATCTTGTTCACCAATTTATACATAGTTATCATGTCTCCTCTTGTTCTTCTCTCTTCTAATGTGGTCAGCCCCAGCTTCCTCAGTCTTTCCTCATAGTCTAACTCCCTGAGTCCTGGTACCATCCTTGTTGCCAGCCTCTGTACCCTTTCTACCTTCTTCACATTTTTCTTCTTATGCATTGACCAGACACAAGCTGCATATTCTAACTGGGGTCTTATTAAGGTACATAATATCTTCTTCATCATTCCTTCATCTAGGTAGTGGAATGCAAGGCCAGTATTTTGAAGCATGTTATATGTTTTCAAAAAAATCTTGTTAATGTGTTTCTCCGGTGACAAAGTGTTTTGCATGGTTACTCCTAAGTCTTTCTCCTCATTGGTCTCTTTAATTTTCTCATCACCCAGCCTGTAATCCTTGTTTGGTCTGTATCTACTTCTTCCCATTTTCATAACATGGGTCTTGTCTATATTAAATTCCATCTGCCACTCCTTACTCCACTCATATATTTTATCAAGATCTTCCTGTAACTTGTTACAATCTTCCACATTCCTTACTCTCCTCATAATTTTAGTATCGTCCGCAAACATGTTCATGTAACTGTCAATTCCTACTGGCATATCATTAACATAAATAAAAAACATGATGGGACCAAGCACTGACCCTTGTGGAACTCCACTGGTTACCTTCTTACACTCGGACTTCCTTCCTCTCACCACTGTTCTCATTTCTCTTCCCACTAAGTAATTTTCCATCCATTTTGCTAGTTTATCATTTACTCCTCCAATCTTCTTTAGTTTCCACATCAGTCTATTGTGTGGTACTTTATCAAAGGCCTTTCTCAAGTCCAGGTAGACAGCATCCACCCATCCCTCTCTATGTTGTAGTATGTCAGTCACTCTTGAATAAAAACGTGTGTGTGTGTGTGTGTGTGTGTGTGTGTGTGTGTGTGTGTGTGTGTGTGTGTGTATTTACCTTGTATTTACCTAATTGTGTTTTACAGGAAAATAGTTATGCTTGTGCTGTCCTGTCTCCATACCTATAGTCATTCAGTTTAGCCTTAAAGTCATGAATATTTCTTGCTTGAACTACTCTTTCATCCAAACTGTTCCACATTTCTATGCTTCTGTTTAGAAAATTATAGTTCCTAATGTCTCTTCTACACACAGTCTTTTCAGTTTGCTGCTGTGTTCCTTTGTATTTCTTGAGTCCCACACTACTTCTTTGTCAGCTATATCCATCCCCTTCCATGCCCTGTATATAACATTTAGGTCTTCTCTTTCTCTTCTCTGTTGCAACATTGAAAGTTTTAATATCTTTAATCTGGCCTCATATGTTAGGTCTCTTAAACTAGGAACCATTTTGGTTGCAGCTCTTTGAATCCTTTCTATCTTCCATATATCTTCCGTATTATGTGGTGACCATATGTATTTACCTAGTTGTAGTTTTACAGGGCCTGGGCATTACGCTCATGTGACCTTGTCTCCATATCTACATTTGTCCAACTATTCATTAAAGCTATGCACACTCCTTGCTGACACTACATCTTCACACAAGCTGTTCCATGCCGCTAAACTTCTTTGGGGAAAGCTGAATTTTTTTGTGTCCTTGAAGCATCTTCCCAGCCTCAATATTTTACAATGACATCTTATGCTTTTACTGATGACTTCATCTCTAAGTAACAGCTCCTCGTTATGTACTACATCCATTCCATTCAGTATTGTATTAGGTCTCCCCTCTTTTTTTTTCTGCTCTAGTGTTGGTAGATCCAAAGCCCACAGTCTCTCCTCGTATGTCATCCTTCTTATCTCTGGTACTATCTTCATTGCTGTGTGTGTATTGTACAGGTTTCAAGCGGGGCTCATAGTGTCCTGTCTCCATATCTCCATTTATCTAATTTTTCTTTAAAGTTATGCACACTATGTGCTGCAACAATTCCATTATCCAATGTGTGTGTGTGTGTGTGTGTGTGTGTGTGTGTGTGTGTGTGTGTGTGTGTGTGTGTGTGTGTGTGTGTGTGTGTGTGTGTGTGTATTCACCTAGTTCACCTAGTTGTAATTTTACAGAGCCTGGGTATCATACTCGTGTGGCCCCGCCTCCATTTCTACACACATCCAACTTTCCTTTAAAACTATGCACACTCCTCGCTGACACCACCTCCTCACTCAAACTATTCCACACCTCCACACATCTCTGTGGGAAACTATATTTCTTCACATCCTTCGAGCATATTCCCTTGGCTATCTTTTTACTATGCGATCTCGTAGTTCTATTTAAATTTTCCTCTCTCAACATCATTTGCTCATTATCCACTTCATCCAGTCCGTTCAACAGTTTATAAACCTGTATTAAATCTCCTCTTTCTCTTCTTTGTTCCAAGGTAAGCAAATTCATTTCTTTTAATCTCTCCTCATAGGTCATTTCTGCCAATTCTGGAACCATTTTTGTTGCCATTCTCTGCAATCTCTCCAACTTCCTTATATGCTTCTTTTTATAAGGGGACCAAACCACTCCAGCATATTCCAATCTTGGTCTAATTACCGTACTAATTAATTTCTTCATCATATCTTTATCCATATAATGAAGGCTAATCCAATATTTCTAATCAAATTATATGTTTCTCCAAACATCTTATCAATATGAGCCTCAAACTGCCCATGGTCTTGTATTATCACTCCCAAATCCTTTTCCTTTTCCACCTTTTTCAACACTACTTCTTCACCCATCTTATATGACCCTCTTGGCCGTCTTCCACTCTTCCCCATCTCCATCACATGACTTTTGCTCAGATTAAATTCCATCTCCCACCTCTTGCTCCACTCCCAAATCTTATCCAGATCTGCCTGTAAAATTTCACAATCTTCTTCACTCTTCACATACCTACACAACTTCGCATCATCCGCAAAAAAATTAATATAACTGTTTACATCCTCTGGCATATCATTAATATAGACAAGGAAAAGTATTGGTGCCAGCACTGAACCTTGTGGGACTCCACTCTCCACCACCAACCAGTCCGACTTTGCATCCCTTATTACCGTTCTCATCTCCCTCCATCTCAAGTAGTTTTCCATCCACTTTAACACTTTTCCTTTCAGTCCTCCATAAATCTCTAATTTCCATAGCAGTCTCATGTGAGGTACCTTGTCAAAAGCTTTTTTAAATCCAAATATACACAGTCCATCCATCCTCTCTCTCTTGTATTTTGTCAACCACTCTTGAATAAAAGCTCAGTAGATTTGTTACACATGACCTCCCTTTCCTAAAGCCAAATTGATGATCCGATAATAACTTATGATCCTCCAGGAACCGTATCCAATATTTCTTTATCACCCTCTCACAAATCTTACCGACCACACTTGTTAGAGACACAGGTCTATAGTTAAGAGGCTCTTCCTTACTGCCTCCCTTATAAATGGGCACCACTTCAGCTCTTTTCCACTCTACTGGTACTTCCCTGTTTCTAATGAGCACCTTATAATATCATATAATGGATCAATCAATTCTTCTCTACATTCCTTCAATAATTTTCCTGAAACTTCATCTGGTCCCATCGCTTTATCATCTTTAAGTTCCTCCAACATTTTATATAACTCCTTTTTAGGTATCTTAATGTCATCCATGTGCACATTTCCTTGTACATTCTGAGGCTTTACAAACATTGTTTCTTCAGTAAATACTTGTTGAAACCTATTATTTAGCAATTCCGCGATATTCTTAGGGTCATCTACTATCCCGTGTGTGTGTGTGTGTGTGTGTGTGTGTGTGTGTGTGTGTGTGTGTGTGTGTGTGTGTGTGTGTGTGTGTGTGTGTGTGTGTGTGTGTGTGTGTGTGTGTGTGTGTGTGCAATTCACCATAGTTGCCTGCTGGTCACCCAGCCAGTCTTCCCCATTACGGAGCGAGCTCAGAGCTCCTTCAGGTAGGACTGAGATCACAACACACTCCACACACCGGGAAAGCAAGGCCACAACACCTCGAGTTACATCCTGTACCTATTTACTGCTAGGTGAACAGTGGCTACACATTAAGAGGCTTGCCCATTTGCCTCACCGCTTCCTGGGACTCGAACCCGGGCCCTCTCGAATGTGAGTTGAGCGTGCTAACCACAACACTAAGTAGTGTGTGTGTGTGTGTGTGTGTGTGTGTGTGTGTGTGTGTGTGTGTGTGATTTACCACGGTCGTCTGCTGGTCACCCAGCCAGTCTTCCCCATTACGGAGCGAGCTCAGAGCTCATAGACCGATCTTCGGGTAGGACTGAGACCACAACACACTCCACACCGGGAAAGCGAGGCCACAACCCCTCGAGTTACATCCCGTACCTATTTACTGCTAGGTGAACAGGGGCCACACATTAAGAGGCTTGCCCATTTGTCTCGTGCTAACCACTACACTACGCGGTGTGTGTGTGTGTGTGTGTGTGTGTGTGTGTGTGTGTGTGTGTGTGTGTGTGTGTGTGTGTGTGTGTGTGTGTTATATACAGAACATTTATATTTATTCTGCATCTTGGTTAATTTTGAGCACTAATGCCACTTCATACTTTCCTGACACACCATGCTCCCAAGGCCCTCCTTGTCAAGACACACCTCATCTGCCATGGAATATAAATGTATTCTTAAGAACAAGACATTGTTCCCTTTTCTCTTAACTAGAATAAAATATTTAATTGATACTATTTCTTACAAAAAACACCACACTGTGCAATATTTCTTGATAAAGATGACAAGCAGCACACACCACTTATGCAAGCTCAGACATACATGAACTACATTAGCAACACCTCAACACCTGCTGTACATGTTGTGCTGTGTGCTGTAAAGTTGTTAGATTCTGTCTCAATGAGCCATGCATCCACTTAATTGCAATCCCAAAATATGAGGTAAAATGTTAACCCAAAATAAAAAGTTAGTCATAATGGGTAGCTATACCTCAGGTAATATTATTCAAAAGTACTCTTTGCACAAAACAACATAAGTCATGGTGAAAGTTGTGCATGTAAGGAGGCAGCCGTTAACCTTTCTAGCCCCTCTGCATCTCACAGTTCTTTCATCTGATATGTTTTGTTTACAAGGAAGCCATCTCTGTTTGAAAACAAAACAAGATTAGTACAATAGCAACATAATTCTTTGTGAAAATGTAAGTTTCAGGAGGTGTCTTGGTAAGTCTGTCTCTAGCTGACCACTACCACCTATCTACTATGCTACATGAAATCATTAAATTCTTTGCAGTGATGTCCTTTGTTTGCACCAGAGACTATGCAAGAAATGTAATCTTTTGATTGTTTTCAAGTGAAATGTATGTGGTGTGTTGGAACACCTTTGTCATGTATATATATATATATATATATATATATATATATATATATATATTATCCTACCAGATCACAGCACCATTACTGTGGTTTCATAGCATCACACTTTTCATCACATGTGGTTTATACAACCCTCATCACCATAAGATGTTAAAAAAAAAAAAATAATAATAATAATTATTTAATAAACAAATATTTTCATAATGTATTTTGAGACTGTTACATCCATTACTAGTTCTCATAAGTTGCACTTCGCCTTGTAACTCACCACTCAGAGAGAGAGAGAGAGAGAGAGAGAGATAATAGTGCTAATCTAGTGTTTTTTAAAGTTAATTTATTCCTTATTTGCATCAAATTCAATATTATTTCGAGCCATTTTATTCATTATATATCTAATATTCTTCATAAAGGCGAGTTCACACGAGCCAATTTGCGAGTGAGATTGCAAGTCGCTGGAAGTATCGACTGACCCCTTCTATTCGGAACACACCTCACATAACAATTGGAAAGTATCAATTACATAGTTGGCGCCTTGGCGGGAAGTGAATGTAAACAAACAGCTACCCGCAAAGATGCCTTCTTCCAGTGACGATGCTGATGATTTAATTTGTGTTATTCATTAATATAAATTGATAATTCTCAAAGAAATAACCTAGAAATTTGTAACTAGCAAAAAGGAAGAGCTTTGGCTACAATAGGTCCCCACCAGAAGGGAAACTAACCTAACCAATAATTTGTAATTTCCCAATCAAGGATTTTCACCCACCATGGATGCTGCCATTGTTATCATTAATTTCCAACATGGTAATGTGAGGTTGTAAAAAAAGAAGGGGGTATTGTTACACCAATTACTTGATGAGTTTATGACCGGTAAAGTTCTGTCCTAGACCCAAACAATAACTTCAAAGGTTATAATTAGAGTAAATTAGCCTACATTTCTCATAAGAAAATTGTTAATCTTAAGAAGACTATGCACAATTGTGATCAAATTAAACCATGACCAGTCTTCAATCCTCATGGTACAATAACGATCAAAAAGTTATTGTACTATGTCAATCCTCACCTCCAACCTTGAACAACACCCTGCATTGAGGGAAACAGTTCTTGGAGTGTGGCGGCTATTTCGTCGAACGACGATTTGCGCAAGCTTTTATTTACCGTATAATTAATTTCTGTGGTCCCAGCTGTGTTTTTCCCTCGCCAACTCTAACCTGCTGGAAACCACATTTTCAAAGCTCACTCCGTGACGTCACAACGTAAATAAAGTCGCAAATCATCTGAACAAGACCAACATTATGGTCTTGGTTGCAATTTCAGTCGCAAATTGGCACGTGTGAACCCGCCTTAGTTAGTGTTTGTGTGTCTATGACGTCTTATTTTGATCATAGTTGGTACACTGTATGCACAAAATTGCCAGCCTCTTATTTTCATATTAATATTTAACAATGATATTCATGACTATAGGAAAGAAGTTAATAATTAGATGAACACTCTTTATTCCTCTCTGAATCCTTGGTTTCAATTAAGCCAGATGGATTATCATAATATTGCTGGTATTTTTGTAAATTGTTCCTAGAAAGTTACTTAGTAACACTTAGTGATAGCTACAGGATTTTTTTTTTTTTTTCTATTCGCTTGAAAGCTCCATTTATTTTAGGATTATTATTAGCGAATGCAAACACGAAATGTGTCAAATATAGAAACAGTAGATTATTTTTTTTTTTTTTTTTTTTGTCACGCCCTTCAAAGCTTCTACACCTATAAAAATTGGCACTCCACCCCTGCACACACACACACACACACACACTTGCTGCTAGGTGAACAGGGGCAACACATACGATGCTTGCCCATTTGATGCGGCGATGCAAATTGGCGAGTCTCTTAATGTGTAGCCCCTGTTCACCTAGCAGCAAGTAGGTACGGGTTGTAACTCGAGGGGTTGTACGTGGCCCCGCTTTTCCGGTGTGTGGAGTGTGTTGTGGTCTCAGTCCTACCTGAAGATTGGTCTATGAGCTCTGAGCTCGCTTCATAATGGGGAAGGCTGGTTGGTTGACCAGCAAGCAACCGTGGTGAATTACACACACACACACACACACACACACTGACAGTTTCCTGGGGGTGACCATTTTTGTAGCGCTCAGGAGTGCTACATTCAGCTGTCCCAAAGGGCAGGAAGGGGAGTATATAGGCAAGATGCAGAGGGAAGCGTCGGTTGGAACGCAGCTTTGATGACGACAACAATAATGATGTTGCAACAACAAAAACTGCAGCTCTTCTGTGTATGTATGTGTGTGTGTGTGTGTGTGTGTGTAAAACAGCGATAACTTCACCAGCTTCTTTCCGGGACAAGATCGAAGTCCAGAGTCAGAGTGAGGCAATGTGCTTGAATCGGACAGTGAGGTAATGCAGATAAGGACGAGATACTCACATTCACAAGCCTTTATCAGTGTTTACATGAACATGATAGCAGAGCGACATGAAGCAAACGTGATTTTGCGGATCTCTCTCTCTCTCTCTCTCTCTCTCTCTCTCTCTCTCTCTCTCTCTCTCATATGCATTATTCTATCGTATCCATTTGATGTTGTTGTTGTTGTTGTTGCTGTTATTATTGTAGTTACCATTTATGAATGACATTTTCTTTCTTCACTTAGTAACACTCGACTATATATATATATAAAAAAAAAAAAAAAAAATCAAGGGCAATAAACAGATGCATAAATAGAAAGGCTGATTTGATTAATGCATGCTATTGTAACTTCATTCACGCAAAGAAAAATAATAATAATAAGAACAAGAACAAGAAAGAAAGAAACACGACAGTAAAAGCAATGTAATGAGAGGAGACAAAACGAACTAGGTACAGCTTGTCTCAAATCTTGTAAAGTGAATTGATAAACAGAAAGAAAAGAATCATTGAATTACTCAGATGAAACATGTAAGTAGTCAATACACGTAGAGAGGTGAATAATGAAATACGTAAAATGCACAAGTAAGGAAAGGAACACAAAACAAAGTAATACAAGAAGGAAGGAATGAAACTAAACACAAATAGGTAAATAAATGAAATAAATAAATGAGAACAAGCAAGAATAAATCAACAAGAACATACACATACACACACAAAAAATAAATAAATCAATCAATGAATAAATAAGTGAACAAAATTAGATAACATAAGATAAAATGAAAGATTAAATATGTAAACAACTAAATGAAGACACAACAAATAAGTAAATAAATAAATAAATAAATACCAGTCACACAATCTACATATTTACACAACTTTGAAGCTGATACAAGAAGTATTTGCCGCTGCCGTGCTAATCTGGCAGTTGATAACCAAGAAACGCCCTCTGACAACCCTGCTTGCCAAGAATACATATAGAGCGCTGCCAGGACGGGATCGGGACTAGTAAAGGGACTAAACTCGAGTTGAATATATCTCGCTAAGCCACAATGGTGATTCCAGTGAAGAGCTCGACCAAAGAGAAGATTGTAGCCCCAGTGAAGGAGGAATCTACGGGTCACGAAAAGGAGGTTAGTAAATCAGTAATGTTTTTTCTTTTCTTTTTTTTTTTTTTTTTGCGTGTGTGTGCATTGTGTGTGCTTTGGTGGTACTTTTGTAGTTATCTGGTTTAATGTGTGTGTGTGTGTGTGTGTGTGTGTGTGTGTGTGTGTGTGTGTGTGTTAGTTTTGATGGTTTAGTTTAGGTCTAGTGAAAGTTTTATTTCCGCCATTCTAGTGATAGTTTTACAAGCTCTAGTTGATGTTATCGAGGCTTCTTTTGTGATTCCAGTTTTGAAGTTTGTAGTGGAAATTATTATTATTTAGGTATCTTATTTTACGGTACTCTATTTTTTTTTTTTTTTTTCTTGAAGGGAGTGATTTTATTTCATTTTCGTGATTTCAGTGATAGTTTAACATGCTCTTGTCTGAAATGAATGAAATCTTCTTTGGATGTTTTCAGTAACAATTACATAAGCTTTTTTTTTGTAGGGGGGAGGGGAGGGGAATGGTTTCAGAGATTCAACGTAGTGACAGACGAGCAGAAATTCTTGTACAGGCTCTTAAATGGACCTTATATTTAAGAGTTCATTATTCTAGTGATAACAAGTATATAATCAAGGAATCTGTGTCAGCGTTTAATGGAAATTACTGGGATAGTTTTCAAAGACATTGTCTCATCATGCTAACAGTAAAAAAGAAAATATAAGTAAATAAACAATATTAAAATAACTAGCCATAGGAACCGGACGAATCATCAAAACTTTTTAACAAAACCATGTAAAAGCACGGAAGGAGAGAATCACATTGCCACACAAAAGGTCAAACCACACAAAAAGATCAGCTGAATTGTGATAGGTGAGACTGATAGTTCAATACTCTGTTGTAATCCTCAACACTTGAGCATGGGGAGGATACAGTGAACAACATGTTCAGTGGCCGTGTTCATCAGTCTCGCAAAGTCACTGGTGTGATCAGACTGAGGCTTGAGAGCTTGTCCCTCCCTCACTCCCCGCCCCCGGTCTGCCTGGCAGACGTGGCGCCTCTCTCTCTCTCTCTCTCTCTCTCTCTCTCTCTCATCGACAAGGAAACTGATACATATGCTTATGTTTTTCTTCTCCTTCCTCTTCCCTGAATCACAACTCTGTTCGTCCTGCTCTTTTCTCCTCTTAATTAAACTTACTAATATTATCTTGTTTACTGATTCAATCCCAGTGTGTGTGTGTGTGTGTGTGTGTGTGTGTGTGTGTTCCGGCTCCCACATTTCTATTCCCTCAAGTATGCGTCATCAGTGTCCGGTCCGTGTGTCACCGGTGATAGCGTGGGAGAGGCGAGATAAAATAGTAACCGAGGAATGCACTGATTAGCTTGCCGATGCCCGGATGCGCCGCTCCTCTCAAGGCCTTTATCGCCGGCCTGCATGAACACTGACCACTGAACAGGGAACAGCGACTCACTTGTGTCTTAGAAATAACCTCTGGCAATGAAGATTAATAAAGTTTCAGATAATATAGATTATGATTGACATGTATACATTCAAAATAGTTATGTCATATTTTTCTGATATAAAAGAACATTCAAGTCTGATTTGGATATGCTAAAACAGTTACGTTTTTTTTTTTTTTTCTGGTTAATGAGGAAGTTTATGGTATAGTTTTCTTGGCATTACCGAAACCAACCTTCCTTTGTTTACTCTCCAGCCGTGAAGTGTTTGTGGCTCATACACAACTTGATACGATGAAATAGCTGTTGAATTTAATCTTGAATTTAATCTTGCAGTACAGGAGAAAGTTCATGTTGCCTTCTTAGCCTTTCTGAGAACCCCTTGCCTTTGTTTATCACTCTGCCACCCGTTGACAGTCAGCGAAAGATACAAGTTTGTTTAGATTATGTTAAGATGGCTGCGGTATTTAATGTTCCAACGATTAATGAGAAAGTTTATTAGTCTTACCATCTGTTTGGACTCTGCCTTCCTTTTGTTTACACTCACTCAGCCTTTGACAGTTTGGGCGCAGTACAAATTAGATTCGTGTTTACGCAAAAAGAAAAAGAAGAAGAAAAAAAAACTATGAATGATACATATATGAATTCATAAATACTGAATAGATGAGTACGAATTCTGTTGAAAGTTTTCAAAGTGAAAAATTGCAAGAGTTTTGAATGGTTGATGGGCGAAGGATGATCGATAAACTAAGTGCCGCAGTCAGCGAGATCGGCACTGCCCTGATGGAAGAGGGTGACAAATGATTTGCTCACGTCTGCAATCTTCACGACAACTGTACTTTGTGACTTTGAACTCTTGCCGGATAACATTTCAAGACTTTTCTGTACGTGGTTTTCAATAATCTTTTTGGACTCTTTAGGACTTTTATTGATTTATTTTGCTTTATTTTATTTTATTATTATTATTATTATTATTATTATTATTATTATTATTTTGGTGGTGTAGGTCAGAACAGCTTTAAATAACAGTGATAATACACCGGGGGAAGATTTTGATATCTTTTCTACGTGGTTTTCAGTGATCTCTCTGGACAATTTTCGTTAGGACTGGCAATTTTTTTTTTTTTTTTTCTTTTTGCGGTGGGGGAGTGGTTGCTGCAGGCCAGAGTAGGTCTAAAAAACAATGATAATACACCGGGGGAAGCTTTCAATACCTTTCTCTACGTGGTTTTCAGTAATCTTTCAGGACAATTCTCTTTACGACTGGCATTTTTTATTTAGTTTTCTTCCTTTCTTTTTGTTACACTTGGCCAGAACACCTCTACAGTAGAAACAATGCTAATACACCGGGGGAAGATTTCAATACATTTCTCTACGTTCTAGACAGTTCTTTTTGTTACTGGAGTCTTTCATCTACTTTTTTCTTTTTTGTTGTTATTGTTGTTGCTCTTTGATAAAACCCTTAAAAAAAAGATAATACAAGAAAAGAAAAGAAAAAAAAAAGCCCTGACTCATCCAGGGAAGGAAAAGGGAGGCGTGGGATTGTCGTTGTGTCAGATTCCCACGCGATGATCGAACATAGGAGGTTAAAATATCCGTCTGTCATGTTTTGTAAAGCTCTTAACTTTCACAAACATTATCATCAAACACTACATATAGTCATGTATTCTTATGCGTATTTTCTTTCTATGAATAATGAAGAAATTCTATTATACTATCACTAGATTATGAAAAGACTTGAAAGCCTCAGCGACGTAACGGAGCATGATGGAGAGCGTTGAGGTGAGACGCGGGTAGCTTGGAGGATGTGCTGTGAACTTTCTTATCACTGTTTTTCTCCCGCCGGTGATGCTGAGACACTCTCAGACTATCACTAGCATCATCAAAACACCATTGGAAGCCTCAACTCGTACTGTACACTGGAGCATGATGAAAGAGTGGAGACAAGAAGAGAGAACGTTTGAGGAGCGTTGTCAATTTATTTATCCATTTCAATTCGCATCAACGTTCTCCTTCGATTAGTGATGCAAAATATTATCAGACTCTTTCTAACACCATGAAAACGTTCTTGAAAATCTTGATACGTATATTAAACTGAAGCAGGAGTTGAAAAAGGGAGGCGGAGAAACGTTTGGGAGGCGCTCCACTGAGGCTACAACAAAGCAGAGGACGACCTTGCCACTCATCAAGCATCTTCATTATATTACGTTTATTCCTTGCAGCCACTTGTGTTTCCCAGTAAGCCAAGTCACTCATTATCAGTGTATTCTCCCACTGGCTATGTTGAATGATATGTTAAATTATCACTAGAATAATTTAGATAACCTTGAAAACCTCAACAATTTGAACTGATGGCGCATGGTGAAAGAGTGGAGACGCGGCAACGTTTTAGGAATGCGCAGCCAGTTTATTTATTTATTTATTCTGTGTTCTCTACCCACTGGCAATGCACATATCCTATTAAATCATCACTAAAATCACCAAAAAAAAAAAAAAAACACTATAAAAAAACTAAGCAACGTTCACATAAGCGTGTTGTAAGAGTGGAGAAATGGAGACACGGGAACGTTTGAGAATGCACGCGAATTTAGGTCAGCATCAGCCTCGTCACTCACTAAGCGCTTTGCGTTACGTACGTTCCCTGTAGTCACTCTTGTTGTCTTTCCCAGTAAACCAAGTAGGAAGGCAGGCTGCATGCACGGAGCTTCTCACGTTTACACTTCAAGCAAGGTTATTTATGCACTTCCTCGAACCTTCGCCTGGCCTGCTGGCCAACACTGAACTCGTCAGCTCGTCAAGTTCAACTTTTCTCATACTCGTCCTACCCCTTCTCTCTCTCTCTCTCTCTCTCTCTCTCTCTCTCTCTCTCTCTCTCTCTCTCTCTCTGGTTAACATGAATAAAACAGATAACACAATATTCATCATAACACCATTCCGGAGTTACGTCATGTCTCAAATCGGTGGGAGCCTGCAAGAGAGGGAGAGAGAGGGGAGGTAAGGGTGAGGGTGCTACAGTCCTTCCTTTCCCCGGAGAGCGCAACGGAAGGGGGGGCAGACTGGCTTCTCGCTATGGTCACTCTTGGTCACTCTCACGCCGCCTCGCATCCTCTTCCAAGTTCTCATGCTTGCGTGAATGGTACCCTATCAAAACACTGGTACCTCTTGTCATGCTGTGTAGGTGTTGGGCTTTTAGGTTTAGGAGTGCTTGGAAGTGCTAGTGTGGGTTGTGGGGTTTTATCACACACACACAAGGGAGAGTTGATATGGTTGTGTCATGATTAGTTTCTCTCTCTCTCTCTCTCTCTCTCTCTCTCTCTCTCTCTCTCTCAGTACTTACACTGATGAAGCATAGTCAACAATCACGTAGTTAACACTTTAAAACAACAAAAACAATCTCACAACATCATACACGTATCGTGGAATATACAGATATAGAGAAAAATATACTCGTTTAGTACGCGGTTTGTTCTCGTCTCCCACCCTGACTCAGTTCAGTTGGCAAGCTGCTACGCTCAGATACAAGCACAGGGCCACAGGCACTTACTCGCCCGCACTGACGCGTCCTCACTCACTCGCTAGGAAGCACCGCCGCGGGCAACATCAAGCTCACGCGACGTAGTTTCCTCACACCCATCACGACGCGGACGGTACAGTAAGTTGATCTTTGGTGTTTGAGAGAGAGAGAGAGAGAGTGTGTGTGTCATTTCGTTGTTGTTTTTTTTTCTCTACAAGTTTGATATTTATATTCGTATTGTGTGTATCGTGAGTTTATCCATTCGTGCCACACAATTGCTGATTCTCTTGTGATGGAGCTATAGCGTTTATGTTGTGTAGCATTCTGTTGTGGCCAAGAAAATAATATTGATAATAATAATAATAATAATGAATGTGTGTGGGGGGGTAGTCAGGCGTGGGTTGTCTGTCACGTGGTAGTGTTGATAGCTGTGTGTGTGTGTGTGTGTGTGTGTGTGTAATGGTTTTAGTGGTTGCGTGAGTGCATTTTGTTATACTTGGTGATCGTGATGATTATGATGATGATGGTGATGACTATGATGATGATGACGATAATAATGATGATGGTGATGACTATGATAATGATGATAATGACGATGATGATGATGACGACAACGACGACGACGACGACTTAGCTTACATCGCTATAGTCAAGAGAGAGAGAGAGAGAGCTATACGTTGTGCTGAGTTGTTAGACTTAGGGCGCGCCGGACGGTGTTAATGGAGGTCAGATAAGGAAGTATGGAGCATCACAGGCAGCCTCAGGAAAAACATGTTTACTGCGCCCTAGCTCGCCTCAGCTTGCCTCGGCCCAAGGCGGCAGAGGACAGAGTGCCTTGACAGTGAACAGACGGGCTGAGCGGGAAGTGCATAACGCGTGACTAACGGTACATATTTTTATCCATTTCATTTATTATTTATTATTGTTCAGTTATTTCTCATCCATTACTTAGAAACGTGTTCTCTCAAATGGACAATTTTCTCAATGTGTGATTCGCTAGTCATGTGTGTGTGTGTGTGTGTGTGTGTGTGTGTGTGTGTGTGTGTGTGTGTGTGACATCCTGTTAAACAATCACGTAAATCTTGAAAATACATGTGAAAATCTCAGTTTCTAACGTAAATGCAGCACAATTCAGTTCTGTAAGGCACGTTTGGATTAGTCCAGACTGTATTGCTTTCATTTTTTTCCTATTCTCATTATCCTTTTTTCCCTTTTTTTCTCGTTTTTTCCATGTATATATCTTTTCACCCTTCTCAGTTCTTTTATTTTTTTCTTCTTCTCTTCCTCTTCCTCTTATTTGTTTCTCTTCTTTCTTTCTCCTCTTCTTTCTTATAATTTTCTTATCACTCAGTTCTTCTTTTCTTATTTCCTCCTCCTACTCCTTTTACTCCATCTTTCTCCTCCTCCTCCTCCTTAAAACGGGAAAACGCTAAACAAAACTGACTCATTAACGCCGGAGTTTGTATACCTTTTATTAATATGAAGAGATACAGGAATGGACATTAAATCTGTTATGGTGTCTATTGCTTACCGATGTACCTCTCCAGTGTGGTATCAAGTTCTCCGGGTATTGAAGAAAACTTTGGGGCGTGGAATGATAAAGATTAGGTAAGAGGACAAGAGAAATGATAATAGTAATATTGCCAGCTAGTCTCTCTCTCTCTCTCTCTCTCTCTCTCTCTCTCTCTCTCTCTCTCTCTCCTGTAAAGAAAAATTTGCAGTTTCATGCCGAAGTAAGACAGGAAAGGGCTATTAACACTGTAGGGTGAGGAAACGATTGCCACACCTCACTGCTTCGGGGAAATAATTAATGTGAGTGTCAGTGTTTGTTTAGTGGTGTGTTTCAAGGTTTGGCTGAGTTTGTTAGTGTATGGCTGGTATACTACACGAGTTACTCCTTTAGATTGTACGTTTTCCATCATCTGATACGTTTTCTTATGTTTTAGATAATTTGACTATCATGGCACCAGGCCCAGCATGGCACACTATATGAAACGTTTTCTATTATGTTTTAAAGGAGACTATATTATATTCATGGCACCGACCGAGGCCCAGCATGGCATAGTATTCAAAACGTTTCCTGTCGTGTTTTGATTAAAGGGGACTATATTATATTATCCAGTTTTATTTTATTTTGTCTTATTTGTTATGCTGATGGACAATTTTCTCAATGTACTAAAACATTCCCTGCCATGTTAAAATAAAGATTGAGTTAACTACTAATGATATTGACCCTAAAGGAAATCGATGATGTTAACCAGTACTAAAACGTTGCCTAACATGTCTCAGTTCAAGTCTAATTCATTGTTATGGTTACCAATACTCGAACGTTTACTACCATGTCTTACGAGAGATTCATTTCACGAATATGCTTATCAATGCTAAAATCTCTCTCTCTCTCTCTCTCTCTCTCTCTCTCTCTCTCTCTCTCTCTCTCTCTCTCTCTCTCTCTGAAAAAGATAAAATCATCATTTGAATCATGAGGGCATTCTAAAAAGACGATTCTTTGAAAAATCTGTGGAGATAGAGGACCGGAGAGTGCTTGAAATTTTGGAGGGCAAAGAAAAGACAGTCCTTGAGAAATTTTGGGCCTTCAAGTAGTAGAGAGTGTTAAGTGTTACGTGTGCTAAATTTAGTATGTGCATTCAGATTAACCCCTTCCGTAATGAGACGCATTTTTACCATGATTTTCTTATATTTATTTATTTATTTATTTGTATGGTTAGATGACTTTATTTGAATTAGGAAGGGTCTATGAAGGTCAAAAGATTAATGGCCAGAATCTTCACTATTCTAATCCCAACACAAGTTTCTGAAGCTGTATAAAGTCGCTAAATAGTAACCAGAATGAATATGAAGACTCGGCATGTTACTGAAGGGGTCAACACAACGGTCGGGGTAAGGGGAGGGAGGCGTGCATAAAGTGGTGTCTGTTGCCTATATGATTTCAAAGAGGAAGTGCTTGTGGGAAGTCGGTGACAATCAAGGCCTGCATTCTCAAACACTCCTGTCTGTCCGCACCTAAACCACTTTCCAAAGGCTTTAGTTGGCAGTTGAAGTGGCGTAGATTTTTAACCCCTTCGATACTGGGACACACTTTTACCTTGAGATTTGTGTACTATTAACCCATTTTATTCATAGTATAGGAACGGTCTATGGAGATCAGTATATTAATGGCCACAGTCTTCACTATTTTAATCCCCCACATAAGTTTCTAAAGCTGTATAAAATCGCCAAATAGTGAGTAGAATGAATATGGAAACGCGTCATGGTACTGAAGGGTTTAAGGTTGTTCTAAAGGCTCTACCACTGAAAGATTAACATGTACACTTAAACCAATACCAAAGGCTTTCGTTGGTATTTGAAGCTTTTAAGGATTTTCAAGGTTGTTTTTACAGAGTCCGTGATAGATTAATGTGATTCCTACGTTATTAACAGGACGAAGACTCTTCAGAAACTGCTTAATTATCTCCATGTCCTTTGAAAACTGTCGAGGTGAGAGAGCAAGACTGTTTGAATACTGGCCTTGCTCTCCACGTCAGTAGATAAAATGGAAGAACACGGCTTATCATCTCCAACGCCTTCAAATAACAAGAGTGGCCTGGCAACAGAAAGAAAAGAATAAATGAGCTTTAAAGTAACACGAAATAATTAAGATTTCTTGTTATCACCCCCCTCTCTCTCTCTCTCTCTCTCTCTCTCTCTCTCTCTCTCTCTCTCTCTCTCTCTCTCATTCCACCAGGAATAACCAGGTGAGCTTTTATAGCCTTTATATAGAGTTATAGACAAACCCGCGCTCTCACCTCCTCAAACAGACACAACAACAAAACCTTAACTAGTATTTACTTTGCAGATGCCCACCCAGAAGAAGCTAACACCATATCAGGGGAAGAGGAGAGCCTTCGGGCACTTCTACTGCGAG
This sequence comes from Portunus trituberculatus, assembly GCF_017591435.1. Classification (NCBI taxonomy): domain Eukaryota; kingdom Metazoa; phylum Arthropoda; class Malacostraca; order Decapoda; family Portunidae; genus Portunus; species Portunus trituberculatus. The sequence continues at coordinate 22,696,437 of NC_059292.1, read as the reverse complement.
GAGTGTGACAAGGAGTGGACCTCCGCGAACTCCTGGGCCAACTGTTACCAGATCTGCAGGGACTGTGACACGTGTGTGTATCCGTATAAGCAGGTAAGGAAGAGATTGAAAGTTGTAGTTCGTATCGGAATCTAAGAAACTAAATGGTGAAATTGAACTTAAGAGAGACCCTATATATGTCTTTACGTGGTATATGAGTTCTAACAAGAGGGACGTACGCAAAGTTTTCATGTTTAGTAATAAGGATAGAATAAGAAATAAGAATTTCAAACGAAAACAAAAATAAAGATTCACTTAAGAGAGAGAAAGGAAGTGGTTTTTAATTATAAAGTGGTAAATAGATGAAACGGACTCAGTAATCAGGCTGTTGTAAATCATTAAAAGAAGATAAAACATATTTATAGATGGGGATGATTGATGGAAATAGATTGGCATGTTTCATACAAAGACTGCCGTGTGTATGCCTGATGGCTTCCTGAAGCTCCCTTATTTTCGTATGTATCTAAGAGGAGGGATGCTTTCGAACTAAACCTCTGTTTATTCAAATATGAGAGAGCTAAACGCTTCAAATCTTGATTCACACGTAGTAATTTAGGAAAACTAAACGCTACGATAGTTAAACCTTTCTGTATTCAAATTTAAGAAGTGAACCCTCTAAAACAACTTTTTTTTTTCTATTGGAATCTAAGACTGTAAACGCTGATAGTTTCACGTGGAGGTTGAATGATGATGATCATATGAACACCTTTAAACAACATTAATATTTTCTTCTACTAAATTTCATTACTTATTGAGAATAGAGATTATATGGTACATTCCACACTACAACAACAGCTAAGATAAGACCACAAGAACACTAAAACAGGGACCTATATATACCCAACACTACCTGCCTAAGCCCCCAACACGCCTGAGAATAGGGATCTACTAGTAATGTATATCCAGCATTATAAGATTAAGACCCTGAAAAAAAAAAAAGCAACATGAGAACATGAGAACCAGCTCAGGAGCCAACACGCTTCAGCACAGGGATCCTCGTGTCCAGTGGCGGCCATCAGTTGTGCCTTGTTTCGTCCCTATGGTGAATTGTGAGTGTGTCGTGAGGAGAGGAGTGCGAGGAACATAGACTGGTTGTTAGGTTGGTTAGGTTAGGTTAGGTTAGGTTAGATTTGGTTAGATTTGCTCTGGTTAGAATAGGTTAGGTCTGATTGCTTTTAGTTAGGTTAGGTTTGTTTTGATTTGGTTCAGTTTTCCTTTGGTTAGTTAGGTTTGCTTTGGTTTTATTTATTTATTTTTTGTTTTGTTAGTTTAGGATAGGTTAAGTTAGGTTAGATTAGATTAGATTGGATTTGCTTTGGGTTAGATTTGTTTACTTTGCTTTACTTTGATTTGGTTAGGTTAGGTTGGATTAGATTAAGTTAGGTTGCATCACAACAACGAAGCATGGACGCAATTCATGACTGACTGTACAACATATATCCAACTATTACACGACACCACCCTAACCAGCACGTCCCTCCCACAGCTAAAGCTTCAGAAAGGAGACGGAGACAAGAAGAAAAGGAAGCCGCACCGCACGGACCTTTGCCAGCGGTGCATTGAGACACATTCCTGCTGCTGGTTGATGGACTGGCCCCGTAAGAAGTCATGAGGCTATCGGAACACCACTAGGCCGCTAAAGCTACACCATACAGAGCGGCCCCCGGTTGACAAAGGGATGTAGGACGCAAAGATTTAACTCCGTGCGATGCAAGAAATATGTTTAAGATTGATGGAAAGGATCGAGATTCTTTTTTTTTTTTTTTTTATTTGTGACTTTTTTGTTTATATTTTTTTTATGGAGAACACTGATTATCCTTATTCTATTTTTTTTTCTTAGGTGTGTGTGTGTGTGTGTGTGTGTGTGTGTGTGTGTGTGTGTGTGTGTGTGTGTGTGTGTGTGTGTGTGTGTGTGTGTGTGTGTGTGTGTGTGTGTGTGTGTGTGTGTGTGTGTGTGTGCGCGCGCGCCCTTTAGTCATTCAGTTTACTAGTGATATATACAGTAGTTTAATTTGTATATTAATTTAGTAAACTTTTTATGCAAAGGGTTCTGTGCCAGAGATTCTGTTCGCAAGGGTTCTGAATCGAGATTCCGTCTTACAAAGTGTCCAGGTCTGAGCAGCGAGAAGTGTGTGTTGAGTGCCTGTGGTTCCTGGCTCACCGTAGCTCATGTACAAACTATAAGGTAATTGAAACTTGCTGTCTCGGTCACGGGGACTGAAGGCTCCATCACAGCGCCCGGCCAACCAACACTGCCGGAAACGTGCATGTGCAGCGCTTTAGGAATACTTGTACTTACCACGGTAATTGATTTATACAGGCACCACCATATCTTGCTTTTTGGTATCAGAAATTCAACATCGATTTATCTGTATGACCATTGTTACCTGTGCGCGTTTACACTAATGAGATTGTGGAATGTGTTATTCATCAGTTCTAATGTACAGAGAGTTCTTGTAATTTTTGTTATCATGACTTTAAAGTTGATCACATTGACCACCTTGCGCAATCGCTGTCTGCACACATCAGTAGTGGCAAGATTTTTTTTTATTTATTTTATTTTTTATTTAGTTTCCTTATTCCAGCAGGAGTTTTCCCCAGTTATAGTAATCATGTTTCAGATGAGTGGGTAGCACATCAACGGTGTGGAAAGGAACGCTAGTACCACAAAACAAAAATATATATATATATATATATATATATATATATATATATATATATATATATATATATATATATATATATATATATATATATATATATATATATATATATATATATATATATATATATATATATATATATATATATATATATATATATATATATATATATATATATATATATATATATATATATATATATATATATATATATATATATATATACAACAGAAGAAAATGTGCACGTAATTTAAAACAATATACTCGCGTCATTGTGTGAACATTCATAAAACTGAAAGCACAATCAAACTTAAATACAAAACTTGTGAGGAAGAGAAATAAGCGCACCACATGCACGGCACCGAACTCCTGTTGACGGCACCAGCCAGAGCGTGTAGCACGGCGATGCAAAGATGCAACCCTGATTCCCCATGACCAAGCACAGCAATGCTCTTAATCGTTTGATTGATAACAAGGAAAGTAATTTTGGGTATCAAGGGCCTTTTCGCCTCTATTATTAATTCCACACATTCTTAACTCATTGGTGAGTAATGTTGTTAAAACTATTGAATTCTCAAGGCCTTTTGATATAGGTAGTGAAGGAACTAAACGTTTAATACGAAACAATAGACTATATAAAACGTTTTTGCACTGCACCCCGACTGCTTTCCAAAGGCTCTATAGTTGAAGTTACACGGTTTTCAAGGATCTTTATTACAGTTCTGATGACAATTTAACAAGATTTCAACATGATGAACTAAAGCAACACTTGGAAACCTGGGTAATCGTCTCTTCGAAGGACGTCGTGGTGAGAGAACAAAACGTTTCAGAATGCAAGACTTTAGTGCCTGATTCAATGTACTGTGTATGATTTTCGATTTTCTAAACTGTTACGTCCACTAGCTGTGATTTTTTTTTTCTCTTTCTTTCATGGAAGATTCTATTTATATGTAATTTCAGTAAGAAAATACACTATGAAAATGTGATTGGAGTGTTTTGTTTTTTCCCTTGACCGTTTGTTTGTCGTGATTAAGTTAGGAAAGCGAGACTAGTGATATTGTGCGCTACGCCACTGTGAGGTTACCATTCTTGTTTGAGAGTAATGGACAGAGAGAGAGAGAGAGAGAGAGAGAGAGAGAAGAAAAGATAAAGAAAAAAAAAACAAAGTAACAAATATAAGGAAAGTTGGCGTTTTATCATGACTGTACTTTCTATTGAGAGAGAGAGAGAGAGAGAAACAATCAAAACAATACAGTACTTGCTAGTTTTCATTCACTTACTAGAACGCATTAGTCTGGTGGTGAGAGCGAAGAGTGAGTGAGTGGGTCTAGTGAATCATTTTTAACTACACCTTATTCTTAGTGAAGCTTAAATTAATCCTGAATATCCGCGTCTTTTCCTTCTTTCTCTCCTCTTTTTCTTATTTCTACTTCCCTCCTATAACCGCCATGGTGCGGTTAAGGAAGTAATTAGACCCTCGACGATGGACTCGATCTTTATTGATAGTTTCGGTCAAATCCTGATGAGCAGGAAGCGTAATGGTGAGTAAATATTCTTCACACTTCACATGCGAAAGTAACACAAAGTAGATCCCATAGAGAACGTAACAAAAGGTAGTATATATATATATATATATATATATATATATATATATATATATATATATATATATATATATATATATATATATATATATATATATATATATGAGAGTATAAGAACATCAAAGACATCACTAATCAGTGTCTGTCACTCATATTTTAATCTGTAAGGTCTTCAACTCACGTTTTGGGGGTCTAAGTGAACGTTCCTCGGTACATGCTCAGTTTGTATTAAAATGATGGTCGTCCTTTACTGCCTGCTGTCGCTATTTACGCCCAATGTATACTCGAGTACGTCGAACATGTCTCTTGCAGCCACAGCAGCCAGTGCCTCTCTGCCCTGCTGGGGCTCGCGGCAGCCCTGGCTACTCGAAGGAACGTCCAGTCAGCGCATTATCTTTATACTTTTTTTCTTTGTTTCTCTTCCGTACCTTTCATTCTTTCTCCTCTACGTATAGCTATCAGCTTGTTCTATTCTAGTCTTCCCCCTCTTGTCCGCATTGTCATTCTATTTCCGTCCCTGCCTTTTTTTTTTCTGTACTCTCTCTCTCTCTCTCTCTCTTCATTTCTTTTCTTTATGATTGTTACCGCTTTCACCAGTTTTAGTATATCTCGCCCTGCCTCCTCATTTTGCTATTCCTTGCTTCCTATTTCATTTTCCATTCTGATTCTACTCCCTCTCTTTAGTGCCTCAACACCTGCCTGTATTATCTACTTTAGTCTCTCCCTGCCTTCCTCTTGACTAGCGTAAATTCTTTCTTGTCCTTTTTATTTACGTTTTACTCCCGGCCTGCATGCATGTCTCTTTCCTCTAAATTTCTCCTTTCTCTTCTATTTTTCTTCTCTTTCCATGCCTCTTATCCTTGAATTATTTTTTTCTCTATATTTTTTCCGTCTCTCTCTCTCTCTCTCTCTCTCTCTCTCTCTCTCTCTCTCTCTCTCTCTCTCTCTCTCTTATTTCCCCTTCTTTCCTTTTCTTATGAACATTTCCAAGCTGCTTTCGCCCTCCTGACACTCTGACAATTGTTTGTATGCAAGTAGATCCATGTAGTGTTACACACACACACACACACACACACACGGCCCGGTAGCTCAGTGGTTAGAGCGCTGGCTTCACAAGCCAGATGACCGGGGTTCGATTCCCTGGCCGGGTGGAGATATTTGGGTGTGTCTCCTTTCACGTGTAGCCCCTGTTCACCTAGCAGGGAGTAGGTACGGGATGTAAATCGAGGAGTTGTGACCTTGTTGTCCCGGTGTGTGGTGTGTGCCTGGTCTCAGGCCTATCCGAAGATCGGAAACAATGAGCTCTGAGCTCGTTCCGTAGGGTAACGTCTGGCTGTCTCGTCAGAGACTGCAGCAGATCAAACAGTGAATTACACACACACACACGTCATCCATTAGGCGATGAAATACTTCCATGCTGAGATGTGTCAAGCGTGAGCACCAGTGACGCTCCACTGCTCATAAGAGACAATTTGCGCCTCAATACTGGCTGCGTGGTTGGCAGCGGTGAACCCAACACCAGGAGGCAGCAGCCGCAAGGCGCTGCTCGTGCCTTTAAGCAAAGGGACAAATATTTCATACTGAATCATCTACGTGAATTCACGGAAAAAAAATGTGTGAGGGGGCAGCGCCCCGCCTGGGCGTGGCCGCGCGGCCCAGGGTCCACCGTAACGATAATTTTAAGAAATTCAGCAATTTCAAATTCTACGTGGCGGGAACACCTGTGCAGTGGAAGGGCGTATGTGATGGTACTGCCTGGGAGGGAGGCAGCCAGTGGGCGGAGTGCCCATGTGGCAGACGTTGTCGTACCCGCTGGCCGTACCTGACAGAGGGATACTGCTGCATGCTGGAGTGTGGCGGTGGCAGGGAGGGGAGGGTGGCGCTGAGCGAGGTACCATGGACCTGAACCATCACCACCGCGGTGCCACACAATGGCACCACAGGCGAACCCCTCACGCAGGCGCTGCCAGGTTCTCGCTCTTCTCATTTACATTTCTCCTAATCACGATGCACAGGGAAAGAGGAGCGCAGCAACGCTGTCAGTGGCAGCTGGATCGACACCATCCTTAAGATATGTTGCACGGACTCCAATAAGCAGAGAGAAAAAAATATCAATTTAATCTCAACTGGCAGCTCCTGCTTGCCTCAACAAAACAGAAGGCGCGCGCGTCCCCGGTCAGACGTACTTGAGCAGTGCCGCGGCGAGGACCAAACGCCCCGCGCTCCTCTCACACCACCAAGATGCGAGTCCTCTCCCGTAACATACTACACCTCGCTAGGAGCCACGTCTCCAGGGCCGCCGCGGTGACAGGTAAGACAACCACTTCACCCGCAGTGTTCCTCAGGAACCTTGGCCTCGCTCCACGACGTCACCCACTGACATCTCTACAAAACTGTCACAGGAGTCCCCTATTCCTTGTATATATATATATATATATATATATATATATATATATATATATATATATATATATATATATATTGTTTGATGGCTTTAAGTGAAGGGAAGTGTTTCGTGGCATTTATGATATTGAAGTGACAGCAAAGCATGTGCCAGCGGACGCCTGGCGCCTCTAGTAGGTGGTGGAGGCAGGAAGTCGCGTGGCCTTCGTGAAGCAGATGCACTGCGCCGCGGTAATATGTTGGTGCTGCCTACAACACTCACATACACACAGACACACAAGGCTATAGTCCTGGGGGCGGCACACGGGCAGCGTGGCGGACGCGGCCACCTGTAACCCTCTCGCGCCACGCCGCCCCAGGCACTTTAAGCAGACCTTGGCAGTGACCCATCCCTACACACCCACGCCCAGCAACACCACCTCACTGCACACACCTCTGCAACGCGGTGGTGTCACGGCCTGCAGCTTCCCTATTCAGTGGCGTGGGAAGTGCACCCTGCCTCCTTCACCACCCGAAAGAGTGCACCCCCACTCCAAAGAGTGCACGGGTGGGTGACGGTGATACCATAGGGACGGCCGGGTCGCCCAGTGCTCTGTAGCAGGTAGGGGGTCGGCAAGACACCGGCCCGCGGCACACCCACGGATCAGTGCCCTCTCATTGGCTGCTGCACATTTGGGGATGGGTACTGTACGATAACCCTCACCAGTACTCCATCACAAAGCTGGCAGACCAAGTATAGTGCAAAAATTCATAATCGAATGGAAAATAACACTGTAGTGTTTTCCTGAAACTTTGGAATATAACTGCACTATTTAACTCACAATAAAAATAAAAGTGATGTCGAACAAGTGTTAACTGCAGCAGGAGTACTTAAGGCTGTTTTTTTTGTTGTTGTTTTTTTCACCCCATGAAGGTCGATCGTGCTGCAGTGGCTCGCCTCCGTGATCTCAAGCCTTACGTCAGCTAACCATTGACTGACTACCTCAGCATTGCCCTGCGTACCTCACGATGCGTCAGGAAGACACCCTATGATGGCGCTGAGTAACGATAGGGCGTAAGGGTACAAAACCAGTGTACTCTATGAATCACTGGAGGAGTGGTAAGGACAGTACTGGTGGCTCTCCGTATGTTAGGTGGCGGCGAGGAGTGAATGTTTATCGAGGTTGTCATGAGTGTGTTAGAACGATAAGAAGGAACATGATGTCTCATTAAACCAATTCCATCTTTATATCTTTCAACTATGTATTTATCTATCTGTTTATCTATTTATACATCTTTATGTAACCAAGGAAAGAGAGCTAACAGAGACAAGCCCGATTCACACACACACACACGCACACACACACACGAGCAGTACCTCATACCTTACACTCAAACCATCCACACCTACTGAACCTCTTAAAAAAAATTGTCTAAAAACAGAAGAAAAGAAGAAAAACCGACTACACTGACAATAAACAATTACTACCAATGACACATGAAGCAAAACTCTCTTATACCACCTATCTAGTTTGTACCACCTATCTAGTTGAGCATCTCAGGTCTTGCTCGTATAATAAATGCGATGTGGCAGACATTAACAAACATTGCCGCTATCACCGCGCCAACACTCATTATCGTATGGTATATAAATGATCTGTGTGATATTGAGAGTGCGTTTGATGGTGAGATATACCGTGGTGGTAGTGGTGGTGGTGGTGGTGGTGGTGATGATGGTGGTGAGCAGATGACCCCCTCTAGAACCAGCCTTCCTAACTCCTCAGTTTTGCATATCACAGATAGATAGATAGAGAGAGAGAGAGAGAGAGAGAGAGAGAGAGAGAGAGAGAGAGAGAGAGAGAGAGAGAGAGAGAGAGAGAGAAATTTATTGATAGGTAGATAGATAGATAGATAGATAGATAGATAGAGAGAGAGAGAGAGAGAGAGAGAGAGAGAGAGAAATTTCTTTTGGTCTCTTTTATACATTACAGTCGATTTTTAACAGACTGATCATGGAGAGAGAGAGAGTGTGTGTGTGTGTTTCACATATCTATTTTTGGTCTCTTATGCGTTAAACGTGTGACATTCGACAAAAGAATATCGTATACGCACACACACACACACACACACACACACACACACACACACACACACCGCGTAGTGTAGCGGTTAGCACGCTCGACTCACAATCGAGAGGGCCGGGTTCGAGTCCCGGTGCGGCGAGGCAAATGGGCAAGCCTCTTAATGTGTAACCCCTGTTCACCTAGCAGTATATAGGTACGGGATGTAACTCGAGGGGTTGTGGCCTCGCTTTCCCGGTGTGTGGAGTGTGTTGTGGTCTCAGCCCTACCCGAAGATCGGTCTATGAGCTCTGAGCTCGCTCCGTAATGGGGAAGACTGGCTGGGTGACCAGCAGACGACCGAGGAGGTGAATTACACACAGGACAATTTAACACGAAAACATCCGTCATTCTCTCTCTCTCTCTCTCTCTCTCTCTCTCTCTCAACATGAAAAACAGCAACAACCACCATATATCCATCCTAACACTCCTACCCTACCCTCACTACTCCACATTACCTTCACTCCTCCTGGCTCCTCCTATGACACCCTTCATTTTCTCACCACAGCCTTCATATACCCTCACTGAGACGGATTTCTGAGAGCCAAGCAAGACTCAGCTCCACAAGGCTTGAGTAACCGCAAGTAACCGTGTCAAACCTTCAACATTGCACCCAAGGACAGAGTGGCCAGGCGAGAGTGGCCAGAATTAGGGTGGCCAAGGCGAGAGTGTCTGAAGCGAGGGTGGCCAGGCAGTGGAGGAGAGTGCAAACTACAGTAGACTAGACACCATAAGCAGATAAGATTACCGCTGAAGGACAGTGAGGCAAGGAATAATGGAGGTGGTGGTGTTAGTGGTGGTGGTGATGGTGGTGGTAGAAAGTATAGAAGAGATGCAGGAGAAACACGAGATGGTTTGTAGTAGTAGTAGTAGTAGTAGTAGTAGTAGTAGTAGTAGTAGTAGTAGTAGCAGCAGTAGTAGTAGGAGGAGGGGAGGAGGAGGAGGAGGAGGAATGGGTGGTGGTGTTGGTGTTAGTAGTATAGTGGTGGGATTGGTGATGGTGGCAGTGGTGGTGGTAATAGTAATAAAAAGTAGAGACACAGAAGGAAGAGGCGATGGATTGTAGATTAACAGTAGTAGTAGTAGTAGTAGTAGTAGTAGTAGTAGTAGTAGCAGTAACACACAGTAGGTAGAGGAAGAAGGCAGGAAACACCATAATAACTGACAACGACTTCAATTGATGGAATAACGTGTGGTAGGCAGTGATGGTGGTGGTGGTGGTGGTGGTGGTGGTGGGGAGAGGTCTACAGGGTACAATGACAATGAGGATTTAAAGGGGCGAGGATGAGGGGGGCGAGAAAGGGTAAGGAAGCAAAAGGAAAGGAAGGGAATAGAGGCGTACTATAGAGAGAGAGAGAGAGAGAGAGAGAGAGAGAGAGAATACACATACGTAACATGATTATATAGACTTCTTTTTCCTCTTCTTCTTCCTCCTCTTCCTTCCCCTACCATCCATGACCCCAATCCTTCCCTGCCACCATCCCACCTCTGCCCCTTCCCCCTGCCATCTCTCCCTCCTCCCCCTTCCCTCAGCCACCCCAAACATACATAACTGCACCTCTATCTAACTCCCTACCCCTGCCCTGCTCTGCCCTGCCCTGCTCTACCCTGCCCTCCCTCCCCTACCCTACCATCCCCTACCCTACCGTACCCCTTTCCAGTTGCATCACCACTCTACCTGGGCGGGAAGTGATCAATACTACTCTCTCTCTCTCTCTCTCTCTCTTGGGTGACGTGTTGTGGCTCCATCTCTCACTGCGCAACACACACACGCACACACAAACAGAGAGAGAGAGAGAGAGAGAGAGAGCGTACTGCCTTGTTATTATCTAAGTAGGAAGCCGTAGAGTGAATTACTGGGCTCTCTCTCTCTCTCTCTCTCTCTCTCTCTCTCTCTCTCTCTTATGTGGTGCGTAGTGAGGAATAGACGCGCGCACACACACACACACACACACACACACACACACACGAGATAGATAGAGAGAGAGAGAGAGTGTGTGTGTGTGTGTGTGTGTGTGTGTGTGTGTGTCAAAAGTTGCAGTTGAACGAATCATTGTTCCAGCCCAATCCCTGTATTCACATAATCATTTCCAGTCCTTCTTCTCCTCGTGACAGAGTTGCCAGGTCGCTTTCTGTGTTCCCGCAGACAGTCCCAAAACCAGCCCAAAAACCGCTACTTTTTGTCTCAGAAACAAGGGAGAAACAGTCCAAAACTTGAACCATCACGATTGTTTGATATCCTAGATAACTGACAGAGGTATAACATAAAGGAAAAACATATTCATCATGCAATGTACTTTTTTGCATACTTTACAATACATAACAATGTGTGTGTGTGTGTGTGTGTGTGTGTGTGTGTGATCCGGTAATGCGACATGGTGAGCAGAGAGGACAGGAGGGGTGGGCAGTAACGACGGTGGAGAAATACTATTGCCACATACTCCACATTACTTTCTATTGAATCTATTGAATAGTAATACTGGCAGGGTGGCAGGCATGGTACCGGAGGGGAGCAAAGCATTCAGAGTTCGGACTGGGTAAGGAACTAATACGTTAAGTGAAGAGCACGTTCTAGGAGAGTCAGCTATCCGGCAGTATTTATCGAGTCGCCAAGATAATGTCAAGCATTCTGCCACACGTCTGGACACCGCCATACTATGGGAACAAAACCCATTGGCCATGATAACCCTTGTGTTCATAACCCTGTGTTAATGTATCAAGTGTTTCCAAAATTTGAAGATAATCTGCCCAAAAACCGCTAACCTGTTACTATCGTGTTTTGCCCGCCAACCCTCATCAGAAACAGTCCAGTTGGGTGGATGAACCGCAGACTTGGCAAGACCTCCTGTTCCTAGATCCTTCTTTCTTCTGATTTTATTCTTTTCTCCTTCCCCTCCTCCTCTTTTCCTTTATTCTATATTTTCCAACCTCCTCTTCCTCTTCCTCAATTCTTGCTCTCTTTCACCTATTCATGCTCAATTTTCTCTCTTAATGATTTTTATTCCGTTTTCTTCTCCTCCTCCTCCTACTCCTCCTCCTCTTCTTATTCCTCTTCCTCCTCCTAGTTCTTCTTTTGTACCTTCTCTTCTTTCTTCACTCCTCTGGTTTTTATTGATCCCTTTCCTCTCTTCCTTATGTTCGTCTTCTCCTTTTCCTCCTCCTCTTCGTCCTCCTCCTCCTCCTCCTCCTCCTCCTCCTCCTCCTCCTCCTCCTCCTCCTCCTCCTCCTCCTCCTCCTCCTCCTTGTATTTAATTCTTTTTCACGTTCGTTTCATTCCATTGTTTCCTTTATGCAATCTCTCTCTCTCTCTCTCTCTCTCTCTCTCTCTCTCGACCTTGACATTCACTGCATTAATTCTCACTCATTTTATCCACAGTGTCTTCTCCCTATTTCCCATTCCTCTCTCTCTCTCTCTCTCTCTCTCTCTCTCTCTCTCTCTCTCTCTCTCTCTCTCTCTCACTTCAAACAGGGATATTTTTATTAGCTTTTAGAGGATGATGATGACGATGATGATGAAGAGGAGGAGGAGGAGGAGGAGGAGGAGGAGGAGGAAGAGAAGTGGAAGACAGAGATAAAGATTAACAAAGATAAAAATGTAAAGAAGAAGGGAGAAAATAGAAGTAAGATAAGAAAAATTAATAGAGAAAGGGGATAAATGGATGAAGAGAGGAGGTAGTAATGTAGACTGAAAGAAAAAGGAGAACTGATGGAGGAGGAGGAGGAGGAGGAGGAGCAGGGGATGAGGAGGAGGAGGAGAGATAAAATTGAGAAATTATGGGAGATGAAAGGTTGTGAAAGATGGTAATACTGCAAGTCTTCGTAAACAAGCAAGTTTTAGCTGGTATAAACTAGTTTTCCTCCTCCTCCTCCTCCTCCTCCTCCTCCTCCTCCTCCTCCTCCTCAATATAGATAAATGCCACGTGTTACACATAGGAAATAAGGCGACATACAAGATGAATAATACCCCAATGACGAGTGTGGACAAAGAAAAAGATCTTGGTGTCATTGTTTCAGCAGACCTCAAGCCAAGCAAACACTGTACTGAAGTCGTCAAAACTGCGAATAAATTAGTTGGTTTCATTGGACGATCTTTCACTTTCAAGTCTGAGAAAATAATATTAACATTATATAACTCACTCGTCCGTCCACATCTCGAATACAGTGTTCAGTTTTGGTCACCGTATTACAAAAAAGATATCGAAAAATTAGAAAAAATACAACGCAGATTAACAAAAATGATCCCAAGGCTGCGGAACAAATCCTACGAGGAACGCCTAAAGGAATTAAATTTATTTTCTCTTGAGAAACGGAGAGTAAGAGGCGACCTTATCATGCTTTTCAAAATTTTTAATGGGTTTGCAAATATGAATATTCAAAAATACGTATCAGTCGACCAGTCAAATGTCACCAGAAGCAATGGTTTTAAAATTGTTGGTAAGCGCTTTGTAACAAATGAAGCCAAACACTTTTTCTTTAATCGCATAGTTAATATATGGAATGGTCTGCCATCAAATGTTGTCAACTCAGGTACTATCGAAACGTTCAAAGTTCGCCTCGATAAATACTTTGAATCTAATCCCCGGTTGTCGCTATTCATTTCCGAATAACTTGCGCTTTTTCTTTTATCTCCCGGGCCTCTGATCGTGGTTTAAATTGCCCGTTAGTTTGAATTACTCTCACCCTCCATACATGACACAGATAGCCCGGAGTGAACGGTCACTACTTTTACTCTCGATCTGTGAAGGGCTGTGGATAGTCAAGAGCCCTGACAGTAGGTGACCATCATCGGGATTTAAGGTACCAGGGTCACCGCTGCAGGGGTAACCATACAGTGTGCGGCGCCCTTTAAAGGGAAGTGCACTTTTACAGTGGTTGTACGGAGCTGGGGCCTGATTGACTGCTGCCTCTCTTGAAAGCGCCAGGCAAGGCTGCCGCACCACCTTTTTGACTCCACACTGTGTTTACATACATACTACACTACACTGCATACACGCACAGATAGCCCAGAGTGAACGGTCACTACTACTACTCTCGACCTGTGACGGGCTGTGTTTGGAGAGGGCCTTGTCAACCATTGATCATCATCGGGAACTAAGTACCAGGGATCAATGTTGCAAGGGGTTATCAGCGTACGGCGTCCCTACAGGGAAAGTATGCTATCTCAGTGGATTGAACGGAGCTGGAGCCTGATTGACTGCTGCCTCCCTAGAAAGCGACAGGCAAGGCTGCCGCACCACCCATTCGACATACACACTGTGCATCCACGTACACAATGCACACACAACATGACATTTACCAAGCAGTAACACTTTCTCCCACAAACACAAGTAGTCAGACGTAGATTACACATTTCCTTTTCACTCTTTACTAAAATTCCATGATTTTTTTAATATCACATGGTTTCGCCTTTTTTCCTGCCAGCCTCGGCTGGAGGGAGGGAGGGGTGGGGAGGAGCCTTCTGCTTTGCTGTCCTGTCTCTACCACTGGTAGTTAGTAGATAGTTTCCACAAACAGCTTAGTAAGGACCTAAGGGTCTGTTTCTGTTTGTCTTCCTTTGTATTCCTCCTCTCTTGGTTGAGATCGTCACAGTAATTTACTTTTTCTACTTCACTCTATTTTTCTTCTTACTCTTCATCCTTCTCCTGCTCCTCTTCCTCCTCCACCTCCTCCTCCTCCTCCTCCATCTTCTTCTTCTCCTCCTCTTCCTCCTCCTCGTCCCTTTTCTCTCCTTTTTTTATTGTATAATACTACCTTCTCTCCTCCTCTATTTATTTACCTCTTTTTTCTTTGTTTCCTCTCCTTATAATAATATTACTACTATTTTCTCTCTCCTTCTTTGTATCATTATCTTTGTGTATTGTCTTTACTTCCTCCTCCTCCTCCTCCTCCTCCTCCTCCTCCTCCTCTTTTCAGCTTTCTGTATTGTCTTGTCTGTCTCCCCTGTTACTATTTAAAAGTAGTTATCAAGCAACCTTGAGAGGACCAAAAAGTCTGTTGCTTTTTTGATTTCATGTAAGAGGAAAAAACGACCAAGGGCAACAAAAATTGTGAATAAAAAAAAAAAAAAACAGACTAAGGTACCACTCCCTTATCAAGCGAAACATAATCAAAAGAGGACTCCCAGGATAATGGTAGGAGTCATCAACTTTTTTGTTATATTTTCTGTTTCTTCGTCTTATTTTGCCTGCAGAATGTACGAGTAGCTTGTGCATGTAGTTTTGTGTAACGGAAGAGAGTTGTCTTTAGAGGGCAGGCTGTGACCGCCCCCTTGTGTTGTGAGACAATGGAATCGTTCAGTGAGGTCACAGCTGGCTTTAAGGATAAGTCCACACCGCCCTCTAAACCAGTGCTATTAGGCCTCACTGGGACAAATTATCGTTTCGGCAGGTGTCTTCTGCCTCCTCCACACTTGACTTTCCTATATATTTCTCCTCCTCCTCCTCCTACTCCTACTTTTCTCCGACATGTCTTTCAGTGCCTCCAGAAATCATTAAAGTCTCCTCTTTTTCCTGCCGGGTAGATACAGCTCCAGCCTCCTCCTCCTCCTCCTCCTCCTCCTCCTCCTCTCTCTCTCTCTCTCTCTCTCTCTCTCTCTCTCTCTCTCTCTCTCTCTCTCTCTCTCTCTCTCTCTCTCTCTGCAAGTGACGTAAGGTATAGCAGACTGACCTTCACTACCCGTTGCACCGTTTCCTGACCTTCCATACTTCCCTCCACCACACACACCACCATACCACAACTACCACCACCACCACCACCACCACCACCACCACCACCACCACCACCACCACCACCACACACACCACCATATCACTACCACCACCACCACCACCACCACCACACCACCACCACCACCACCACCACACACACACCACCACCACCACCACCACCACCACCACCACCACCACCACCACGAATATCATTACATCTCTACCGTATTTTCCTTATCATGAATATCAAATGACATAATTTAAAGATATTCCAATGATTACAACCGTCCATTGAATTATTTCATGTAATATTCACACTGCAAGTATATTTGGATACAGAGACACGGCACAGCAACACCGAGGTCATAAGGGCACCCCTTGAGAGAGAGAGAGAGAGAGAGAGAGAGAGAGAGAGAGAGAGAGAGAGAACTAAAGATAAATATATGTATAATTTCTTCCACTCAAAAAAGCCTATT
Organism: Portunus trituberculatus; assembly: GCF_017591435.1. Lineage (NCBI taxonomy): Eukaryota > Metazoa > Arthropoda > Malacostraca > Decapoda > Portunidae > Portunus > Portunus trituberculatus. Next base: position 22,680,446 of record NC_059292.1, on the reverse strand, counting down.
AACTCAACAAGTAAACTCTTTCTTAACACCACTAACTTGCTAGATTCTGAACAACACCTCCAGCTAAGATATAAAAGCATTCTGAACCACCAGCACACCTGAACCGTCAATCCATCACCACCACCACCTGGGCGCTGAATTCCTCTACATTTTTCAAACCCCGAGACTGACTTCCTACTTTAGAATTCACGTCCCCTTGCCTTTGTCCTCCCTTCATCCCTCACCATGTCTCCTCCCTCCCTCCCTCCCTCCCTGTCCTGACATTTCATCCCCTTCAGTGACCTTAAAAATCATGAACAAAAACTGGTCATTTTACATTTCCCAGCACCGAGGCAGTAGATGTCAGTTTCCCTCATTTCTCTATTGTGATTTCTTCTACGTATGTTTTTACTTTCTACAGTCCCGTTTTGTTTAATTATTTTTTCATGTCCCAAGCTCTCTAGAGACTGAGGTATTGTGATTGTTGTATTAAAACTTTGAAGACGATCACGCAATAGCTGTTCACTTGTTAGACTTAAATGGAAGTTATTAAGCTTTTTTCAGGGACGCTTTTTTTTTTCATATAATTTTCGTGATAGTTAAACAAGAAGTCTGCGTCATTTATAAAAGAAATACATCATGACAATCGTTGTAATCATCTCTGTGGCCTTTGGAAATAGTTGTTAAGAGATTCCAAGATGTCACATAACACAATTCACCACAACACTAAGATCACGGCACGAAATCTTGACTGGCGTATATAGGAAAAAAAAAATAAATAAATAAATAAACATTAAGGTGATAAATTTCTCAGTGTCCATCCACCACTAAAAATCTATAAAAAAAAAAAAAAAGGATAAAAATGGTTTGTGACTGAAGGAACGTGCCAGGAAAACAATGCGAGGGTCTTCATAATTCAGTCCTGTCCTTTACAATCTCATTTCTTCTTCCTATGGTCGCTCCCGTACCCTCTACAGCCTTGTTGTGTAAAGGCCTTAATAGACGAACACATAATGAATACCCATCTGTACCCCATGTCCTTGAGTGTGTGTGTGTGTGTGTGTGTGTGTGCTGGACGGGCAGAGGGGGTCGAGGCTGCCATTCACCTACGACCTTCTGCTAGTCTCTCAACACAGTCAGGCTTCACAGTTCATGGAGGTTTGCATATTCAAACGTTTATAGTCTTTCTTCTGCGGCTTTTTAATGTTTACGTGGAAGCTGACTGGGTTTTTCAGGCGACGTTTTTTTCTTTTTCTTTTCTTTTACATTTAAAAAAAATGTTTTTTTTACAATTCTCGTGAGAGTTTAACAAGGATTTCGCGTCGTTTATGAAAAAGCATCATGGCAACCTCACTCATTTTTTTTTTTTTCTTCGTTTCAAGACACTAATCCTTTAATGTTGCATGATCATCTTGACGTTTACTCTCTTGGGACTTGATGCTCTCAGTGGGCCGCCTTATTTATTTATTCATTTTTTTTTCGTCTTTCTTGCTCAAAGCCTTCTGGCATAAAAAAGAAAAAAAAGTGTCATCTCTATGGCTTTTAAGAACAGTGAGAAATCAATGCGTTTAAGATTTTAGTGAACGATAGAGACCACTTACAGTTCACGTCACACACCAGACAGCGAGGCCACAACCCATCCCCTCGCATGTGTGTGTGTGTGTGTGTGTGTGTGTGTGTGTGTGTGTGTGTGTGTGTGTGTGTGTGTGTGTGTGTGTGTGTGTGTGTGTGTGTGTGTGTGTGTGTGTGTGTGTGTGTGCGTGTGTGTGTGTATGTGTGTTGGTGGATGGGTGCGTTATCAAGTCGTCCTGTCTGCATGTCTACTTTTATCCAGCTTACAAGTCATGTGTGTGTGTGTGTGTGTGTGTGTGTGTGTGTGTGTGTGTGTGTGTGTGTGTGTGTGTGTGTGTGTGTAGGGTGCAAGGACACCACCAGCCCACTCATACGAATGCTAACAGAAATAACATGCACTGTGAGGGGAGAAAGGCAGAGAAGGACGAGGGAGAGAAGGGAGAGACTGAGGGTGGGAGATGACTAGAGAGAGAGAGAGATAGAGAGACAGGACACGAGTGATGATGGATAAAGAAAGACAAGGAGGAGGAGGAGGAGGAGGAGGAGGAGGAGGAGGAGGAGGAGGAGGAGAACACGAACCAAAATAGAAGAAAAGAGGAAAGCAAGGGTGAAAGAGAACAGAAAAAGGTAAAAAAAAAAAAAGAAAAAGAACAATGAACGAAAATATAACAGAGAGGAATGAGAAAGAAAGAATTGGATAAGAAAAGAGAGAACTTTAAGGAAAAAGAAACGAGAGATTAACAGAGAGAGAGAGAGAGAGAGAGAGAGAGAGAGAGAGAGAGAGAGAGAGAGATGAGGCAGGAAGAGACTCGTTACGCCCCTCATCAGTAATGGCACACCGGCTCAAACAGGAGTAGGCCACTGCTGAACACATGGCAGTAGGCTTGAACGCCAAAATATAGATGGAGTGGCTTTGGAATTCAGAGTTACTTCCTTGCAGGTGTTTGGGGAGGAGGAGGAGGAGGAGGAGGAGGAGGAGGAAGAGAAAGAGGAGGGGAGGAGGAAGAAGAAGAGGAAGAACGAAGAAACAAAATAAAGAAGAAAATAGAAATAAGTGAAATAGTGAAAGGAAAGAGCTGATAATAAGAAAAATAGGTAGAAGAAAATAAAATGAGGCAAATATTTTAGAGGAGGAAAGAAATGAGCAAATAAAGAGGAAGATAGTTAGGAAAAGAAAAGGAGGGAGGAAATAAAGAAAAAAATTGTTAGAGGAAGGAAAGGAAGGAAAAATAAGGAAAAGGTGTGAAGAGGAAAAAGCAAAGATCAAAATAATGTGGAAAGGAATGAGGAAGAGGAGAGGAAGAAAATAAAAAAATGAGAGAGGAGGAAAGGAAGGAAGAAATAATGAGAAGAATAGTAAGAGGAAGGAGGGAGAAAATAATAAAAGAAATGAATATGGAGGAAAAGAGG
>NC_059292.1:22654985-22672485 GCF_017591435.1 Portunus trituberculatus | reverse complement strand
GAACGGTGATGGGCATGCCTGTAAGAAGACCGGGAAAGAAGGGGAGATGTGAGGGGAGAGGAGGGGAAGAGTCAAGGGAGAGGGAAAGAGAGAGGAGAGGAAGCATTAATTCATCAGTACTTGGCGGCCTTCCAATCTATGACACACACACACACACACACACACACACACACACACACACGAAAAAAAAAGATTAATATTGAGTGTGTGTTGCGTGCGAAACTAAATTCCATCGTCTCTCTCTCTCTCTCTCTCTCTCTCTCTCTCTCTCTCTCTCTCTCATCATGACCAGCTTCACTGCGGCAGGAAGGCCACACCCCCAAACCAGCCACGCCTCCCTCGTCCTCCCTTACACGCCCAGCCCCGCATGCCGCCCCTCGCCCCCTCCCTCCGCCCACTGCTGCAGAGGTTCCTGAGCCGCCCTTCCTTTCCTTCTCTGAGTGACCGCCATCCTGCTCTGCCTCCCTCAAGGTCATCGTTGCCAGGATCCTCAAAATCTCTCCTGGTTTTTGTAACGATTGGTATTGTCATGTAGGGTTAGGTTAGGTTTGGATAGGTTTGGTTAGGTTAGGTTTGATTTGGTTAGGATAGGTTGGGTTAGGTTTTCCACTTCCTTATTATTGCTGTTTTTTTTTTTTTTGTTTTTATTCGAGGAGTGTCTGGTAATGAATGCAAAATTAGAGGGGAAAGAAAAAATGTTGGTCTATTAAGCTGTCAGCTCCGAAACAGTCTGAAATGTGTCTACCTATCTATTTGTTTTCATCTATCTATCTTTCTATCTATCTTCTATCTATCTATCTATCTATCTATCTATCTGTCTGTCTGTCAGTGTATTTATGTGTTTACTTACTGAGAAAGTTTTTTTTTTCTAACTCCCTCGATTCTATCTCTTTGATCGTCTTTTCGCTGTTACTGTTATTTCTTCTTATAGTTTTTTGTTTGTTCTTCTTTGCTTTTATTCGTCTTTTTTTCTTTATATTTTTCGAGGAGAGTTTTGTGTTTGTCTCTGTCTATCTTATGTGCCTGTTTTCTTATTTCTTTCTATCCATCACTTGTTTGTCTCTGTCAATCTATGTAAGTTTTCTTTTTTCTTATTTTTTTTTTCTATCTGTCTTTTCGTCAATCAGGCTTATTCTTTTTATCTAAGTATCTATTTTTTTTCTGGTTTCTTCCTCTTTGTTTGATCTTTGTTTACTTTTTTCTTTTATGTTCGTCATTCTCATGTCTATTTCTCTATTTCCGTTTCTCTGTTCGTCTGTCTTTTTTTGTCCATCCATACTACGGTTTGTCAGATTATCTATCCGTCCCCCGCCATCTCTCTCTCTCTCTCTCTCTCTCTCTCTCTCTCTCTCCTAAATATGAATAAAAGTATAAACAATTATATGTACTGGACCACAGATAACAGTAGATCTGGATTTGACACGAAAATCGCCGCGCTGCAGTAACGTACCCAAAGCCGGAGAACGGACCTTAAATTTCAAACCTCGAAATCTCAGCTTCTAGCCAACATGAATCTATGAAAATCACTGTGAAGCAAGCTAACTGTGTTTAATTCAATGCCTGAAAGCGATATCTAAATCCATACAACCGTGTCATTGTACCGCTCAGTTATACGAGTCAAACACGAGAATTTATATAGTACCAGGTGGATGTTTAAATACAACTTTAAGCTTACAGCTGTATTTCAAACACAAAATGCAAATTTTGTATCACTTATAAATTACTTTACATGATTTTGGCTGTCCACTTGCTCATCTGTTCTCCACACCTGTGAGTTTACGCCTCTTGTCATCACTCTGTGACCGTGTTACCTCCTGTGGCGACACCAGGTTTTCGCTTTTTTTTTTTTTTTACATCATTAACGCGAAGAAATATATCGCAGTAGTCACTATCAGTCACTGCCTAGGCATTGTTTCCTACCATTCTAGTCACTATTAATCATTCATCGGTTTGTTGCAGTCACGTTAGTAATCAGATGAGTTCAACATTTAACAGCACTCCACAGTACACTTCCACGTCACAGTGATGTCAATAACATGTCACTGTTCTTCACCAGTGTCACTATCTTTTCCCAAACTGACTATCTATATGGCACCAGATGTCATAACTGCAGTCATTGCCACCAGTTGCACGCGTCTCGGATTACGTCCCAGTTACAGCCTCTCACTCTGCCATTTTGTGTGGCCTCTCATTATATTTCACTGTAGTGTTTCACATTGTACGCCTCAAGTCACCACTAGCAGTTCTTCTCCACTGTACCACTGACTTATTACTCCGCATACAACACTCAGCGTCACCCTACACACGTCACGGTTGGATACACCACTCACAATGTTCACTCCTTAATCACCTCACTGTACTTCATTACTCATTGCATAGTGACATCACTAGCGACTGCATCACACACGCGCATAATAACATTTTCATGTGAGCCTCGACACAAGCTCTTCACACTTTCACTGTAAATCCATTGTTGGACAAAACTCTTTCAACAGCATTCACATTTCACTGTTTCATTGTCTCCACAGATATGTCAAAATGCCTGAACATGCACGTAACAATTATAACCCCTCATTCTTGGCTGCTGCGGTTTCCCTAGCACGACTGACTTGCAGTGCTGCCAGATCAAGTTGCCAAAAGTTCCCTGTTTTGCCTAAAAATATTTCCCTATTTAGCGCAGCATTTCCCTGTCGTAATTTTTTACTTCTTACATACGTACATACACATTCGTATATATATATATATATATATATATATATATATATATATATATATATATATATATATATATATATATATATATATATATATATATATATATATATATATATATATATATATATATATATATATATATATATATATATATATATATATATATACACACACACACACACACACACACACACACACACACACACACGAATATAATATAGCTGTCATAAGTTCAGCTATCAAGCAGGGGCGAGGGAAGGAAGGGGAGGGACGATATACGGATCTCATACGTGTCATGACACTGTTTGGGTGAATACGGGTCTCTATCGGTCTCGTAGAAAACAGGTTCAGCTAGCTAGCAAGGGCGAGGGAGGAAAGGGAAGGGACGGTATACGGGTCTCGTACAAGTCATGACGCTGTTTGGGGATGAGGGAAGGAAGAGTGAACGGCAGAGGAAGGATATAGTGATCGAGAGAGACCTCAGAAGTGGATTGAAATTCAATTGAGAGGGAAAGGAAACAATAAATCATTGATAAAAATTAATACAAATAATTATTGTACGGATGACGGGTGAAGAGGATGGAAGGAGGACAAGGGTGGGGACTGCGGATGAAGGGTGTAAGTCCGTTGGTCAAAATTTCTCTAGATTTTGGAACATTTTGAATTTTCTTCCCTGTTTCCCTGTTGAGACCTAAATTTCCCTAAAACAGGGAAATCTCCCTGCATCTGGCAGCTCTGCTGACTTGAACCGCTGCTCGCCTGAGATTTTAAAATGACTCATTCGCAGTAGACATGGGTGTATACAACTTGCCACAAGTATGTACATAATAATAATAATAATAATAATAATACGTAGTTTCCTCCAGGTAGAGGTCAGCGGAGCCCTTAGTCTGGTGCACCTCACAGCCTCCACAAATGCACACGCCTTCCCACTGCTGTGGTATTTAGTAATGATTAGCATTTCCTTAAAAATGCACCTTATACTGTATAAAACTTTACAAAATTATAACTTTAACAGTCAGCTGCCGCGTACTATCAGTCGACCGCTTTGGGTACGTTACTACAGTGGCGGCGCGCGCGGCTCCGCACTCCCATGTCAAATCCAGATTTACTGTTATCTGTGACTGGACATATAATTTTTTCTTCGCCTTTTCTTGTTTGTATAATAATGAAATGATGCTTCACTTCACGACAGATTAGTCCTTGGAAATGGAGCGATGTTGAAAGGGAAATCGCCAAAACACGGTAAAAATGTCAAGTCGAGCAGATTACTCAGATGATAACAAAAGGCAGAGATAACAATCAGTCGAGTTTGTGATAATACTGTTGTTGTCATAAGAAGTGATTACCACCCACTGCGTCTAACAATAGCAAAGTGGTTATTAGTTTGACATTGTACATTTTCTTTTTTCTTTTTTTCGTCCTTTCGTTCTTATCATTATCTTCTTTTTTCTTATTATTTGTTTACTGTTTTTCCTCTGGTCTTTGATAAAAATGTAGTGGTTAGTTTTGGCATGATATATCTTCTCTTCCATTTATATCCTCTTCGTTATCTGCCTTTTTACTTGTTCTTTTTTACGCCTTTGTGTTCCCTCTTCTGCTCCTCTCCTCTACCATAATGTCACCAGAATCGTAACTCTCTAAACCTGAGTAACGTTTCTCTGAGCTCCTAAGAACTAGACACCATTTATTCATACACTTGCGAAACCTCCCCGGCTTATCGATGGCGTGAGGTGCAGCGAACACACGCGTTTGCCTCCCATATAAACAGCTGGTGATGAGAAAGAGCTGATATGGGAAGGTCTCTCTCTCTCTCTCTCTCTCTCTCTCTCTCTCTCTCTTCTTAACAGTATTTCTATATCATTCGGTGGTTTCTTATCATCGTGCTGTGTTTTGAAAGAACAGACAACGCAGAGTAGCCTAGTTTGTTGATCATTGATAAGATTGAAAATTATATCAATAAATTACATACGTACATGAGGGTGTTACTGATATCATATCCAAGTTTGATGATGACACTTAAACCAACGAGTACCGTAGTCTCGAATGAACGAATAAAACAAATACAGAACCAGCTAGACAAGTTGTCAGAGATGGAGCAAACCTGGCAATAATTTCTAATGTGGCTGCGTGGAGAGTGCTGTACATTGGGTATCGAAACGAAAACGCAAAGTACATTTTGATTGGTACCCAACTTAATGTAGATAGTGAAATTGATTTACGAGTAAAAATACAGAATAACCTAAAAACTTAGCCAGCAATGCAGAGAAGTCGTAAAAAAAAAAAAAAAAAAAAAAGAACAAATTATGTCATTGGCTTTTCGTCAGGTCATTTGATCATAAATTTAAAGATACAATCCTCACTCTGTATAACTCTTCTGTTCCTCCACTTCTGGAATATTGCGTTCCAGTTATGTTCCTCTTATTACCGGAAAGACAGACAGATTAGAACGAGTTCAGCGAAGAGTAACACAAAATATCCCAAACTTATGAAACAAATCATACGAAGATCATCTTAAAGAATTAAATATATTCCCTTTACCTCAAAGAACATTATAGGAGGTGACTTATTTCAATGTTGAGAATCATCAAATATATTGATAACATGGAATACAGTAAGCATATCACGATAGATTGTTCAAGTTATACACCTCGAAACGATTGTAAAATTGTTGGGAATTCCTTCCACTCATGATTTTTTTTTCCCCATCGCGTCGTCGATCTATGGAATGGACACACTCAAGACGTGAATAATTGTAATATCAAAGAGAATGAGTATGGAGGTCCTTATCCTTGTCTTCTCCATTGCTGACGCAGATAATACCATGAATTATAATAAAAACACCCTTGGAAACTCCTTTAACTCCTACTACAGTCTTCTTAAAAGAAAAGAAAAAATACGTATGAGATGATTATTCGGGTTCCTATACTTGTATTTCTCCATTTGTGACGCAGAGGACTCGCTAATGTACGTCATGAAAACACTTGATTATTCGGGTTCTTATATTTGTTAGTTTTTTTTCCAATTAAGGAAGAACGGTCCTTAAACTATCACTACAGTAGAATCATGAAAGCACCCTTGAAAACTCCTTCAACTTTCATTGGAGTTTGTGAAAGACTGTCTAGATAAGGAATCCAAACGTTTGAGGGTGCAGTTTCCAGAGGTCGTTACTGGCACGAGTTAAACGTTGGCCAGCGATGCTCCGGATTTTACGGCTCACCACACTCGCCGCTCGCTGGCGTCCCCAGCTCAGGAATGCTGGGGTTCGTTGTCATGGTGTAACTTTAAGCGCGATTCTTCCTTCTCTGTACACATTTCATTCCCAAACCTTCCCCAAAAGATCCCATTGGATGCTCTGCCCTTATCGTCCTCGAAAATATTCCTTAACATTTTGAGCGTCTTACCATCCTCTTATCCATCACGTCCCAGTGCAGTGCTGCTGAATATCACGGACCTCTTGAACATCTGGTGGTAGTTATGAACCATCTCGTGTATAGCGTAAGACAGTACACATAAAGTAAACAGTATTACCTAAACACATGTTCTTACTCTCTCAGGAAAATAAAGATAATAGTCACTCCATACAAATACTAAATACAATAACCTCATGTAAATTAAACAACTTCATACAAAAATGTAATGAATGTAAATAATGAATTTCTATTTGACCTTCACAGACTCCTGAAGCCACTTATGAACCCCTGGTAGTGTTGAGGATCTTAGAAGTGTGTGTGTGTGTGTGTGTGTGTGTGTGTGTGTGTGTGTGTGTGTGTGTGTGTGTGTGTGTGTGTGTGTGTGTGTATGATTCTAGTGAATGTTCAAAGGGTACTCTCCATGACTAATCGGGAGAAATTTTAAAAAACCCGAATAATCATCTCATGGTCTTTCAATATACGTAGTTCATCTTAGGAGAACATTTCAACATACGAGTTCGGAATCTTAAACAAACCAGAAATAGTGAATACTCAAACATTTCACCGCCTTCTTTCAACTAAATAGCTACGTTTCCTTAAATTCCAATGACACAATAACAGGAATCTCGCATCACTGGAAAAATACCACTGAGAACCAATCTGAACCATATTTTTCCTTCTCATTTTGTGTGTATTTTCAACCTAGTGTCTTAACCTTCCTTATAAATTTGCAGCAGACACTGAATTCCCGTGTTAGCTTCGCGTATATCCTCTATTAAATAAGTAAATCAATAAAACGAGCCTACAGTATATATAGATTGAAAAGAAAGATGTATAGGTAGCGTGTTATGTATGCAGATCAGCGTATTCCTGGTCTTGAAAAAAAGCAATAAAGAAAACGAGGCTATAAATAGAGAGAAATGAAAGAAGATAGCGTGAGTGATGTGAACAGATCAGCGTAGCGTCAGAGGCTCGCGTGCCAGCCAGTCAACACAAACCACGCCGAAGACACGCGATGCACCTGACGCGGGACTTGCCAACCCTTGACTCTTTTACCTCGACTATTTCCAAAGGTTTCTCTTGTAAATAATGTCGAAATCTTGTTAATCCGTGTCTAATAGCTTAAATTACTTGATGACACGTTTCACTTCAATAACTAGTGTAGAAATGTGTCAGAATACGATTTTGTTTTGTTTTCAAAGGTCACATAGACAACGAGGATTCCTGCACTCACATCTTGGTCTTTAACCTCAAACAGAGTCAATTACATAGTATACATACCATACCAGCATTCCCACACGATTGACCTTCACAGCCCCACACTTCTACACTCATTCACACTCTTAGCCTTGACTGCTCCTGGTGGAAAAAGTACTACTTGAAAGAAAACATATAACAACACGTGAATAAAAAGAAATAAGTTGGTTTTTTTTTCAGACAATAGGAAAGGAATAGAAACTAAGTAAATAGGAAACGGCTGTTTTTTCACAGTACGGTACATGCATGTCAGTACGGTAAAAGTACGGTAATGGCTCGTTGTTATTATGGTACGAAGCATTTCTTTTTCACGGTACAGTAACGATTTGAGGACGGTACAGTACGGTTTGTTAATATCGTGCGTATAAAGGTAAGAGACTATTAATTTATGTCTTTATTTTCGTCCATGGTTGGGTTTCTTAACACGTTATGATTGCTCTAATAACAAAACTGCTTAGTAGTAAAGAAGTCTTTCTTATCCTGCTCTCAGATATAGCTACCGGTTCTCAAACAGAGGGATAGATGAACAGAGTAGACTCAGCAATCAGATTGTTGAATGCAAAGTTAACAGTCAAGACCACACAAAGTTATGGATGGGATGGTAGGTGAAATAGGTATAGGCAAGTTTCGTATAAAGACCGCATGTAGGCCTGATGACTTCTTGGAGCTTCTCTAGCTTTCATGTTGCATTTATGTACCAAGCTTTCTCCACGTCATGCATTATACAGCACACACTCCTACCGCTGCCTCGTCTAGCGCTGCCTGAGTACCAATAGCACCGGTGACATGTGGTTAAGATGAGCAGCCGCGCGTGTTGCCTCCCTGACACTGACACTCACACACTCAAGAATGAATGAAGGTGCGCTCGGAGGTATTTCTGTCCCTCGTGGTTCCCGTCCAATCCTCGCTACGTGGCCGAGACGCTAAGGCCGTGCATGACTCAGCTGTGGGGGTCATTAAGGGCACTTACTCACGACTCTCCTTCTTTTCTCGAGTCTTGGCCTGTTTCATTATGTATGTGTGGGTCTGGTGGCTCCTTGCAGCTTCCCGTAATGTTCTTGCTTGTGTATTCTGTTCTGTTGCTTTGTTATTTTGATTTTCAGCTTTGTGAGTCGTTAATGATTTACCAAAACCTTTCCCTCCTCCTTTGTCTCCAGCCTCAACCTGTTAAGATACACATGTGAGTGTGATGGCTTCTTGGCTTGCAGCTTCCCGTATGTTATCTTATAATTTCCTGCTTTCTCCTCTGTCTTCATTTACTTTTTTTTCATTTCTTATTCTTATCGCTCTCCTCGTTATGGGGTCTGTGTTTCTTGCTGGCTCCTCCCACCAGTTCCTGTCTCGTGTATTGTGTTCGCTGGTCCTTTTACTGCACGTCAGTTTTGTGGGTCATTAAAGACAATGCATTTATCCAAAACTTTCCTTCTTTCTTCCCTTCTTAATCCTCAGCCTTAACCTAGTTCTGTACACGGCTTCTTGCAAATTCCTTTTTCTTTTTTCTTGTGTTCTTATGATATGTTCTTAAATATCGCTATTACTTTATCAAACTCACGTACATCGACCAGTTGAATTGATCGTGCACTGATAAATTCAACCAAACATTATAGAATACACAAATACATTAGGCATAGGGAGCCATCCTTGCGTGGCTGCATCATTCTCTTGCCGCACAAAGCAGAGGTCGTTGGGAAAGCAGCGGTGGGTGCCTCAGTTAACCCTTGCCGCTCCAGTAATGATAGGCGTTCACGGGCGGCGAGGAGAGGGAATCACGTTGCGGTGCCGCTGTTACTGGGAGGGGCTGCGGGACTGCCAAGCAGACCTGGCCAACGCATATTCATCTGACCCGTAATCTTGCCACTACACAGGTGATGCAGGAGATTCTAGCTCGGCTCCGAGTGGTGATAGCGGCAGGAGGCTTATCCTTCAGGTGACTGGTGAGGCTGGTAGAAAGGGAGAAGGGGAGGGTTAGCCGGCAGTGAGTCTGTCTGCATGTGTCTGTCTGGCTCGCCCGGCACCACGCCTTTAACACGGCACTGCCTGGCTGGCCGCCCACGACACTTAGTGCAGTTTTACATTACTTTCCCGACTGCCCCATCTGATGCAGATACACGCACGCACACACGCACATGGGACCGCAAAGCTTTCCCTCCCTCGCCACTTCGCTTCTTCTCTCTCAGCTCACCGTCTCCAGCCATATCGATCCAGTGTTTTCACCGCAACACGACACGCAGACTCGATCGAATCTCAGACCAGTGGCAGTAATGAAGTCACGTTGAGCCGCGGAGGGAACAAAGATTTTAATCCCAGCCGCTCCTTCTCTGTGGTGCCCATGGGGGATGGGTCTGCAGGAGGAGGAGGAGGAGGAGGAGGAGGAGGAGGAGGAAGGAGAAGCTGGAGGAGGAGAAGTAGAACAGAGACAAGGGACATCTTCCTGTCTTTTTTACGAGCCTTAGTCTCTCCTCTCATATTGCTCTCCCCCAGTTACTGAGTCTACGTAAGGCTTGCCTACATCTGCATCTCTCTCTCTCTCTCTCTCTCTCTCTCTCTCTCTCTCTCTCTCTCTCTCTCTCTCTCTCTCTCTCTCATCTGGTTACTTTCATAGCCACCTCTGCTTCGTACCATCCTCCTCATGAACCACCACCGCCTCCCTCTTCCCTCTTCCTCCTCCTCCTCTTCACTTCTTCACATTCTCCTTCACCGCTTCATTACAACTATTGGCTTATTGCTCAATACTAAAGTTTTCCTCTCCCTTCCCCTACTGTTCCTCCTCCTCCTCCTCCTCCTCCTCCTCCTCCTCTTCTTCCTCTTCTTTCTCCTCTAACCTGTCAACTTTCCCCGATGTCACTGATGATGCAATGGTTATTTTAGCACTGTCGGCACTTGTTGGCACTTTGGCAATGGTGTTTGTGTGCATGTAGGAGGATGGAGGGCGGGAAAAGTTGCTGGCCATGAATATTACTAAGCAGAGATGTTCTAGTGGTGCAGTTTTTGTTGTGTGTGTGTGTGTGTGTGTGTGTGTGTGTGTGTGTGTGAGGGGAAGGTTGGTGGCTAGGAATATCAGTAAGGTGTAGCGTCTTTATTGATTCACCAAGGTACCTCACAGCCACGCCCATCCACTCACTCTATTCCTTGACCACCCCTCCACATCTTCGACGCACACTTCCCCCACTTGTTCTATCCACTCTTTCCCCTTCAGCAGCCTCCCAGCTTCCCTATAGTACGTTACCCAGTTTTCTTTCTTTCCACTTCTCCACTTCATCCTTCCCTCCTTTAGCCTCTTCTTTCTCTCTCCACCAGCATCTCACCCTTACCTTATCAAATCTCTCCACCCTTCCACCTCTCAACGCTTCTATACCTTTCTTAACTTCTTCACCTCGTCTTCTCACTCCTCCACATCACCTCCTCTCCTCCACCTCCTCCTCCTTATCCTTATACCTTCTCTCATCCACTTTTGAATAGAATAACATCATCCACCTAACCCCCTCCATTTTGACATTCTTTCCCTCCACTCATCCATCTTCCAAATGTTTCTCCCCCTTCAGTTCCAATCCATATCTTCAATTCCTCCTCCTCCTCCTCCTCCTCCTCCTTCTCTTCCTCCTCCTCTTCTCAAAACTAGTAATTTATCACCCTTCCCTCACCCAATCATTCCATTTCACCTCAATCACCGAACTACCGCCTCTCCCTTCCCCCTCTCCCCAACATCGCTAACTCCTCCTCAACAAAGCCCCTCCTTCCCTTCCTTCCTCCCTCCCCTTCTCACCTCCTTCTCCCCCCACTCCTCCCTCCTTCTGCAGCAAGTCTCGGAGAAAAGTCACAACAAAGAACACCATCGTTTCGTATTTCATCGGTTGACTTCGAAGGAAATGAGAGAAAGAAGGAAAGACGGAAAGAAAGAAAGAAAGAAAGAAAGAAAGAAAGATAGAGAGAAGGAAGGAAGGAAAGAAAATGAGAGATAACGTAAATTGATAGACATTCAGATGCAAGGGGAAAAAGAGAGAGAGAGAGAGAGAGAGAGAGAGAGAGAGAGAGAGAGAGAGAGAGAGAGAGAGAGAGAGAATCAAACTTTAAAGAAAATGTCTAGTGAATAAAGGAAAAGAGATGAGAGAGAGAGAGAGAGAGAGAGAGAGAGAGAGAGAGAGAGAGAGAGAGAGAGAGAGAGATCCCAAATTTTAAGTATAGACACGCAACATTAAGCCCAATACAACACAAACTCAACTTGAACACACACACACACACACACACACACACACACACACACACACACCACCACCACCACAACAAACAAGAAGAATGAACCCATGTCTATGCCAAGCTTGCCTGGGAGCAGCGCCACCTGCCGCCGGCCTAGTCACGCGCTGAACAGACACACATAAAAGCAAAGACCTGCACGGAAATAGAGAAACACGGCACGGCACGGCACGGGAGCACGCAGACCTCCCCCCCCCGCTCACTCCCTCATACCAAACCCTCAGTCGTCCGCCGCTAACTTCGCAATACGGAGCGAAATTAGAGGTGTACATTATAAGATTAATGTAATTGAGGTACTACAGAGATAAAGCTGAGGTGGGGTGTGGTGTGCGTGCATGTGTCTATTGCAATGAGGTGAAACTGACGCTCATACTCAGAAACGTCTTGTCCTCTCACCACGACAATTTTCCAAGGCCACAAAGACAACTGGCCGGGTGTTCAAGACAGTTTCTCCTTATGATAAACTAGAAATCTTGCCAGTCCATCATCAGAACCATAAGAATACTTTTAAAAATATGAGATCTTCAACTAAAGCCTTTGGAGGAGAGTAGTGATGGTGAGAAAGCAATGCAGTTTAGAATACTGGCCTGAGCTTGTATTAGGGATGGCTAGAAAAGAAGGAGGATGGAGTTAGATCTATACCAGCCAGAAGAAGGTGAGGAAGAGCCGATATGGTTTATCTATGGATGCAGCGAAGGAGAATGTGCTTGTAATGGGTGAGAGTGGCCTGGTGTGGCTGTGTTAAGAGGAGAGACTGGATGAAGAGAAGAAAAAAGGATGCTAGCGATGGATTTTTACTAGGTAACTAAAATATTTGCCATTAAAAAGACAGCTGCAAATTTCAAGACATGTACTTAAGGAGAGGATTCATAAATAAAATGTTTAGAAATGAAAGAAATACACAGAATCATCTGCATAATTAGTATCAATTCTAAGTAAATTATCCGCACATTTCTTTAAGTTAAAGGCTGCGGCACATCTTCACCAGTGCTGTACGTGGCACCGTGCAGCTGCCTGTGAATCATGTCTCAGTAACAATATCCGTGAATGTGTGGCAGTAGGGAAGGCGAGGAAGGGAATCATATTGTTACCGTTTGTACCACTGGGCTGAGAGGAAGATCAAGACATAGGACTGGAGACATGTACCAGCACCACTACGTGTATTCATTAACAATCTTTTCCACAAATACTAAGACTTCTTAAGATACAAAGGAGTAACGGTCATATGTTAAAAATGAATGTATGCCGTGTGTTGGGAGTAGACATACGAGTAGTGTCCCAAAAACACACAACGTCAAGGGTAAGCAGTGAACAAGCCTTTAATCAGCAGCTGTTTGTTCAGTGATAGTTCAGGGAAACGCACGGGTTGCTACTCCTGCTTTATCTATAAGTAATTCATTTGATGACAACAATTACATCCTGGACATGCGAACGTCAAGCAAACCGTCCATAAAATCTAGAAAAAAAAAAATTATCATAGGCTCAAAAATATAAACTCTCTCTGTGCTTTCCTTAATTCATCGGAAACAATATTATTAAATTTCCTCCTGATCTACTCCATTCACATGACTTTCACCACCACTACAGTCACCACACAGCGAGGTCATTACCCTGTCCCTCCCTAAACGTTCTATATCGTGTGAAAGAACCCCACGCGGCGGCGAGCACCCAGAGACAGACTAATAAGGCAGATAGAGAGAACCCTAAGGCTAAGTAGCTTCCTTCACACTGACCTTGTGGCTGAGGAGCGTGGCAAGCATTTTGTCTCAGAGTAGCTATGTAGTGATGGGAAGGTAGAGAGCGTGGACGAGAACTTAAATTCGCTAAACACAGTCAAAAACAAGGTAACTTGCTTGATCTGATTGAATTACGTGAACGCCTGGTGTGCGTGTGTGTGTGTGTGTGTGTGTGTTTGTGTGTGTATTGCTTCGGTTAAATTAAGAGATTCGAAACGTAAATTTTTTTTGCGAGTCTCCACGAAACCTGTTTTATTTTCCTTCTTTCTCTTTTTTCTATCTCTTTCTTCGTGTATTATAATTCGTTCAATAATCAAAACAACATCTCGCTTCCCACGAGCCACATCACAACAGCCCCGCATGAACACAGAGAAGCGAAGCAAACACTCGTGAACCGCACTACTGAGATAAGATTCGAGACGCCGAGGCTCCCTCCCTTCCTATTCCCGGACCCGCAGAGCTTACACCCTGTTCCTACTCGAGTACTGTCAGTGGCCGTGATAATTATAGAGGAGACAAGGCCATAAATAGATACAAAAGCTGTAACACGCACACAAGCACATCTAATCTAGCCATCATGTAATCTAATCTTATTTAATGTAACCTAACCTAACCTAGCCAAATTTACATAACTTTCTCTGTTCTCCTTCTATAAACTAGTATAGGTAAAGTAGTTTAGGTAGAACAATCTAACATCAACTCTGTAATTTTGACGTATCAATAAAGAAATAAACCGTATGGCGTCTCTTCCTGTTTTTAAATCTTACTGAGTCGATAGTTGTTACTTGTTGCTATGTTAATAAAGAAATGCACTGAATTTCATCTCTTTCTCTCTCTTTTTTCACTAAATCAGGCCTTAACTCGCTACTTATTGCTTATACAGAGTTAAATGAACTATTTCTCTTTCTAGAATATGTCACTTTGACTCGTTGCCTCTTCCTCTATATAATGAAATAAACTGAAGGACGTGGCTTTCTTCTTCTTCTTCTAAAAAAAAAAAAAAAAAAAAAAAGACCTATTAAGCGTCAACACGATGTCCCTTCCTCTGCAGGTGGCGTGCGAGGGCAGCAGACGGCGCCAAAGGAAGCTTCCTCTCCTCTAGTCGCCAATGAACCGACGGCACCCAAGGTCCTCACTAGCGTGCCGGGTCCCGCCACACAGCAGCACCTGAAGGAGCTCAACGCGATACAGGTAACGATGGTATTCTGAAACTGTCTTACACTACACACTGACTGCTTTCAAAAGACTAGTTGTCGGTACCTGGATTTTTAAGAGTGCTTTACGGTTTTAGTGACAGATTAACAAGATTTTTTATATTATTGACAAGGAACGCTCCTAAGAATACAGAAAATCCTCTGTGTGACTTTTGAAAATCCTCATGGTGGGAGAGTCTCTCAGAATACTGGCCTTTAATTCTTAATGGTACTAATTATTTTTATTTTATCCCAAGGAAATTGCGCTTATTAAAGATTATAGCACTTGTAAAGATGCCAAATATGTGAGTATATATCTTGCTGTGAGTGTAAAGTCTTCAAGACCTTCAAATTAGAGTGAAAAGTTAGAACACATTTTTTTTCGGTTTTCACGTCCTTTAACCCTTTTCCTGTTACGTGGCACATCCTTTTTCAGTTACTAGCCACTCTGAGACGAGTTTTTTTTTTTTTTCTCTCGTATTTTTCAGCCAACTCCAAACTGTATACAAATTAGTAGTGTAAAATCTTTTTCTTAAAACTCTTTTTTTTTATGTGTTTATAAAGATTTCAGACATAATTCTTAGTGAAGCAAATTGTCCCTTGTCGCAGTGAACGGGAGGCCATGCATCACGACTTTTGAGAAAGAGCAACAGTACTCAGGGGTTAATCAGCCAAGGAGGGTGCTCAGGATGGAAAGTCACAATGAATACTATATTTTGAAAATAAAATAAATGTTGTATTGCTATCACAAGTATTGCTGCTCAAGGGTTAATCAGTCAAGGAGGGTGTTCAGAATGGAGAGTCACAATGAACACTATTTGAAAAAGAGGTCAGCAATTTAAGAAAAAAAGAACAACAGTACTCAAGAGCTAATCAGTCAAGGAGGGTGAACAGGATGGAGTCACAATAAATACTACTACTCCTCTGCTATCACGAGCACGAGGAGGTCGGAAACTTTTATCTTACACTAATCTGAAGGAGTGACTTGAAGGAGAGATGTTGACAACTTAGGGCGACGACTGTTACTTGGTGCGGAAGTGTTAAAAAATGACTGATAAATAATAGACCTTTTTTTCCAGTTGCATAAGGGACTGATCAGGGACAGCAGAATGGGAGATAGTAGCAATAGTAACAGTACCCAGAGAAAGTATATTTAGTTCCGCAGTCATCTAACGTAACATTACAGCACTGTCAGGCACTGTTGTATATAATTAAAACTAACCTCCTCACCAACATAACCCAAGTGTATGTGTGTGTGTGTGTGTGTGTGTGTGTGTGTGTGTGTGTGTGTGTGTTTTGTTTAATGGATTTCTGAACGCACCTTAACTTTAGTGATATTATGAAAAAAAAAAAAATGCTCGGCTCACTATTTCAACATTGCGAATTCGATACCGGTTGGCTGCACGTTTTTTTCTTTCTTTTTTTTTCATACCGTGAGACATAACGCTTGTCTCGTAACCACCGCATCACAGGGCCTCGTAGTAACGTCGTCAGCCATAACCCAGTCCATTCCTCCTGCAGGAGTCGGGCGCCGTGTCGCTGTTCGTGGACTATGAGAGCTCCCTCGGGAACTACATGGTGGACGCTGACGGAAACACTATGCTGGATGTCTTCACGCAGATCTCCTCCCTCCCGCTGGGCTACAACCACCCCGACCTACTCAACATCCTCTCAGACCCCAGCAATGTGGTGGGTGCCTCCTCTTGCCTCCATCTTTCCTCCCACTCGTGGTGTGAACTCCTTATTTCTGTCTTTTTTTCTTCATTTCGTGGTGAAGATTCCTTAATTTCTATTTTTCCTTCCTTTATTCGTGATCTTAAACTCTTCGTGATGTAAACTACTTCAAATCGTGTTGTGAAATCTTTATTTTCCATCTTTGCTCCTTCAGTTTGGGATGTAACCTCGTTATTTTCATTTTTTCTCCTTCAATTCGTGATGTAGCTTCTTTACTTCTACCTTTCCTCCTTCAAATCGTGATGTAAACTTATTTCCTCAGTTAGTAATGTACGTAAACTCTTCATCTTGTTTATATCCTCCTTCAGTTTGTGGTGTAACCTCATTGCTATCTCTCCTCCTTCAATTAGTGATGTAATCTTCACATTTTTATCTTCCCTCCTCTGTTTCATGATTTAAATGTTAACTCATCTCGATTCACTATTTCTTTAACCTTTTATTTGTATCTCTCTTGGAGCGGTTATCGATACGCCTCTTTATTATTATTATTATTATTATTATTATTATTATTATTATTATTATTATTATTATTTCCAGAAAGTCTTCATCAACAGACCAGCTCTCGGTTCCTTCCCGAGTCCCACGTGGCCAGAGGACCTCCGTAGCTCCCTCCTACAGGCAAGTGTTTTTTTTTTTTTTCCTTCCTTCCTCTTCTTCCTCGCCACAGCAGATCAACCTTCTCCAACTCGCTCGGTCCTTTACACCGTCAGTCTCACCCATTGGAAACATGTCCTTTACTGCATCATTAAACTTTCTCTTAAGTCTTCCTCTCTTTCTCCTGCCGGCTAGATCCATCCAGCTGTTGTTTTATCTTGTTATGTAAGAGGGGAAATCTGACCAAGGGCAACAAAAACGAGTGAACAAAAAGGCCCACGAGATGCCAGTTTCTGAACAGTATCAAGAGAGTCAGCCAAAAGAAGGTGATAAATGTCTTGAAACCTCCCTCTTAAATAAGTTCAGGACATAGGTAGATGGAAATACAAAAGCAGGCAAGGAGTTCCAGAGTTTATCAGAGAGAGGGATGAATAATTGAGAGTACTATAATTATAGTTAACTCTTGCGTTAGAGAGGTGGACAGAATAAGAATGAGTGGTGTTGTTTCTTCTTCTTCTTCTTCTACTTCTTCTTCTTCTTCGGTCAGCTTATCAACAATAACAACGGCAACAACAACAGGAACAGGAACATGAGCAGCTACACCACC
>NC_059292.1:22569985-22652485 GCF_017591435.1 Portunus trituberculatus | reverse complement strand
CACTGCACATCAGATGAGCCGATACTTGACTGACTCTTGTAGCAAAGTTGAGTGCTCTTCCTGAAATATAAATCTCTCTCTCTCTCTCTCTCTCTCTCTCTCTCTGGTCAGTGATGTAGTGACTAATGATATGGGGCACATTGCAGGTGGCGCCAAAGGGGTTGAGTCACATATGCACCATGGCGTGCGGGTCCTGCAGCAACGAGAACGCCTACAAGGCCATGTACATTCGGTACCGCACCAGGGAGCGCGGGGGCAAGACGGACTTCACGCAGGAGGAGCTGGACAGCTGCATGATCAATCAGGCTCCAGGCTGCCCCTCCTACTCGTTGCTGTCCTTCCAAGGTGAGGCACCGCCAGGCCACCAGCCTTGTCGGTCAGCACGCGTAACACCACGCTGCATCCCACTGCCATGTACCACGGTGTGAGTTGACTGTTGATATGATTCATAGCTCTTACCACCTCACTACCACAATGTCTACCTCGAAACAGGTAAATATTGCTGCCACCTTGCAGCCCTCAGGACAACATGCCTCCTCCCTCAGGCGCCTTCCACGGCAGGACGATGGGCTGCCTGGCCACCACGCACTCCAAACCCATCCACAAGATCGACATTCCTTCCCTAGACTGGCCCATCGCGCGCTTCCCTATTTATAAGTACCCGTTAGAGGAGCACGTCAGGGAGAATCAGGAGGAGGACCGCCGTTGCCTCGAGCAGGTGGGTGCTTGCTGCTCTTCCCGCAACGACAATCACAAAGATAAAACCCTGGACACAAAGTTTGTGTTTGGTGTTCACTTTTTTAGTTGTTTATCTTTTATTCGTCCCTCAATCAGTAAGGCAAAGCAACTTACTCATGTTACTTCACAGATAACAAGTGTTCGTCATAATGTACAAAATGTATTTTGATGGTTGATAATTCTTGTCAGTCTTCCAGCACGTGCACTGTTCAGTGTTTGCATCCCGGCAGGTTGAGGACCTGATCCACAAGTACAACAACATGGGCAATCCCGTGGCGGGGATCGTGGTGGAGCCTATCCAGTCTGAGGGCGGCGACAACCACGCGTCCTCGGAGTTCTTCCAGGAGCTGCAGCAGATCGGCAAGAGGGTGAGTATTATATATAGGCCACACCGCAGCGCCTCTGTATCTCCTGCCCAGAGTATGTATGGGGTAAGTGGTCAGAAAATTCAAACTGTAACGAGTATTATGTATTCCCTTACGTTTCCACAACAAAGAGGGGAGCTGGTCATGTAACCTGAGTTATATGACCAGCTCTGTATTTCTCACAAATTTGTCACGTTTATTTACAAAATCTTAAGTAGAGTAGACAGCAGTTATTTAAACAGTTCTGCCTGTGTTTTCACCACCCTACATTCGTCCCGCAAAACTTGTGTGGTGGACGTTGATGTGGCAACATAATCCGTAAGAAGCTTGATTTTCTACGTTAAGATTTTTCATTACATAGGTGACGAAACGTGTATAGCGGACGTTAATCTGTAAGAGTGCCCTGATTTATTATTTCAAATGTTTTTACTATACACTCATGTCATGACTTGTGAACGGTGGCCGATCAGACATACCGTCCATACTCGTGAGTGTTGTACGTTAAAACATACTATTCATATGTCAGGAACCATGCGGTAGAATAACATGACCAACACACAGACGGGCGCGGCGCTGCTTATAGACGAGGTGCAGACGGGCGGCGGACCCACGGGCAAAATGTGGTGCCACGAACACTTCGACCTGCCCGAGGCCCCAGACGTGGTGACCTTCAGCAAGAAGATGCTCACTGGCGGATACTACATCAAGGAGGAGTTCAGGCGAGTGTGCTGGGACTTCAACACACTGCTTATTATTTTTACTCTTTTTTTTTTCTCTCTCTTTCTTTGAAGGGAGGGGAACTGGCATCTTCTGTGAACTCTTTTTTTTTTTTTTCCTTTCTTTTTCCCTCCACTATTTTTTTTTTTTTTTTTTTTTACCCAGAATTCCTCTTATATAACATACACTTCCCGTAATTTTGGTTAGTCTTTTTGGACTTCTCTCTTTGGAACTGCCATCTTCGGTGGACCTTTCTTTCTTGTTTTTTTTTTTTTTTTTTTTTGGGGGCAGAACTCTCATACTCCTCTTCCATAAAAATAGTGAGAGCAAAGAGAGTTTTAAGTGAATATAGAAAAGTTAAGATGTTAAAAAAGGCGTCTTGGAAACACGAGAGCCGGTGAAGTATTAAACTCAAGCTGAAAGGAGTGTATATAGGTGAGGCCAGTCAAGTAAGGGTTTGGATGAATCTAAAATGGGTTAGTGTGAAACATGTAACAGCTGCTGGTGAAGATACAAGGGTGTTGTTGTACCGGGATGGAAACTCCCTTTATTATCATTGTGTTTCCAGTTAAATAAGTATCTCCTTGTGTCTCATTCTCTTTCATGTATGGTGTAATGTGATTATTGAATACCACGCTGCCTCTTTCTCACCTAGTTTCTACTTCATTCATATAATAACTTCATTTTCTCCCGCGCAGGCCTCCCCAGGGGTACCGCATCTATAACACGTGGATGGGCGACCCCTCTAAGGTGGTAATGCTACGAGAAGTGTTGCGTGTTATCAAGCGAGACAATCTACTAGACAATGCGAGGGATACGGGCGACATCCTCTACAAGGTGAGAAAGGCAGTGTTGTTGGTATTAGTGGTGATGCTGGTGGTTTTGGTAATTTTTAAGGCTATAATGCATATTGGTGTCAGTAGCAGCTACAATAGTAGTACTGTAGTAGTAGTAGTAGTAGTAGTAGTAGCAGTGATGGTGATGGTGGTGGTGATGATAAGGAATAGCTGTTTCGGTAAGTGGATTAAGCTATGAAGTACTATGTGACGTCATATAATCTACTCTACACTAAAGTATACGTTGTTTTCTAATCAAAATTAATAAATGATAATAACATCAGGATTAAGTATAACAATAAACAACTTATATAGTTTCGAGCACTAGAGTGATACAGTTAATTCTGAAAATGTACCTATACAGTCTAGTAGCGCCTGTTGATGCTGTGAGTGTGAGAGATTAAAATCATTCAACACCATCTGCCTTGCTGGTGTTGCTCCCAGTCCCTTCACAGGATGATACTGATATTCACCAGAGAATTAGATTAGATTATGTTTAGATTAATTCCAAGGAGGTTGAGTAACAGAAGGCGGCATGATGTCACAAAAGTGAAGCTAGCAAGCTGTTAGTCCGCTGCTACCCCTACCCCCCTTACACCCAAAGCATTACCAGCCGCCCATTGAAAATACATGGGAACGCCCGAGTTACGCTCCTTATTTTCAGTCTTATGTCCATGTTTCGAGGCTGCCTACCATATTATGTGCCTTTAATAGACTCGCAATAGTCGTGGCATACTGTGCCACGAAGATTTAGACGGTAATTCGTACATACAATTGAGATAATAGTGTTTTCCAGCTTTAGTGAGAGGTGGGAAGCTGTTTTTGTGGCAAACGTATGACTGATCGAGGTCATGTACACATGTTAATATACATGTGCATGTAGATGTAAACATGTACATATGCATGTGCATTTATATGAAGAATAAAAAAACTCATTAAGCTATATATCATGTGAAAGTTGGCCTGAAGGTTGATTTTTCTTGGTATAGCAATTGTCAAATCTCTCTCTCTCTCTCTCTCTCTCTCTCTCTCTCTCTCTCTCTCTACAGGTTTTATTTAGAATGATGTGTGATTTCAAGTCACTAGGCATTGGGAAGGCATCAATCACTGAAATTTTACTTCATTATTTGTTTCTTGTCATACAGTATACGAGAAAAAGCAGTCTTTTTGATATAATTTCTCCCGGAAACGGCTTGCTGTAATTCTTCAAATATTGTAACTATTTCGCATTAACATCGTTATATATAGGTCTACATGACATAATTAAGAAAATAAAATGTGGTTTACATAAGTGAAACCATCAGTTCTTTCTTAGTTTTCCTCTAGTAAAGAAAAAGAAAGTAGCAATTTGCCATTTTTTGTCAACACAGGAGAGGACAATGTTTTGAGTGTAATTGCGATCGTAAGCTCCGCCCACCGCCTCATAAGCTCCGCGCACCGGGGTTCATTTTTTTTCTTTTTTTTTATTACAGCGGGATAGGCACTTTGCCGCCTTCTCCAATCTAACCTTGATTCATTCTGTTCATCAATTTCTTTGCTGATCTCTTCACTGTGTGGACTTGAAGAACATCATATTTTACTCAGAAATTAACATTCCGTGTCTGAAAATTTGTAGGCTAAGGTTATTTCCATAAGCCATCTTCCCTCAACTGATATAATCACACTACACTGATAATGCAAAGAAATAAATACGGCAACTTCGCCACACTGGGCGCTGCACCACGCTACGGTGATGGGCAAATTATTCTCCCTTACACTCAGTAGTCAGTAGAAAAAAAAAAATAATAATAATAATAAATAAATAAATAAAATACTCCATCTTTCTGCCCATCAATGTTTCTCAAGTGATAAGTTTTAAATAACACGAAACAAGCATTATCAGGAACATTTGTACTGTCTTAGGTTCTTATGATGTCTTTATATAGCCAGATATGAGTGAACGGCTGAATATATAATTGGTCTAACTAATGAATCATAGTCATCGATTTGAATATCCACTCAAAATATGCCTGATGCATGACTGATAATACAACACCTCACGTTACGAATGATACACAGAAAGGTACAAAATATCAGTGTAGCCTACTTAAGGAGGTGGTGTCAGGTACGCCGCGTCTAGCAGCTCACTCTGAGAGTGTAGGCAAATTTGACGCGAGGAATCATAGACAAAAAGTCACAAATCTGTGCAAAACCGCAGACTTGTGAAATAATCTTGGATGTTTCAAAAGTATTCTCTTGATCATGGCAATACTTAAGTAGATATTCTTTATCATCAATAGTAGAGACATGTATGAAAATGCCTCTGTAGGCTTTGAAAAGTGTCCTGCTATGAGAGCAATTATAATACTAGGTAAGTAGGAAACGTAGCGCGCGATGAGCGGCTGACATGTCCAAGGCAGAGCCAATCAAGAATCTGCTTATTCCTCGTTAGACGTTGATTCATCATATTATATGGAATGAAGTACTACTTTTTTTCTGTATAAAATACGAGTACGGTTATTGATAATTTCAAAAGAGAAGAAACAATCAAAATGCTCAAAATTCTTCGTTTTCATATTTTGCCCTCATCGAAAAAACCTGCTTGTCTCCCGTATGCATGTAAGGTAATTGATTCACTGTGTGTATGCTGCTAGATAAAGAATCGAGGCCTTTTTTTTTCACTCTTTCTGTTGCCCTTGACCAGCTTAATTTCCCTTCTTACACAAAAAAAGAAACCATGAAAGCGAAAAATATCTGGATAGTGACTCATTTTGTTTGTCATCTTCACGTGACAAACTCGTATCCTCGTCACTGAATGTGTCACGTTTCTCTATTAATAAAACTTACCTCTCTCTGTTCACTGATCTATCTATATCCCTGTCAAGTTTTAGTGGTTTGGATTCAAGCGGCCTAACCGGGACTAATAATATAACATTATAACAGAAGAGGTAGACAAGCACTGACATGAATGAATTAAGGTTGTCATGATTAGATTGTATATTTTGCAAATCTATCTTTTTTATCATGGATACAGTTATTTCATTGATTCAGCTGATTGGTCAGTTTCTTAGCTTATACTACATGACTATACTTACCACAGGGCATCGAAACACTGGAGCAGAAATTCCCACAGCACATTGATCGGCTAAGAGGTCGCGGCCGAGGCACCTTCATCGCCTTCGACGGGATTACCCCCGCCAAACGTGACGCCATCATTGGGAAGCTTAAGCAACAAGGTAAGCATGGCTGAAAATAAAAACAATGTTGGTCTATGATACAAAAACATACAAAGGGGCCTTTAAACTACTTCTTAGTCCAGAATCAAACGTAAGAACTATATTCCCTCAAATCTTCACGTTACTCTTCTCTAACACCTTCCTTCCTCATTTCTTCATCGGCCTTTACAATTTGATTTCTATACCCATCTTGACTCATTTATGTATAGAAGCTGTTCAAAGTTCCCGCCATCCAGTTATGTAGCTATTCCACCTTCCTTTCATCATTCCCATGGGCTCCTTAATTCGGTAGTTTTAAAGAAATTGCTACCCCTTTGATTCAGTGGGAAAAGATCACAACAATACTCCCTCTTGATTAAATAAAAAGGAATTGTTGGCAAATCATTCTGGATATAAATCTTTATCATGGAGTTTGTGTTGAAATATGTACACCTACTCTCTTTCTCTCTCTCTCTCTCTCTCTCTCTCTCTCTCTCTCTCTCTCTCTCTCTCTCTCTCTCTCTCTCTCTCTCGTGATAAAGTGCATATAGCTACATTCACTAGAGCATATATATATATATATATATATATATATATATATATATATATATATATATATATATATATATATATATATATATATATATATATTTTTTTTTTTTTTTTTTTTTTTTTTTTTTTTTTTTGCATAGCCATCATGACCACACATCATCCCTTACCTCCATGATTTCCCCATTTCCCCTCCCTTGCAGGTGTACATACAGGAGGCTGCGGGGAGAAGACCGTGCGTCTCCGGCCTGCTCTCATCTTCCAGCCCATCCACGCCCACATCTTCCTTGACAAGCTGGAGACTGTGCTGGCTGGGCTGTAAGCGTCATGCCTCAGCCCAACAGCGTCAAGAAATTATGGGAAGATCGTGGTGCAGCAGCAGGAAGAGCATTTTTCTTCGTTTTTTTTTTTTTTTTATCGATAATGAATCCTACGTGCATGGTCTTATTCACTTTCATTCCGTGAGTTCGTGGGTTTGCACTAATAATGGGAAAAGGATTTTGTTTTGTACTTGTGTGGTCAGGATGCTCATGTCCTTTGAGTGCCGCCTCACACCCTGACTGACTGACTGACGCTCGGCCTTCAAGCAAGCAATGACAAAACCTGGCGGTGTTTTTTTTTTTTACTGTTATGACGTACTATTGTTTCCTATGGCTATTATTCATTTTCTTGTGTTGGTCTGCTCGTATATAACACATTATTCAAATATTCTACCTAAATAATATTCAAATGACTATTTTTATGATGTATGATTGCTCTATATTATGAAAGTGTCCAATTAAAATTTAACTTTTTTACATTTTAAGAGAAGCAGCTGTATGCTCTAAGTACAGCGATATACTATTGATTATTTCAAATGTATTTTGGCCTGTGGTCAATCTCATAATTGCAGCCATAGTTATCAGCTTCAGATTCCAATAAAACCTGAAGATATTGGTGACATTCAGACAAGCTGGAGGTGGAGGGTAAGAGAGACAGACAGGTGTTATAAAGTGAGGCTGACACCAGAGCTTCATCATTCCCCTAAAGGAGCCAAAAGCAAAACTAGTCAAGAATAAACTCGCTTCATAATACCTCTCACTTAATCTCCATCCCTAAAGACATTAATAATGAAATTATAGACTCCAGCAAAATTCTAGTGTGGAATTGTGTGGGATGTGCCTGGTGGTGGGCTGGGCCTGCTACAGGGCACCCCAAGCTGATAAGTGTGGCATGCTGGGCACAATACTGGACTTTAAATTACTGATGCCAGTATTCAAGCACTATTTTCTCTTGCACTGAAATTATCTAAGATTATATTAATCTGCTACATAAAGTATAGATGAAATCACAAACAAAATGTAGAAATTGGCAATTTATTCATGCCACAATCCATAAAAAATATAGGTAACCATAAATGATAAAGGAGTAGGATACCATAGCCTTGTTCTAGTAGCTAGTGGTCATCAGCACAGCTTATTGAAGCCAAACCCAGTACTTGCCGTGCACTTCAAATATTACAAGATTTCCGTTCAAAAAGAAAATTTCATGCGAATAATTTGATTAGTAGTAATGTTTAATATGCTGGGTTGTTTTCAGCATACTGTATATACATGTATATTGCAAATGAAACAGGGTACCCTACAATTGGACAGGGAAATAGAAGCCTCAGGTAGTACAGAGAAGCAACATACTACTTATGATGACACCACACCTGCCTGCACGTTGAGGTTCGTCCCATTATGGTCACTACCAAACCAACCCAAATTTACACCACCACATATTAGGGCCAAATTTGATATAGGAACCATCCACCACATTAGGGAGCACTTATTGCATCCACACAAATGTGCGTGCATTCTATAGTTTGCCCCACAGCCCTATAGGTCACATGCGTATCTTATGACTTTGTTACTCCAGACGGGTCAAGGTTGTCTTAACCACACTGCAATGGAGTGATATTTGGGCTTCCATTTTATGTTGTAGTTCATGGCCGTGTTTGTGTTCTCATGACAAGCTTTTTTTCTATGTTCTTACTTTTTTATCCAGCAGGATTGTAGTCTGAAATCAACCTTCGTGTTGTCTATCCATGGAAAACTCCCCACCCCTCCAGCTGAAACCTTGCTTCTCTACACTAAAATAAAAAGTATATATATGGAAAGGTTTGTGTATCCTTATGACCTTGGCTACCCAACACATCCACCAATCATATTACTCAAAACTGAATGCTCCTTGGCAAGAAATATGTACAGCACAACATACAACAACTGACCTTAACCTGACCATACTTTTCCTTGCATAGCCCATCCTTTATCTTCTATCAATAAAACAAGCCAATTCAGTGCACCAAAGAAATATAAACCATCACCATTCTTCAGTTTGTCTTTTAGTCTGTGTCATGGAAACCCTCCTTCCACATTCTGTTTATTGGAAATCAGTCAATCATACACCTCAATGATGCAAACCATTCTAGGTCTATTGGCATTTACACTCCTATGGCTCGTACAAACATACAGGGTTGTGCTGCATACACTATGGCGATGAGGATGATTAAAGATGAATATGGTGATGCATAACCCACCCACACAGGGCATAGTCACAAAAGCCTGGAAATCCACTGGACACAGCACACTGCCATGCCTGCCGAGATCTCAGGCCTATAAGATTGAAGCTTCTAATCCTAACATTAACGCATGACCAGAGGCTTCAATCTGTACAGGTGGTGATGGTTGTAATCAGGTGGGAGGGTTGAGGGGAAAGGGATAGAGAAAAATTAGAGCTCGTCATGACCCAGCTCATCAATGTCATCGTCATCCTCCTCATCCAGCTCATCGTCGTCCTCCTCCTCATCATCTTCCTTACTGTCCTCAGCTGCCTTAGCTTCCTCTTCAGCCTTCTTCCTCTCCTCTTCGTCCTGAGCGTCCTTCATCTTCTTGGCCTCGTCCTTGGTGGCACCCCAGGTCTCTTCTCCAATGCGCTTCGCCTCCTCGATGTCGTCGCCAACGAGGAAGTTGTCAAAGATGGTGCCGCTCTTTACCTGCCACAGATCCAGACCTACAGAGCAGATCTCATCGTACTTGTACAGCTCAGGGTCGGCAGTGTACTCTGGGTTGTCGATCTCAGGGTGGTGCCAGGGTCCCTTGTAGTCAGGGTTATCAATCTGCTTTGGTTTCCACTCGCCCTTGTAGTCAGGGTTGTCAATCATGGGGGGTTCCCACTCTCCATCCATCTCATCATCCCAATCCTCGGGTTTGGTGGCATCAGGGTCGGGGATGTGCTCAGGCTGGTCCCAGTCCTCAGGCTTGGTGTCATCAGGGTCAGGGATGGTGGCACGGTCATCCCAGTCGTCGGGTTTGCTTGCATCGGGATCCTTAATCTTCTTGGGTGGCAGCATGTCCCAGTCCTCCTCCAGCTCACCAGACTGTGCCTTCTCGTTGTCAATGAGCACCTCATAGGTGTTGTCGGGCTTCACGATGAGGGTGTACAGGTGAGAGAAGACATCATCCTTGCAGCGGATCTCCTTCTTGATGAGGTGGTTCTGGCTCTTGTAGTTGAAGATCACATGCACCTTCTTTGTTCCCGGACCACAGATGTCAGGCCCTGGCAAAAGAAGATGGGCATTATTTCTGATATTCATAGCAACTCAGGAAATAACACTACCTTAGATCATTTGTTTCAATTACCTTTAATACATATATTTTCAAAGTAAAACTAATATAAAAAATAATTTCAAGATTTAATACGTCACAATCTGACTTAGACTTTTA
Organism: Portunus trituberculatus; assembly: GCF_017591435.1. Taxonomy (NCBI): domain Eukaryota; kingdom Metazoa; phylum Arthropoda; class Malacostraca; order Decapoda; family Portunidae; genus Portunus; species Portunus trituberculatus. The sequence goes on along the minus strand of NC_059292.1, from coordinate 22,642,340 downwards.
AGACATCACAATGTATAACAAAACTTACCAAACATGAGGAGATAGGGAGACTCTCCATGCATGTCCTTCTGGTCTAGAGAGCAGTCAAACACCTTCAAGTATCCACCACCACAGTCGATGTTCTGTTCGTGCTTGACTGTGAACTGGATGACTAGAGGCTTGTCTTTGTTTGTGAAGGGCTCGAACTTGCTGGACAGACCATAGAAGCGAGCATCCTGAGGATATTACAAGAAATGGCACATCAGAAAAACCAAATGTGGTGAACACACTGGCATGTTATGAGCCCTGCAAATTCAAAGCCAGCTGTCACTAAAAACACCAAACAATGTTCTCATCCTTTTCAGTTTTGTTGTCTTCAGATTTCTAGTAAGCATAACAATTCCATCTAAACTTGTGAAAATAAATACATAGCTCAAGTTATCTTCCTTTACAGCTCATATCTATTTCTTAGTAGTGTCATTGAAAAATGTATACATCTACACTATAGGTTGTGAAATGGAACCAACTGGAAGCAACTTGCCCCTGAGTTTTCCTAAAATGGCAATAATGTGGCCTGGACAGTATTACACAGTTGGAGTATCCAGGAAACTAGATTTTTCACCACCCCATTACAAGTCAAGTGTATGGTCAAGCCTTCACAAGCATTTCCACATCTAAAATTCATTCACAATCTTGTTAAATCATTAATATATGAAATTAAAGCACTACTATATTTAAAATCAAGAGCCATTAATAATTTCTTCACCAGTTTTATTGATTAAGAATTATGAAACAAAAAATTCAATGAAACGTGTATGCAGCCAATCAAGCTGGAGCACAACTCACCTGGGAGGTCTGGATGCCCTTGTCCTTCTCAGCATCACCATAGAACTTGCCAGCTGTCAACTTGAACTTGCCAAACTCTTTCCCTTTGTGTTCTGATTGAACCCATCGAGACGCCCAGTCTGGAATAGAAGAACTCCATTTAGGATACTTGTCACACCCACACCAATCTTCACATCAGATCAATCAATTTCACTCCAGCCACTAATGCTTTCAAGTGTTTGACAACATTCAAACTTCTGAAATATGCAGGAATGACCAGATGCAAAGTCTGATAACTGTCACAACAAGGCAGGCTTTCACCGAGTAGGGGAGCCTCATGCCTCCTCACCTAGTGGTTTTAGTCATGATGGAAGGAATGACAGGTACATACATCAGTTACACTTTCTAGTCACCTGCCTATTTTCTAAGTACCTACATAATGAACACTATAAGTAAGATTTCTAAATTCCTTACAATGGCATAACGGCACGCAAATGCTAAGTGAAACTTAAATTGACCACACCCAGCTGTCCCAGCACCATGACTTTCTCGAAGACTCCTGCCACGTTGTCTTCATGTGGCATGGCCGGAGGCCCGGAGGGAGCGATGAGGAAGTCAGACACGGTCCCGACAACGCCATCCCTACCTCCCTCTACCCTCCCAAATCCACCATCACTACCACCTCCATGCTGTATCTGCCCCCCGTACCCATGCCACCCATACACCACCACCGCCAAGAGCATAAAAAATATAATAAATAAAAAAGTTCACCCTGGTCAAGTCAGAAATCGAGCAGATAATGCCCCTTACCACCGCCACACTATCACTATGGTGTAAAGACCCAGCATCATACCCTCGTGCAATTTAAAACCTTATTGGTATTCTTTAACCGCCTTCGGACATTTTGTAACTTTAAATTCCTTAACACTACCTTATGTCACCGGGTTCATGGCTCCGGTGCGTGACAGCCAAGCAGACTTGTGCTGTTGTGGGACTTCCTCGCCCGCCGCGGCTCAGATAGCGAGTCATGAGGAAGGAAGAGGAAGTAGCGGCCGGCAGTACTGATTAGAAAATGACTCGGAAGCGCCTAATAAAACCTGCGCTAAGGACACGTAGGCACCCCCACGCAACTCCCTACCCCTCACTGGTCCTGCACAACAAAACAATAAAAAGACCTTTTTAACATCGGAAACAGATTATAAGGAGTTAATCCTATTACACCCAACCGGTCAGCTCCTACCGCCCCTAACACCACACCGCAATGTTACATACCTCGAATACACATCACTAGTTCTACACCCGAAAAATACACTTTGAAGCAACAGAAACATCCAAAATAATACAAAAAATTGTGAGAAACATTAAACAAACACAGATACACAGACACGCCCTCAAGCCGGTCCCTCTCCCTCTCTCTCACACTCACTCAAACAAACTCATATACACTTCTTTATACTTAAAACTCATACTCACCATCGCTACTGAAAGTCTCCTGGAAGTACACCTTGGCTTCCACCAGGGCGACACCCAGGAGGGCGAGGAGAATGTAGATCTTCATTGCGTCGACTGATGTACTGGAGTGGCGGGTGAGCGCGTCTCCTCTCCCTCTCTTCTAGCCCACGACTGCTCCCTAAATCCCTATATTTCCTCGTCGCTGATACAAGTGGAGGCCTCCCATTGGTTCTCCCAGAAATGGTGTATAAGCGTGTGTATCTTTGTTTCCTATTAGGATCCGTGATAAGACAAAAGACGATCACGTTCTGGTATTTTATCTTTTACTCATAATTTAAACATTATTTAACGGTAGTTAGGACTGATATGGGTTAACATAGATTTTCTGTAGCTCATGTTTTTGTTAATTTTTATTTGTAATTCTTAAAGAAGTGGAATCCTGTGTAAATATATTTCAGAGTAAAATTATCAACTTCAGATTATATTTTGAGAATTTGCTATATATTCATATCCATTAATATTTATATGATTTGTAAATATACTTATCTTTTAATATAATGAGATAATACATTAAATCTTTAAGAGATTCAGATAGATATTAAGATCAAATTCTATTTATGCAATAGATTTTTTCGTCTATACAGAGAAGGCAGGGGGTTGTGACTAACTTGGAGACATGCCATTGGTGGAGCGTCTTCACATGGACGGCTGCCATTGGCCAGAGCTATGTCATGGACCTCCCTGATTGGCTGAGGCCTTTGTTTTGAACTGACGTCATCACGAGAGGGCTTTATTATTTTCCAGACCCGGAATTTTGGTACGTAATTTGTATGTTTTTCAATGTAACACAGATTATTATACGTGTATAGATTGGCGTTTTTATATGGAATTTATTGAACCTGTTGTAGCGTGTTTTGGAAGGTCAGGTGAAGTTAGGTTAGCGGAGGGCAGGTCATTCTCAGCTGTGACAAATCTGAATTATTTTACTATGGTTGCTAATGTTTGTCTTAATAATGGTTCTAATGTAGTTGATTATTCGTTAGAAGTGATGGATACATATCAACAAATGTATGGGGATATCAGATCAGAGGTTTGGTTTGTGGAGAGCATATTACCCGTGACGGAAATAAGCGGTGTTTTATTGTGGGAATTCCTATTTGTCATGTCATGCTTATTATATAGTTAATAATCCTTACGGAGTGATGGGTGAGTATTGAATAGTACATGGGGAAGGGCAAGTCATGTTAGGTTAGCGGAGGCATTTGACATGAACCAGCGGTATTTCATCACGGACATTATTGCTTGTCTTGTCTTTCATCACGGGCACTATTACGTGTCTTGTTATGCGTGTATTATAGCTGGTCCAGCTTGAATGATATGCGAGTGTCATCAGGTGTATGGGACGGTTAGGTTAGGTTATTGTGGAGGGCAGATTATTATGTAATTTGCGGATAATTGGAACCCCAGGCTGGCTGGACTCGCTGCTTGCAGGGATTAACACTTCATATATATATATATATATATATATATATATATATATATATATATATATATATATATATATATATATATATATATATATATATATATATATATATATTGTTTTATATAAGAGGGAAAATCTAGTCAAAAGTGATTAAATAAAAAGACCAGCTTAGATGTCTGTCCTTCAGCATGTCCAAGAGTGTTAGCCATAAGAATATGATAAACATCTTGAAACCTTCCTCTTAAACGAGTTCAGATCATAGGAAGATGGAAATACAGAAACAGGAGAGGCTACTGTGTAATGTAACTAGTGTACACAGTGTAACAGTAACCATGCTCACCCAACATGGCAACACTGCAACAGAAATACAGCTCAGGACTCCAATTCTCCATGAGTGCCACCTACCATAACTTGAAACTCTTTATTCTACATTTCATGACAGTTCTTCCTTTTTGTATAATGCTTTATTTCTGCTCTTTGAGGACTCACAGCTCTAGTTTACATAGCCCTTTTATGTAGCTCTTTTTACATAGTCCTTTACCAGACCTCTTCTAAGAATTGATTAATGATTATTGTGTCACCTAATAATTAGCAAAGAAATGATGGGGAAATATAGTTGAATGTGAGGGAGAATGTTAGGTTAATGGAAGGGAGGTCATGATAAGCTGGGACAGATGTCACTTGTATTGCATCATGAGACATCTTGTATATAACCTTTCATTGCTACATTCTCTCTCTCTCTCTCTCTCTCTCTCTCTCTCTCTCTCTCTCTCTCTCTCTCTCTCTCTCTCTCTCTCTCTCTCTCTCTCTCTCTCTCTCTCTCTCACACACACACACACACACACACACACACACACACACACACACACACAGTCACCTACTTTTGCTTGCATTACTTTAGACAAATATTCCTTCATAATTGCCACCCACTATTTTCTATACACTTCCTCTTGTACTTCAGTTTCATAAATAGTGCTGTACTTTAGAAGAGGCAAAATTAACTTTTTTTCTTTTCATCCTTTGTCAATGCAAACTATTTTTACACAATAAAGATTAATGGGACAACCAGACCAGTGATAGGCATGTTCTATCAGTCTTTTTGTATTGCCTCCCTTGAGCAGCTTCTGTCCATCCTCAATATGCTTGGTCTTCTCTATCTTCCTCTATCGCACTCAGCACTTGTTACCAACTTATTTTTTTTATAATGTGAGAATTCCTTGGTAAAGATTGGTGAATGTTACTAAGAAGCAATATTCATGAAATTGATAAAAGTTCAGTTTTTTATTTGATTATTTTATTATATTTCTTTACAAGGTAATAATTGCCACATGAGATATGGAGTTTAATTGTTAACCACTTTTTTTTTTTTTTTTTTTCTTTTTCTCTATTTTTTCTTCTCTTTTTTTATTTATTTATTTTATTTTTTTCCTAAGGGAAAGGATATTATACTTTTGGATTAGTATCTTTTTTATAATCAGTGTTAGAGTTCATTTTATCAGTCTGCGTTAACTGCTAAAGTTCCATCATATTTTACTTATTCCTCTTATCTAGATTTTGGGAGTTTGTAGCTAGTACACTGTTTGATCATTTACATATCCTGATCATCATAAGCTTGTGCCTGAGTAATAAACTGCACTCATTCAAATGACAGGCAGCCCTTAGGAGGGAACAACCTTATTGTGCTATGACTGAATGACTGATTTGTGGTGCAGTGTTAAGGATGGTAGAGGGGACAGCTTTAATGGCCTCTGACTGACTGACTGACTTGTGGTACTATAGTGTTAAGGATGGTAGAGTGGGCAACTTTAATGTCCTCTGACTGACTGTTTGAATGGCTGGATCTGAAAGTGTGTGCAGAACTAAGACTAATTCTTGTTTTTAAAGGAAAGAATGTAGGAAACTCTTGGTTCAAGCCACAGGCACAGGAAAAGAGGCTGAAAGAGGTTGATTTTTTATATATGACACATTCAATACAAATGAAATCACTCTACAAATCCTAATATGAAATAAAACTATATCATTAGAGTATATCATACTCTAATTATATAGTTTTATTTCTTTGTGTATCATCAATATAATTTCTTTTCAACATTCTTACTTTCCCTTATGTGGTTAAATAGCTTGAGTTTTTTTTTTTTTTTCAGACTTAAAGTGTAATAAAATATACCAATGGAATGATTGTTGCTAGGTAGGAATTCATGTTCCACTTCATAGTATCAGAGTTGATAGCATTAAGAGTGAGCCACTTCAAGATATGAATTGCATATACCCACCAAGACCCACCTCTGCCCAGATTCATGTGTGTGTGTGTGTGTGTGTGTGTGTGTGTGTGTGTGTGTGTGTGTGTGTGTGTGTGTGTATTTACCTATTTGTATTTACGTATTTGTGTATTACAGGGCCCGAGCTCAGCTCTCTGTGTCCTGTCTCCTTGTCCACTCCTGTCATATCTCTCATCTGATTGACACACACCGCGTCAACGACATCACTGCTCAATTTATTCCACTTATCAATACTACGATGTCGGAATCTATATTTTCTCACGTCATTTAGACAGATGTCTTTTATTAAGTTTTTTCCATGTCCTCGGAGATGATTACTTGTGGTCACCTTTATCAACTCTCTGTCCAGTATGTCAATCTTGTTCACCAATTTATACATAGTTATCATGTCTCCTCTTGTTCTTCTCTCTTCTAATGTGGTCAGCCCCAGCTTCCTCAGTCTTTCCTCATAGTCTAACTCCCTGAGTCCTGCTACCATCCTTGTTGCCAGCCTCTGTACCCTTTCCACCTTCTTCACATTTTTCTTCATATGCGGTGACCAGACACATGCTGCATATTCTAACTGGGGTCTTATTAAGGTACATAATATCTTCTTCATCATTCCTTCATCTAGGTAGTGGAATGCAAGGCCAATATTTTGAAGCATGTTATATGTTTTCCAAAATATCTTGTTAATGTGTTTCTCCGGTGACAAAGTGTTTTGCACGGTTACTCCTAAGTCTTTCTCCTCATTGGTCTCTTTAATTTTCTCATCACCCAGCCTGTAATCCCAGTTTGGTCTGTATCTACTTCTTCCCATTTTCATAACATGGGTCTTGTCTATATTAAATTCCATCTGCCACTCTTTACTCCACTCATATATTTTATCAAGATCTTCCTGTAACTTGTTACAATCTTCCACATTCTTTACTCTCCTCATAATTTTAGTATCGTCTGCAAACATGTTCATGTAACTGTCAATTCCTACTGGCATATCATTAACATAAATCAAAAACATGATGGGACCAAGCACTGACCCTTGTGGAACTCCACTGGTTACCTTCTTCCACTCGGACTTCCTTCCTCTCACCACTGTTCTCATTTCTCTTCCCACTAAGTAATTTTCCATCCATTTTGCTAGTTTATCATTTACTCCTCCAATCTTCTTTAGTTTCCACATCAGTCTATTGTGTGGTACTTTATCAAAGGCCTTTCTCAAGTCCAGGTAGATAGCATCCACCCATCCCTCTCTATGTTGTAGTATGTCAGTCACTCTTGAATAAAAACATAATAAATTGGATACACGATCTTCCTTTTCTGAAACCAAACTGCCTTTCACTCAGAATGTTTTCACTTTCTAGATACTCACTCCACTTAGCTTTAATTACTTCTTCACATACCTTGCACAATATACTAGTCAACGATACTGGTCTATAATTTAGCGGTTCCATTCTACTACCATTCTTATATATAGGCACAATGTCAGCTCTTTTCCACTCTTTCGGGACTAATCCTGTTCGTATGGAGGTTTCCACAATATCAAATACGGGGTTCAACAATTGATCCTTACATTCTTTTAGCAACCTCCCAGATATGCCATCAGGCCCCATTGATTTATTAATATCCAGATTGCTTATAATTTTCCTTACATCTTCCTTAGTAACCATGATGTCCTGCATTTGCTTTATTTCCGTAGGCCTTCCTCCCATAAAATGCTCCTCCTTTGTAAACACTTTGCAAAAGTTGTCGTTCAAAATTTCAGCTATATCTCCAGCATCCTCATATACTTCTTCCCCATTTTTTTAGCTTTTCTATTGCCTCCCTTATATTTAGTTTTCCATTTATGAATTTGTAAAACATTTTGGGTCACTATCACAGTTTTCCACCACTCTCTGTTCATATTCCTTTTGTGCTGTTCTCCTTACTTCAACATCTCTATTCCTTGCTGTTTTGTAGACTTCTCTTGATAATACATCACTGTTTTTCTTAAGTTTCTTCCATGCCTTTTCTTTGTTCTTTTTTGCTTCTTCACAATTTCTATTAAACCACTGTTTATTATTTAAAGTCCTCTTTCTGTGATATGGCACAAACTTTTTCACAGCAGAGTTATATAAATCCATAAATTTATCCCTTTCCTGGTATACCACGGACCAGTCAATTTCATTAAAGAACTCCCTTATATGGTTATAATTTGCCCTAATATAATTTAATTTTTCCTCCCTGCGTTCCACAATCTTATTTGTGCTTAATTTTGTGTGTGTGTGTGTGTGTGTGTGTGTGTGTGTGTGTGTGTGTGTGTGTGTGTGTGTGTGTGTGTGTGTGTGTGTGTGTGTGTGTGTGTGTAGAGCTCCCCCCCTCCCACCCTGGCTGGCCCTTCATGCTGAAAAAATAGAGGAAAGACTCTGGGTGCCTGGTTACAGTGAAGTGGACTCTGATAAGTATAGTATTAAATAGGTAGTGTCTTAGAGTTCATATCAGTATTATTTTCTTTTTGAATTGTGCTCTTATTGTATGGGTGTCTGTATATCAATAAGGGGAATAGGAAAAGATATTTAGAACCTCCTATTGAGTCTTATGGTTAATTTGAAGCATAACCACATTGCTGTCTTGTCTCATTGGTCAATCTTTTTTTTTCTTATTTTTTTCTATTTATTTATTTATTTTTTTTTTTATACTTTAAAGTGCATATCTTGTTTATTATACAGTAACTTCATTTTTACTTCCCCCCTCTCTCTCTCTCTCTCTCTCTCTCTCTCTCTCTCTCTCTCTCTCTCTCTCTCTCTCTCTCTCTCTCTCTCTCTCTCTCTCTCTCTCTCTGAAAAGGATAACAAAAATAAGGGAAAAAAATAAAACTGAAGCTGCCAACCTGAAAATAATGAAATAGATAACATTGAAATTATTACCTATAGTGTTCATCGCCCTTCTTGATTGATGTGTATTTCTGACATACGAAGATTTAACTATATTATCAGTCATTATTCTTGTTTTTTTCTTTTCTACAGATCTACCTATGCAACACAGCAGATCCTCATGCAGTGGGGTTGGTGAAGACTGGTTGTCACCCTGCTGCAGTACAGAAGGCTGAGGTGTGAGGGAGTGCATGTGTGTCTTGTGAGTGTGTGAGTGGGAGTGTGGGTCTTCGCACATACGCTTTGTGTCAGATGCACTTCTTGGTGGTGGGTGCTGGTCTGGTGTATAGATAGGGAAATTAGTGGTAGTGGTGGTAGTCACAAGAGGAGTAGTAGTGGTAGTAGTAGTAGTAGTAGTTGTTGTTTTAGCAGCAGCAGTAGTAGTATTACAGTAGTAGTTATGTTGTAGAAGTAGTAGGAGAATGAGAAGTAGTGGTAGTAGTGATAGTTATAACAATAATAGTAGCAGCAACAGCAGTGATATTAAACTCACATATCATTTTGTTTCTCTGTCTCAAGAAGAGTATTTTATTCAATTTTTTTTTTTTTTTTTTTCTAAATACATGCAGATAATAGCACCATTATGTGATGCTTGTGCACCATTCAGCACTGTTTAAAAGAAATATATTTGTTCAATCATATTTAATTGCTACGAATAACTGTCTTTCAGTTTTGAGGAGCAGTTAAATACTAAGGCTTTTCAAGTTATCAGAAGTATTTAAGTTGAAGCTTTGGCACACATTGTCTTAAGTTAATTGCTTTTACAAACTGGTGCCGCTGGGTAGTCATTCATCCAGCTGCCAGTATTGAAGCGAGACTAATGGAGCACTATTGCAATGTTAACTCTGCACTGTATGGCTTTATAGATCAATAAATATGAATAATAGATATGTATTAGCTTTTACTCCCCTGATTCCTATATATAAGTTCCAAGCAAGTCATTTCACCATTGATCATAGTACATCTTCAAGTGGCCAGAAATTACCTATACCACATCTTGAAAGATCAACAAGGAGAGTCATACAAAAAGGTAATGAAAATTATTGAAAAAATATGGGTATATGAATGACACTGAGATTATTTAGATGCCTATCTGTTTACAGCACCACATTTTTCTCAAACTGTTTGACTGGAAATAGTAGATGATGATGAGAGCAAATCTTCATGCATGTTACTTAAGTGGTGCTTTTGAAGAATGGTTGTACTTCTCAGCCATAAGAAGGATCACTGAGGAGAACACAAGCAGTATGTATGCAGTACTTCTCTGAAAGAAGAACTATTTGAGAACCTGAAGCATCCTAAGAATACAGCACAGATGGATTAGTTTGATCATGTGTTAGGAAGACTTGAGAATGAATGGGTGAAATGTGCTAGCTTTTTCAATATGATACAAAACAATTGAGAACCTGAGGCATCCTGAGAGTACAGTACTAATAAAGTGAGAACAGATTAGTTTGATCATGTGTTAGGAAGACTTGAGAACAAATGGGTGAAATGTGTTAATCCTTTTGGTGCAATACAAAATAATGGCACCAGAAGTAAAGCATGAAAATTTTATTACAAGCGCCTACAAGATAGAAAGAGCAAGAAAAAGAATAAACTTCACAATTTGTACCCAATTTAAATCCAGTTTAGATATTGGAGGTGGTTGTATAATAAATTAAGATATACTAGAATGATTTGTAATAAGATAAAGATATACCAATTAACATAAGGTCAAGATGAAAATTCCACAATTATTCATTTATACCCTAAGATGTGGCCATGACAAAGAATCCATGCTGTGAGTTAACTTGTAGTATTTATTGGAGCATGCACTAACAAACCAGCTTGGGAACTCCTGGTCTATAGGGAAGGAGGGAGGATTGTTGAGTGTTAGTGATGCAGGAGTTCATATCTGAGTTTTGTTGGTAACTCGGTGTTGTTTTGTATTTCATTTCCAGATACAGATGGCGTCAGACAGTGATGTGGAGGTGAGAATGGATGGATTGCTAACACAGTGGTCACAGTAATATGAAAGATGTTGATTTACTAATGTAGATGTCTATTAGAGTAACTGCTATTTTTGTATAAATGTAGAGCTACTCTACCTGATAATAAAGAATGTCTAATGTAATTCCTTTATTTTTATTTTTGTATACTTATTTATATGGCCAAGATCAGAATTTCCGTTTTCCTTTTTAATCCATCTTTCATTTCAAGTGCACATGTTTACCTGTTGATTACTGCTCAGTACAGGCCCATCAAATTAAGTTTTTACATCTATGTTCATGGATAATTTTTATTTTATTGTTTATTAATTTTACTAGTTTATGATAAGAGAAATTTTTGTATCATCTTATTCATTAACAGTTACTTTGTTTTTTTCCCTTTACATATCGTCTACAAATTTGGAATTACTAAATGTCTTTCCATCTCCCCCATCTCTGCATTAATTGCAGACAGTCTGCTTTATGTTTCCTACCCTCACTCAGGCCACCTTCTGACATGACATTCTGTGCACAGGCATACTTGAACCAGCTGAGCCGCAAAACACTCCGCCTCAAACAGGACAACCAACCATGGGAAGACTCCGTGTCTTCTGTGTCAGGCGCTGATCATCCACCTGATGAGCTTAGTGCATCCCTGCAGGTGGACACTGGGGCACCCAAGACTCACTCATACCAGAAGGCAAGACCAGGAGGACTCCTCTCTGACATTACAGCCCTCAGTGACAAGTACAGTGTCAGTAAGGATAAGAAGTCGCCCACTAAAGATAGGTTCAGTACTTTAGAGGAAAAATATTTGAGAAAGTATAATTTAAATGCTTCTAGTCCTAAAAGTCATGAACGTTCTAGAGAAACTAAGGAAAGGAAAAATGAAGGTGACAAATTCAGCCTTCATGTTACTTCCAAAGCAAGGACAGCTGCTAAGTATGATTCTTCAGAAGATATTGATGATGAAAACTTAGCACACTATCTGAGTGAAGTGACACTGACTAGTGAAAAGCTTGACAGTGATAAGGAGAGCAATGCTGCTGGTAACAGTGAAGAAAATGATAGCTCAGGTGATGTGCTAAATTTGAAAAATGTCATTGATGTTGAGGAATTGTTAGGGGAGGAAGAGGACAGTAGCAGATCCTTACAAGAATCCCCAGCTCATTATTCTGTTAAGAGTGATGACAGTGCAGGGAGATACAAGTCCCAGCCAGAAAGCAAACTCATAGACAAGCCACAGAGCAAAATAGATAAAGTTTCCAAAGATGAACAAAGGGAAATATCAGGTGGAGCTAATCTTTTTAGCTCCTCAAAGTCAAGCTTGTTTTACTCTAGACAAAAGGATGAGGAGGAGGAGGAGGAGGAGGAGGAGGAAGATGAGCCCCAAGCAGCTGTAAGATTACTTTTACCTCAAGCTGGTGGTGATGTTTTCCATTCCTCCCGAAGAAAATCCTCACTGAGCTTTGATGCAATAAATGATGAGAAAATAAAGCTTCTGAAACCATCTAAACAAACCATCAAGGGAAGAAAAAAGACAAGGCACAAGTCAACATCTGAAGATGGCATTCCCACAGCATCTGAGAGTCAAATATCAGAGCAGGTCCTAGCCAGTGAGGAGGAAGAGCATGCCTTGCCCTACAAAAGTGATGGCTCGGAAGAAACACTAGAGCCCACAGTTGTCTCAGAAGTACAAGACAACTCACAGGTTTCCACATCAGCAAGTACTGTGAAGAGTGAAGGAAGCAGAAGACAGAGTATTAGCTCCCAGACAAGACATTCTGTTACTGTGTCTTCTAAAGCGTCTCACAAAAAGCACCAAGAGTCTCATTCCTCTCAAGATGATGAGTCTGATCGTAGAAGAAAGAGTCGTAAGCAGAGTCATCACCACCATCACCACCATCATCACAAAGGAAGGAAAAGACATAAAACATCACACAGGAAACATAAGGAATCTGAGAGAGTGACAAAGAAAAGTAGAAAGAAGCATAGATCTTCCTCTTCTTCATCATCATCATCATCATCATTGTCATCAAGTGAGACATTATCTTCAACATCTGAGCCCTCCCGACGCAGATCTCACTCACACAAGCACTCCAGAAGAAGGGCAGCTCATGGGCACTGGGTAAGGGATCTGTTAACTGTGTATTGCCTGAGATATGATTAATATTGCCATTGCAGAATAGAACTTTCAATTGTTTTATTAATGGTATGGTGTTCTCTCTGGCATTACTTGACTGAATATAATAGTCATGTATGTTCCTTAATAAACAGTTACACTCTCAAGTTAGACATTGATATGCACACTAATGTTTAGTAAAGTGTTGTTCTCTCATTTACTTACCTCTTAATATAATTATTATGACTTCTAGTTGCACAGTTATGCTAATGAGATTAATTAAAGCAATAACTATATTGCATTTATCTATCTGTCTATCAATGTGCTACCAGGCTGGCAGTTCCACATGAGGTAGTCCAGATAAAACATCATACTCACTCATACGCATATCATTCACAACACAAATCTCTACCATGCTATGAAATATTAATTAATATTGTGGTGTGATATGTTGACACTGATTTATATGTTCCTCAGGGCAAGCCTTCCTTCCTGCAGCATGGTGCATGGCCCTGCTGCTGCCTACATACTGCTCATGCTAATCATGCCACCTCACCCCACTCACTGCCAGCATTTGCAGGTCAGTGGGAGAGATGGGAAGTGTATAATGTGTAATAGTGTGTCAACTATTTTTGTGTATAGTTATCACATTGTAAATTTTAATAATTCTATGGTTCATTTTATTGTTATTACTTATTTAACAGTGCTATAAAGAAATTGAAGTATATATATATGTAGAATTATAAAACAAAAGCATCAGAGAACATTGTGATGCATTAAATCATTGACCAAATTGCATTAGAGTACTTACAAAGTAGCACCATTAATATACAGGTTAATGCCCTCAATCAGTGACTTACAGTAAGTGTATAGGAAGAGAAATAACATCAGAGGACATTGTGATAGAGCCAATGAATCAGTCTGGAAATAACCATTGCAGGCACCACCACCAGTACTTTGCTGTCTGGTAGTGGGCTAGGGGTGGCGGAGGTGATGCAGCAGCAGGTCGCTCTTGTGAGACAGTTCCTGGACAGCCAGCAGGTGATGTACCAAGCCTACACCTCCACCCTCATCTCATCCTTCCGCTACACCTCCCTACGGCGTACTGAGAAGGTGTGTGAAATTACCTGACCTCTGTTATAAAGTATTGAAGGATATTTAAGTTACAAATTCCATAATGTACAGGTGAATGTGAATAGGAGGAGAATGTATGTTTTGTTGATTTATTAAAGTATTTACATAAAAAAAGTTTAGATTTGAAAGTTGTGTGGAAATCTAATATTTTGTTATTTGTTCTAAGTTCTTATGTGTGTTATTCAATTATTTATTTATTTATTTTTTTTTATGTATAAGGGGTTCTGGGCAGAGGGTGCTAAAGATGCCTATCCCCAAAGAGTAATGCCAAAAGGATTACCTAAAATCAGAGAAGCATGTTGAAACCTTGAGAGAGCCCAAGTTAGAGGTAGAGAAGAATATAGAAGTAGATAGAGATTGCCACAATTCACCCAAAAGTGGTAAGAAGCATTGTAACTGAATCCTAAATCCTTCTGTTGCCTTGCAGTACATAAAGAAGAGGAAGCCACCTCTCACCTTCCCTGAGGCATACAAACTGGTTAAGGAAGAGATGGAGGCTAATGAGAGATGACACTGCACAAGTATCTAGTCAGTAAAAGTGTACTGAATCACTACTGTGTATATTCACCTAATCCAATATACAGCAAGAGAAACTTATATAGTGATGAAATGCTGGAATGCCTGAGAGGAAGAAGTGGAAGGCTGAAAGGGAACAATAAGTAGAGCTCTGAATAATAAATACTGAAAGAGGTAACTAGAAGCAGGTATAAATATAAGATTGAGCCCTTGCTTTATTCAATAGAAAAAAAGAAAATAGGAGGAAAAGTGTTGTAGTGTGCTAGAATGAAATAGCGATCCTTTTAGGAGCAATCCCTTGAGAAGAATGGGAAGAGGTGAATGTGAAGGTATGTAAATAGGTGAAGATGATATTAAATCCTTGATCAGATAAATGATTAGCATGACTTTAATCTTGCAACACCTTGAAGGCTTGTACTGGATTAAGATTCAAGAGAAAATGAGTGATCACAGGCTATTACTCTATAAGATAAAATGCACTAAATGATCAGAATAATTCTCCCTAACTCTTCAGTTTTCCTAATGGCAAAATAAGGTGACAGAGAGTATCGAGTGTGGTACATGAGGAGACCAAAAAAGTAAATTGGAGAGTAAGTGAAAGGTGTGGCAGGAGAATGAATGAAAGGATGACAACATGAAAGAAAGGAATGTAGACTTTTTTGTGGCTGCGGTCTCCTTGTGGATGATCTAAGGAATAATTATACCCAAAGAGTCTACCTAGTATGGGTAAATGG
The DNA here is from genome assembly GCF_017591435.1 of Portunus trituberculatus. Taxonomy (NCBI): domain Eukaryota; kingdom Metazoa; phylum Arthropoda; class Malacostraca; order Decapoda; family Portunidae; genus Portunus; species Portunus trituberculatus. Next base: position 22,626,955 of record NC_059292.1, on the reverse strand, counting down.
CCATCCATTGCAAGCCATTTTTTTTTCATAAGTACAAAAAATGGAGAAAATTGACAGAAATAAGGAAATTTTCGACTAAAGAAAATTTCCAGCGTTCTACAACTTTATTATAATGATACACATTATATATAAAAAAATTTTCTTCAAGTAAGCATATATATATATATATATATATATATATATATATATATATATATATATATATATATATATATATATATATATATATATATATATATATATATATATATATATATATATATATATATATATATATATATATATATATATATATATATATATATATATATATATATATATATATATATGTGTGTGTGTGTGTGTGTGTGTGTGTATAAAAGTAGAGGACCAACATACAAAGATAGAATAAACTAAGAAAATAGTTTGTAACTCAAGAGCAACAAGAAAAATTAAAGATAGACAGATTTGAGAAGTGGATGAAACGGGTCTCTTACACGGTAGATCCCTGAGGAGTCGGCGGACGGCAGAGATCAACATGGCAGACGGACCCGAGAGTGTCGCTGCGATCAAGGAGAGGGCGGCTATCAAGGCAGCCATCAAGAGGGAGTACCAAAAACAGGTGCTCAACCCGTACCGCCACGGGTCGGGGGAGGGAGGCGCCCTGGTGAGTGGGAGGAACAGGAAGATACAGGGGCTAAGGAATGGCTGACTGGCTTTCTCATTTCTCATATTTTTAGTCCATTTCTTAATTATTTCCCTCGTTTTCTTAGTTACTATTGACACACACGTTTGGTACATCATTTTCTTACTTATCGGATCTTTTCCTTGTTTCTTATCGTGCAGACTATTTCTAATTATTTCTCTATTCTGTTATTTCTTGCTAGCTATTTCTCTCGTTCTGCAGATATTTTCTGGTTTGTTTTTTGTACACCATTTCTTGTTATTGTCTTCTTATTATATAGGCAATTATGCATTATTATTATTATTGTTTTTTATATATTTTTTTTTCTGATAATTTCTCTTCTGAGCTTACACTAGACATGCATATTACTGCTCTCTCTCTCTCTCTCTCTCTCTCTCTCTCTCTCTCTCTCTCTCTCTCTCTCTCTCTCTCTTTTTACTTATTCTTCACAACAATCTATTGAATTGTTGAGTTTTTTTTTTTTTTTTTTTTTTTTGCTTTAAATTTAAACTTAAGGTATGTATTTTCATTACATGTTTATTTTTATTTGTTTTTTTGTTCTTTGAAATGTAGTAATTGAATGGAAAATTTATGTACATATATATGACTTTATTTTTTGATTCCTTAAGAATTCACAAGGCAAAGTTCTGTAGATTGTAAAGTGACAATTATTATTTTTTTATTTTTATTTATTTATTTATTATTTTTTTTCACGTTATGGCCTATAGCGCCTGTAGGAATACTTGTAGAGTATATGTGGGAAGCGCTGTTAAGCTTCTGCCCATTAGTGGCCCAGGTAATTTTATTTATAGTGGTACCCATATTAGGGCCCATATCACCACCCAAGCACATCTTTAGTGTAACCACCTAGAATCTGGGTATCATGCTGACACGTAGATAACTTTAAACCACTTGACAAGTGGCAGAACTTATTATTATTTTTTATTATTATTATTATTATTATTATTATTATTATTATTATTATTGTTTTTATTTTTATTTTTATTGAAAAACAGCAAGCAGTGAAGTTATTAATGCATCTCCCCCTCTCCTCACAGTTTGACCCAGCCCTGCAGCGGTTCATGTCCATGCGAGCCACACAATATGACTTCTTCCGGCCAACCCCCAAGACTTCACTCATCGGCACCTTCCTGATCGTTGTGCCCATCATTGGCTATGGCTTGCTGCTGAAGAGGGACAAGGTAACACATGTGGAGAGATGACAAGTTGCTTTCTCACACTCTTATATTTTCATAAGGAAAATTTAAATGTAATTAAATAGCTTAATTAAGGGGAGAAATTATTGTTGGTGTGTTTATCTTGCCACACATCTCAACTTGCATTAATGTCCAGTGTAGATATGTATTCATCTCCACATTGTTTCTTTAAGATTAGTATATTTGTTGATGTTATGATTGTTTTCAAGTTAACTTTCAAGAAAAAAAGTAGCTTAGGCTAAAACTAATTGATAAAGTGATTGAAAATGTATTAAAGATACAAGTTTGTTGAACAGCAAGAGTATCATGAATGGAGGAAGAAGGCAGCTTTGCTCACATTGACAGTACACATTTGCTCTGTACATAATGATTTGATTCACTGTAAAAGCTTGGCTTTGGAATGTGTAAATATTCATACATTCTAAATTCAAGCTTCTATGATGAATCAAATCATTATACACTTATAGTTAATGTAAGCTGATATGGTTTGAAAGTCACAAGTACTGCCATCTTCCTTCATTCATGGTATTCTTGCTGTTCAAGTCACTCATATATATATTTAAGGAATTCCCAATCATCCTGTCAATTAGTTTTACCATAACTTTCTTCAGAGTAAACAGGAAAACAATCATAACATTAATATAATGAAAAAAAATTCATTTTTTTGTTTTATTTTAGTTTTTCTAATTTTTCCCTCATAATTTCAGGATCAGTTTGAGAAGAAGATCAGGACTGGCCAGGTGGCGTATGCTGACCGTGAATTCAAGTTCTATTAAGGGAGTGTGAGGGTGTACCTTGTTTACATTGAGAAAATATAAACATCACCTTTTTCTTATGTTAACAGGAAAATTGTACAGTATATTATGTATTAATAAATTATAGATTTCATACATATTTTGATTTAATTTTGAAGTGGTGAGTCCAGTCCAATCTTTTAGGGAACTTGCAGTTTAAGTGGGCCTTTTTCTTTTAATATTTTGTTGCCCTTGGCAAGTTTCCCTCTAGCATAAAAAAAAAAAAAAAAGGGACATTAGACCTCTGTGATGAGACTGATGGTTACCTGACACTGGTTATGATAGGAATGGTGAGTGTTTATTGCACTGACTATGGACAGTGGCATGGCAACTCACTGTGAGACTAGTGGTTGTATGACAGTGATTATAATGGGAATGATGTATGGTGACTGTACTACTAGCTGTTGTCATTTTGAACCTTGATTGGTGGTGAACAAATGGCTGTCGTGAGTTGGTTGGATTTTCTAAGGGCAACAATAACGTGAACAGACATGATGTATTGTTACCTAGCATATAATGAAGTGCTGACCTAACTAATCTTGGCCTTGTCTGGGATAAAAGAGTTTATGGAAAGGCCTCCTAAAAATATACTTTCATCAAAACCTTGGGAAGGCTGTGGCATTGACCAGTGTCTTTCCCTCCAGCTTCCCATTTGGCTATTTTGACCTTTATCTTCCCATGTATGGAGTATTCTTTGCATGAATGGAGGGAGGATGGTTCCACTCATTCTGTTATCCTAGATAGGGTGGAATCAGAGGAGGTCCTGGCTAGTTTTGCATCCTGGGCGAACAATCCATTGGTGCTCACTCCCCCTGCCCCTCTTTCCCTGGGGAAGGGGAGGATTATTATAAAATTATGGTATTATAATAATGCAGAGGTATCAGTTTATTCCCCAACCCCCTCCCCCTTGCTTTTCCTCTGAGTGACACTCTCTTTCTCTGCAGCGGCAGGTTGATCCCCATCTCCCCTCACCTTTTCTGACACAGATAAACACAACCTGTATTACTCTCAGCAACAAGTTGGTGCGACAATAGGGGCACATCAGCACCCACTGCACAAACTTGACGTGGAAATGAGCGGTATTAGTCTAGAAAACCAGTGATTTTTTTTTTTTCCTGCGCACTTTTTCGTCTATCAACTCTTCTCTGACTGACTATCTTCAGCCTTTTTGTCACTATCACAATGTTGCATTTCTTGCTAACTTCTACTGCTATTTTGAGTATTTTCCGACTAAATGCTCTTCTGCTGCTGCTAATTGCATGCCAACCCTTCTTCCACTGCTTCGGTGTACTGTACATTTGGTTGTGCACATGACTTCTTCCTCTCCCCTTATTCTATTCTGTCCACCTCTCTAACGCAAGTTAATCAGTATTCTCAAACATTTATCTTTTTCTCTGGTAAACTCCGTAACTCCCAGCCTGCTATTGTATTTCCATCTACTTATGACCTAAACTCATAAGAGGGAGGTTTCAACTTTCAAGACATTTCTCCTATTCTGTTTGAGAACTGGCATATCAGTGCCAGTGAGTCTTTTTGTTCAGTCGTTTTTGTTGCCCTTAGTCAGTTTTCCTCACACACACACACACAGTGATTTCAAAGCGAATGAAAGAAATTTATCATCTCTCCTCCAGGATAGTTAGAAGTGGTAGAAGAGATAGAGACAGAGGTGGCCAAACCTGATTGATTGATACATTTATTGTTGCATTAATAAATAAATACAACAAAAGAGGAGAATGGACCTTGCCACCCACCCCCCCAGGCAAAGACTTAAGGTTAAAGTATGAAAAATATAACAATAGACAGTATACATAACAAGAATACAAGTACTTCAATAAATAAATACAGATATTGCACACCTTATTGCCTAAATATCCTACAGCCTGGGAGCAAACTGAGGATATTCTCTGAGTATATCCCTGAAAGTGGTTGAGTCTAGGAGATGGTCAATGAGGCTATACAAGTCATGTTGACCTTGTGGCCTAAATTTAGCAATGAGAGGACATTCCATGATATTGTGACGCAGAGTATGTCCCCTTGGTGCAGCACATAGCACACAGCACACACCAGGGGAAGCACTGACTTCCCAAGAATATTTGTACTCTAATCTGAGCTTCATTGCCACTCTGTCTTGTGATACAGTGTGTCTTCCGTAGGTGTAAGCACAGCTCTGGAAGACAAGTGCATAGTGAAGACTAGTGCTACTGCCCCTATGGCAACAAAGCTCCAACTGATCACTAATGCTATGTACGAAGTCCTTAATGCTACTCTTAACATAACCCAGAGTGTGCTCAGTGCCATGGTCCACTGTGTCATCTTGTAGGGCACACTGAGCAAGGCAGTCTGCTTTTTCATTTAGCGAGATATCCACATGAAAGGGTATCCATGTGAAATGGACCGTGGCACCAGCACCTTTTAGGGCGTGGATGAGATCAAGACACTTATTAACTACTGTAGATCACAGTCCATGGGGGAGATGGATTGAAGGGCATACAATGCAGCCCGACTGTCAATAAAGAAATATACATTCTTATGGAGAGGCGCCACAATAAGGAGCGCCTCCAGTACATCATACAGTTCTGCTCTAGTGGAAAACAAAAAATGTGTGCACAGAGCCGCCTGAAAACCTCAGACCTCAGTGTCAGTGTAGAGATTGGCAGAGATTCACAGATGAACCTCTCTATGAAACAGTACACCCTATTTATTGGTAAGATTTACTGAAGCATTGATAACCATTTTTTTTTCGTTCTAAGTAAGTTAATCAAGTGCCGTAATATAATAAGACCATAGCAAAAAAAAGTTAAAATAAACAAATAAATATATTTTACAGTATCTGAATTTATAATGTTTACAAAAAAATTATTCAAGTGAAATAATAAAACAAAAAGAAAAAAAAAAAAGATCAGTGATAGATAAAGCCAAGGTAAAATCATGACATGTCGATATTTTGGTGCAGTGTTTTGGTGAGGCTCAGGCAGCACTACAGCGGCTCCACGGTACACGTGCATGGAAAGAAGGCGAAGTGATCACCATGAGTGCCAAGAGGAAACACGATAGTATCGCTTCCACCACCCAGTCTGTCTTTGAGGAGGATGACTCCAAGGTAAGGAGGGGATGAATGGTAGTGTTGGTCAAGATATAGAGGTAATGTGAGATAATGAGGTGTGGAAGGCGCCCTATTGGGGTGTCGTATCTGAAACAGCTTTTACTGTTATGACAAACACTAATATAAGCAGGTGGACTCGCATTACTAGTAAATAAATGTTATTTTATTATTTTGCTTATGCATCTCTGATACTCCCTGGTCATATCTTGCAGTCACCTGGTGGACTACCTTGTTGGTAATCCAATAACAAGTTTCTTGCCCTTGCCAAGTTGAGGGATGAAAGTATTTTTTAAATTTTTTTTTTATGGGAGATTTTGTTGGGTTTTAATTAATCTGCCTCTTACGATTCTCATCATATAGAGCTTCTCGTTCTGAGTAATTTGAACCCATATATATATATATGTATATATATATATATATATATATATATATATATATATATATATATATATATATATATATATATATATATATAAATATAAATATATATAGTACAGGAGAGAGAAGACCCCCAAAAAGACGGTTATCCTCATTATATCCACTTCACAACGTTTCGGGAAAGTACATATCCCATCTTCATATCTTAACAAAAACTCCAAGTCACAGAGAGACTTGGCCTGTTGGAGGTGGAGTCTTTGTAGTTTCCTTGCAGTGGATATAATGAAGATAACCGTCCTTTTGTGGTCTTTTCTCTCCTGTACCGTGTACATGTTTTTCAAGTCATATATATATATATATATATATATATATATATATATATATACATGACTTGAAAAATATATATATATATATATATATATATATATATATATATATATATATATATATATACATACATACATATACATACATATACATATATACATGACTTGAAAAACAGGGCGTCTATAGCGTACACGGTACAGGAGAGAGAAGACCCACAAAAGGATGGTTATCTTCATTATATCCACTGCAAGGAAACTACAAAGACTCCACCTCCAACAGGCCAAGTCTCTCTGTGACTTGGAGTTTTTGTTAAGATTGCTTTTTTGTACCTGAAGATGGGATATGTACTTTCCCGAAACGTTGTGAAATGGATATAATGAAGATAACCGTCCTTTTGTGGGTCTTCTCTCTCTATATATATATATATATATATATATATATATATATATATATATATATATATATATATATATATATATATATATATATATATATATATATATATATATATATATATATATATATATATATATATATATATATATATATATATATATATATATATATATATATATATATATATATATATATATATATATATTGTATATAACGTTGACTGCAGATTTGAAATATTTATCATAAATGAGCTCACTTGTTGCCATGCTGATGGTGGGAAGTGATGCACCAGCTCCAGTGATGGAAGCACGCTGGTGAAGGTGTATGTGTCTGTGTGCTTATTTGTCACATCTGAACATTTGTGCGATCTTGAAAATGATCACAGTGATTGGTTCTATTGTTTGAGATTGCAGCCATTGGCCAATTAGAAATGCAGAATTAATACTGTCAATCAGGGTATTTATTTTACTTCTTTTGAAAAGAGAGAGAGAAGTGACTCAATTTAGAATATTTAAGTTCGTTTGAAGGTATCACTCACTGATGGATGTTGCTTTGACTATTTCCACTGTATCACCAGATTCACAAGTCCTGGATGTAAGTACCTCCAAATATTCATAAAATTATATTGACATATTATCACCAATCAAACATAAATAACATTTGTATATAGATTCAATGGTTTGTTCAGTTTTGTGGCAGAGTCTATTTATAGATGTCAATTTAGAATACCATTTGCTAGAAAACTATATACTATAGTTGTATGGATGAAAGTCAAAAGAGTCTGTAGCTATATAGACAATTTTTTTATTTGGTAGTACACTCATCTGTCCTGCTGCCGAGAAGGGGTTGAGTTAAGATTAGGTTAGGTTTAATTATGTAAGATAGGTTAGGTTAGCCAATGGTGTGTAGCACTTTCAAGTCACTTCGGCCTCTAGTTCCTCCGGCCTTTGGTCATTCCGGCCCCAAACTCTAGTTACTTCAGCCTCCCACCCTAGCCATTCCATACTCCCACCGTGGTCACTCTGGCCTCATTGTTTACTTATGAAACTATGATGAAAATTGTTCAAACAAATTGGTGGAAAGTAACATTCTTCCTTGCTGTAACAGTGTTTATTTTTAATTGTCACCAACATGCATTAACCCTCTTGTGCACCAGTAAGTTTCATTAGTTCTTTTTTCCAATACCAGTACCGCTGTCAAATATTGATTAAATTTTCTAACTAGAAGTGTATTCTGGGTAGTGACAAAGTTACCAATTCATTACTTTCTTAAAACTTATACTTCTCTTTTACTCACCAACCATTAACAGCTAAACCATTAAACAAAACACTAAAGAAATATTCAAAATACAGATAGGACAGTCAAACTAAAGAAGTGAAGTGGTTAAGAAGTGAGTGACGGATGTTAGCTGTAACGTGCAATTAAATGTTAAAAATTGTGGTGAAATAATAGCTGTTGGTTATAATATCTACCTAATTACAAACCTGATAACTATATCCACTTAAAACTATTGAACAAAATATGAGTGAAACATTTAGATCATAGATGCCAAACATGCAAAATACGGCTACAATGAACTGAAAAATATATAACATTCTGTACCAGTGAATTCTGACAATGAGCACTTGATGCAACACTGTTTTTTAAGTTCTTTGCAGACCATACGGTGGTGATCCTTCTGAGAAATAACAGAAGCACAAGTTTTGTATTGCCACTGGTCACACCCATTGCACTACTGCCTTGGCTGTACTAAGGCAGAGCAACCAGCACATGGGAAGGAAGCCATGGTGAAATGGATTTTATGTAGCTTTTTACTCCAAAATTGCTTCTTTTCATACTGCTTCTAGCTATCTTGTGTTTTGAGACCAAAACAACTGTAGGGCTACAGTTGTTGTTTTTTCCTCATACTGGTCCATTGTTATTTATTACAGTGGAGATTCAATACTCGAACGTCTAAATAGTCGAACATTTCAATAGTCGAACGCAAAAGTTCAACTTAATACTAAAAAAATACCTACTAGTCAAATGTCTGTCAACGTGGCTGTAAACAAAGGGTCTTTATCTTCCTGCCACCCCACGCGCCCCACGGGCTGGCCATTGCAGCCAGTTGATCCTCCATGGTCATAAGAATAACATTGTCCTGTGCTTTCTCTCCGGAGTTTTTTTTTTTTTTTTTTTTTTTTTTTCCTCATTTAGAAACTTATAATGGCACCAAAGAGGCTTGTTAGTGATGAGCCTGCAAGAAAGAATGTAGTGACAACCATTGAAAGGAAAAAGGGAGATTATTGATAAATGCGAGAAAGGAGGAAGAATAACTGATCTTCCAACTGAGTACTGTATGGCTAAATCTACAGTAGCTACAATACTGAAGAAGTAAGCTCATTAAAAGAGCTGATGTGGCGATTGGTGTGAAAAGGCAATTTAAGCGACCTGCGGCAGTGGAAGAAATTAAGAAATTATTGATTGTGTGGATAAACGAAAAGCAGATGGCTGGTTATTCTTTGTTAGAGGGGCATAATTTGTGCGAAGACTAGGCTGCTGTATTTTTATCTTATTTCTGTTACTACATCTGACTCCAATGATGATTTTAAAGCAAGTATGGGGTGGTTTGGGAATTTCAAGAAAAGAACTGGAATTCATTCTGTTGTGAGGCACGGCAAGGCAGCAAGTGCTGACAGAGTTGCCGCTGAGAAATTTGTGGATAAGGAGCATTTAAACCACAACAGATCTTTAATTGTGATAAAACTGGCCTGTTTAAAAAAAATTATCAAACACGACCTATATAACAAATGAAGAGAAGTGTTTGCCAGGACACAAGCCCATCAAAGACAGGCTAACCCTGTTTCAGTGCTAGCGGCGACTGCAAAATTAAACCGCTACTTTTTTTTCTAAACTTGGGTATCAATAGTCAAAATTTTTAATACTCGAACAGCCATTTGGAACTAATTAAGTTCGAGTATTGAGTCTCCACTGTATTTCTGTATATGAATGGAACTGTAAGCTTACATTTTCCACATTTCTATTTACTTTGACAATATAGAAAAAAAAAAGAAAAAAGAAAGAAACACCCATGGTCCTACATGCGTGTGCAACTTGGGGGACCAGAGTGACCAGGGCTGGAAAAACTATGGGCGGAGGTGACCAGGGCCGAAAGAACTAGGGGCTGGAGTGGCTTGTTTCCCGTGTAGCTAGTGACAGTGAATACTCTCCAAAAGAAGGCTGGCTTTGTTTCTCCTGTGGTACTTCATGTTGAAACTATTTTCTTCTAGATTAGTGGTTCCCAAACTTTTTTGTGTCATTTCCCCCTGCACCCAGTTCAACCATCCAGATTTCCCCCTTCATGTGTATGAGAGAAAGAGCAGTTAAAACACACTGAGACTACGAGTATTTACTAATTTTTTCAAATGTACAAATATACTGATAAACTTATAGTTACAGAGTAAAGTGGATAGAGAGCATTTAGTAACAACTAAGCATAGCCATAGAGAGCGGTTAGTAACAAATAAAAGGATTTTTTTTAGTTAGTAGGTAGTGTAATTATTTCCCCCCTGGTAGCTTCAAATTTCCCCTAGGCGGAAATTTCCCCCAGTTTGGGAACCATTGTTCTAGATTTTGGTCTGTTTTGTGTTAATCTGCTTTTTTTAATTTTTATCACAGAACAGTACTTTCTGAAGGGATAGAGGGTAGGGATAAAAAGTGAAAAGTAATGATTTGTGCCAAAAACAATGCACATATTCATTCAAAATAGATAAAAAACTAAAATAAAAATATTTTCATCTGAAATTGAGAAATTTGTGTAAGAGTAAATATTTGCCTTTTTTTTTATGGTGTGGCTTCTTCTATGAAACTCAATTACTCTAGCTTGTAACTTGTCACAACCTTCCACATAAGTCAACTCAGCTGTTCTGTTTCTCCTGTTCTACACTGAACACCAAGGGTGTTCAGTCATTACTTTTCACTTTTTAGTGCAGAATCTAAAACCCTACCAAGATAATGAAATTAACTAAGGCTAAACTAATGTAGATGGTGGAATTAATACAGGATGTATCCACAGTTATTCTCTATCCTATTTTTAATATGTATTTTAGAGCCAAAGAGCTGGATTTGAATTTGAATTTCTTTTTCAGACAAATTTTCTGGTTATGAATGGAGAGGAAGAAGGAGACTCTTCTGATCCTGATGCAAGTGATATAGAAGATGACAGTGGTAGTGAAGAGGAGGATGAAGGAAATAACAGTGGTGAGGGAGACAGTCTTGATGAAGATGAAGTAGAAGATGCAAGTGAAGATGAAGATGATGATGAAGGTGATGATGAGGAGGCCAGCAGTGATGAAGATTCATTTGGTGATGATGAAGAAGAGGAGGAAACTAATGATAAAAAAGAAAAGATGATAGTGTCAGAGGCAAAGGTAGACAGAGACAGTGGCATAGATGATCCTCCTCAGGCAAAAGTGAGGCTCAAGAAAGTGAAAAGCAAAGTAAATGAAAAGCGTAAGCAAGCAAGTATCAGTGGAAGAGAAAGCAGTGCAGCCACATCCCTCAGCAGCCCAATCACAGCCACACCTCCAGGCATCACCCCGGCCCCAACCACCAGCACGCAGGACGAGTATGAAGAGGATTCATCAGATGAAGAGGATTTGCGCAACACAATGGGTTGGTTGAGGGAAGAGGTGTATTTTTTTTTTTTTTTTTTTTTTTTTTTTATTTATTCATTTATTTATTTTTTATGTTATGGCCTATAGCACATGTATGCATACTTGAAGAGTATATTTGGGAAGTGCTGCTCAGCTTCTGCCCATTAGTGGTGCAGGCAATTTTATTTATAGTGGTACCCATATTAGGGCCCATATCACCACCCAAGAACATCTTTGGTGTAACCACCTAGAACCTAGGTATCATGCTGACATGTAGGTAACTTTAAACCACTCGACAAATGGCATAGCTTCAAAGTGGTATGTAGTGGGATTCGAACCTATGCATGGACGTCTGCTTGGACGCTCACCACCTTATCCACTAAACCACCGCCTCCTGGTTAAAAAGTGTGTCAGTACAGTATTGTCATTTTGTTAAAGGTACATTGAAAAAAATAATCATTAATATTGAGTTTATGAGTCAGAACAGGTGTTGATGTGAAAGATGACCATGATTGATAGTTATCATACTTGAAAGTGTGCTAAAATCATATTGCTGAAAAGAGATTTTGACTTACTACATTATTATGCTCTTGCTGTTTTCTGTAATTTGGTATATCTCACTTATAGTTTAACAGTATTTTTTAAATATTATAACCTCACAGAAAAATTAACATGACAAAGTATTTACAGTTACATATTAGCATGTCAATAGTGACGTTCTTCGTGGTGTATTTGTCCAACAGGAAATGTGCCCATCAAGTGGTATGATGAATACCCTCACCTTGGTTATGACCTCGATGGGAAACAAATCCTCAAACCCAAACGAGGCGACACCCTAGACAACTTCCTCAACAGGATGGAGAACCCAGACTACAAGTGAGTGTGGCTGTCTCATAACTAGAATGTACACTCAAGAGCCATGTGTTTCTAGCTTCATTTCATGCATATTAATTGAGTTTGCTATGATAGGGTTCCACAGGGCAGCTTCTGACTGTCTTACCAGAGAACTGCCAAGAATAATACTGAGATGGTTGTGGCCACAGTAAGCTTAGGTGATAGAACTAAATGTGGATGTATCAGCAGCAACTGATATTTAAATATTTAATGGCAATTTGACATTAGGCACTTTATTGTCACAGAATAAAAAAATCAAAGTTAGCAATCTCATGCTAAACAAATACAGGTAACTCGATTTACGCGTTTTTGTTATAACGCGACCGAAAAAATTAAATTTAATTTGCGCGATTTGGCCCAACCGCATTTTCAAACTGAGCACCAAACACAATTTCAAACTGCGCACCAGAGAGTTCCGCAGCTGGCCGATAGGTGGGAGCTCCGTTCTTCTCGTGCCTCATTTGCAGTCTGCCAGCACTGAGTAGGTACAGACGGAATCTCTTCAATCTGCCTATAATTCACCAAGATGGCCCCAAAACGTCCTTCATCTTCTGCGTGTGGGGTTATTTTTGATAAGTGGTAAAGCTCAGAGGAAGAGTGACTGACTGTGGTGTGAGTGGTGAAGGCAGTGATGCAGTGAGTGTTGTGTTTATGTATTCTTTGTTTTGTTGTTTTCTCTTATTATTTTTGCTTTTCCCTTTACTTTAAATACACTTCTAGTATTTAAAATGGTAAATGATAAAAACATGTTAATTTAGCCAAATAAATAGAGTATTTTGTACAATTTTTTTTGGACCACATCCTGCATCCCCCCTATTATCTATTGTTTCTTATGAGAATTACATGTTTGTTTTATGCAAATTTTGATATACGCGATGCCTCTTGGAACGCATCTATCGCGTAAATTGAGAGTTACCTGTAAGTAGAAATAAGATTTGTTGTACTGCCCAGTAAATTTATAGACTGAAAACAACTGATGGCAGAAAGACTTCACTACTTTTATGTTTATGGTACTGACGTCTTGTTTGTCTCTAGCCGGACTGTGTTTGACAAGCAGACAGGCCAAGATGTGAGGCTCAGCGATGGGGATCTAGACATAGTGAAGCGTATCATGTCTCACCGAGTTCCCGACGGAAGCTACGACATGTACGCCCCGTGGATAGATCACTTCACCCATGAGGTCATGGATATGCCGCTCTCTGGCCGGCCCGAGAGCAAGCAGTCATTCATTCCCTCTAAGGTCAGTTGATACATGAACTCTTTTGTAGTATTAGGAGTATGTAAGTAACCAAACATGACCACCATGACAGATTTTCTAGTCATTATATCAGAAGGGAGAAGAGAATAGCTATTTGAGACAGATAATTCAGCTCATTTCAATAGCTATACCTGGGGAAAAGCAATGTTATTTGTTTCCTGTAAGGTGAGTCTTTATCATTATTTGTCCGTGTTTGAATTATCTCTTGTAAAGTTGGGTTTCTGTGAATACAGTCATTACCCCCAATATACATGTTCACAATATGTGTTGCTCACAGCATGTGACTTAATTTCCAAAATATTGATAATTTATTATTTTTGATATGTGAATTTGATCATATGATTATAAGGCAGATAGTGTTTACCCTCAATATGCACCTAATTGTATTCAATATTCATGCATGTCTGACTCACTATGTCGGTGCCACTGAACCATTGGACTATGAGTCTATGAGGCCATGACTCATAAGTTAGTTTGTCACCAGACTCCAGCTGGTGAATATGTGTATCTTTCCCTCACCAAACACACCCACTGCAGCTTCCCTATTCCCTTTGCCTCACCACTACATTGTGTGTCCTAATATAAACTGGGACACCTGGTAAACCTGTTGGTGGGGGATGGGATCTGAGTGTGGAAGGGAGGGAAGTGAATCAAGTATGTCTGTGAGTGTTGAGAGGTTGTGATAAATTATTGCATATTTGTTTAGAGAATGTGACTATTGTATTGTTGTCTAAAATACAATGAGGAAGCCTGTTCCAGTCCTTTGTAGTGCATGGAATATAGGAGTGCTGTCTGTGTTAGTATGATATGTTTGGTATGCTTAGTTGTGTATGTTACGGATATGTTAATTATTTGTGCTGTGGATCAATGTTGCTTCTCCTCAAGAATCCCTGTTTTCAATTGGCTTTAGAGCAGATGGAATCATGAGTATTGAATTTAAGGTTTATGGAAAGGTGAACACCAATAATTACACAGTGTGTGGTGCCCAATAAGGATGTGCATACATTTTGGGCACCACGCATTGCGTACATTCTGGATGATGTAAGTTAGATTGGATGGTGCTCTGACAGTTTCAGAGGAAATTGACTCTTTTTAATTCTTGTAGTAGAGGCAGTTTTGCAATGTCATGCAATCTGTCTTAGAACTCTCTGGCAGCAGTTTGACAAAATCATACTTATTGGTCATTGGTCTTTTATATCTGGGATCAATCCAATAGGTACACACACAGCCTCAGCCTCTATCTGTTGTTTCTAAGCAGTCCTAATGCATTTTTCTTATGCATTCCATGACAAAATGAATCTACAAATAGGAAAAGTTGTAATTTTCAATTAGAAAATTAAACATGAAAAAGAAGTTTTAAACCTTAGGTTTTCATGTGAATATACATTTTTTTTTTTTACACCTTCACTTATATTTGTTGCTGCATCTCTTCAGTCATAAGAAACCCAACTGTTGAGACCTGTTAACATGAAGGCAATGGTTAAGTTTAAAAATGTGACCAAATTTTAATGTCAAGTTTTGTCATATCCTGTGAAGATTTTTAAATGCTAATTACACACCTAATGGGCTGATGTGTACCTATTGGACACTTTACCCTATACATTGGCCCTTTTTTTGAAGCTTGTCTACATTTCAGAGGAATGTCTAGACTTAGTAGTTTGTGTTGGTGTCATTCAATGTTAGATTACAATAAAGTAAAGATATTTGCTATGCATTATTCTGAACGTCAGCCTTATTCTCAGTCAAGGGGGGGGAAAGCTTTCACCAGGCTTCGTATCTACATCAGGACACTTGTGCAAACCTTACCTGTCAGCCTTGCCTGTCCTCTCACAACAACTAATATGTTTCAGAGTGAGGCAGCTTGGGTGGCGAGGAGAGCAGAGCAGATTCGGCGAGGGCTCATCAAGTACACCCACAAGAAAGAAGAGAAACACAACTTTTACGATCTGTGGGCCAACACGGAGAGACTTAGAGGAATACACAACCACATGCCAGCACCCAAGTTGAAGCTTCCAGGTGAGTGCTCAGGTTGTGTCTGGGATGCTAAGGTACTAATATTGTCTTATATGTTGATCTTTTGAGTGCTGAGGTGTTGTCTTCATGAATACTTGTCAATTTTGTCTTTGTGAGTATTGGATGTAAGACTTAAGGAAAGATTACATACAGTGCAAATTAATCTGGCAGGTCACTATGATTGCTAACTTTACGATAACTAAAACTTTATCATTGAATGCTGAGTTAATCTTGGACAAACTAGTTGATTTTGTCTTCATAGATGAAAACTGAACACTGGAAATAAGTTTGACAAGTTACTAGACTTATAACTATGACTGTACTGAACCATTTTCAAGGTGATTTTTTATTATTACTTAGTACTGAAATGTCCTTGCATTGGCTGAGTGTTGAAGTATTTTAAGAAAAAGTACAGGAATGTTTTATGTGGTGGAGACTGAAGAATATGACTTTGAGGGGAATGTAACTGAAGAGATGCTGTGTGTGTGCCTTGCAGGTCACAGTCAGTCGTACAACCCTCCACCAGAGTACCTTCCCATCAACAAGGAGCCTTACAAGAGTCTACGGAAGGTGCCCGGCTATCACTTCTATATCAAGGCAAGTGGTCCATCTGAATATTATTTTAACTCCTTCAGTACTGGGATGCATTTCTACCTTGAGTTTTGGGTATGATTAGATGGTTTTATTTACATTAGGAAGGGTCTATGAAGATCATAAGATTAATGACCGGAGTCTTGACTATCTTAATCCCCACATAAGTTCTTGAAGCTGTATATGATCACCAAATAGTAATAAGAAGGAACATGAAAATGCATTATGGTTCTGAAGCAATTAAATCAGTCTGGCTAAGAGCTTCAGTGATAAGAATGAAGGAATTTTAAAAAGCTTCTCAAAATGTCACTCCTAAAAAATAACTACATGAGAATTATAAGAAAATTTCAAATGGTCTTTCTTACTTTTTAATGAGTGTGGCTAAGGACATAAAGACAAGAATTAAGAAAAACGTCTTCAAAACTTCACAACTGAAACATAATTACTGGATAATCAATAAAAAAGTTGTCTGATTTTCTTTTGGTTTGCTGGTGAAAAAGCAACACTGATACCATTGGCCTTATTGTTAAGAAATGAGAGAAAATAACCCAACCACTATATGTTGCTTTTCAAGTTTTTATTTGTTTTTTGAATGGCCATTTTAAATTTCCTCTCTGTCATCAAGTACCATTTAAGTTATCAGTGACATTTAATTGTTGTGTGTGGTGAATTTGCTAACATTCCATAACTCTTCCAGGAGAGGTTTGAGAGATGCTTGGATCTTTACATTGCACCGAGGAAGAGAGTGATGCGGGTGAAGGCAGAGTCCAAGGTGAGACAGCAAGGCACAGTGGAGCATTGCAGACTGCAAGAAGGAGGGTGGGGTGACTGAGGCTCAGGATGGAACAGTGTAGGCTGATGGGGCATCCCAGACACACACGAAGAAGTGTCAGGTGGCTGAGGCTCAGGATGGGAGGGATATTAAGATAGGAAAGTAGTATATGTAACTTGGGATACACCTCAGGAGGAGGAGCTAAGAGAGCCCATGTTGTGTGTATGAATGTGTGGTGCTTTGTTTGACCCTTGTGTGATATCTGGCTTGGTATAGAGATGGTTAGGTAAAAAAATAGTGACAAATTTTCTCTCAAAGAGAAAGATTTGTCATGTCCTTTTAAAGCATTAGCAAATGTTTGTTAAATGTCATGTTGAGGAAGAGATTGTTTGATGTTCTTTTAAAATGGAAACAGTATGCCAAAAAAATATTAATAGTGATTGAGATGATAACTGAATGTGATTGGGAAATTATGTAACATTGATACCAAAGTCTTACATATTCAATATTTTACTGAGGCAGGATGACAATGTTAAACACTACTCAGTGTCTTTTTAGTGCCCTTTATTCACTGTGGTCCTTTTACAAATTCTGTGTCTGTTCTATTTATTGACTGCATGAAGCTCAAGGCTGGTTGGTCACCCACAGGACTTGATCCCTGTGTTGCCGAAGCCTCAGGACCTGCGGCCATTCCCCTCCATGATGGGCCACATCTTCAAGGGCCACCGCTCCATCATCAGGTCCATTTCAGTGCACCCTCAGGGCAAATATCTCGCCTCTGGCTCAGATGACCACACTGTTAAGAGTGAGTTACTGCTGCCCCTTGCTTTGTGCCGGTTATTTCTATCTGTGCATGTGTCTGGTGAAGTGTGTTTAGGGTGTGTGGTTGCTGTTATTGATGTGTTGAGGGTGTATTGGTATATTAATTGTAACTATTGATGTTTTGAGAGTTTATGAATTTATTACTTGCTATTGCTGATCTCTTATGTCTTAATATTATCATAGTCATTCTCATCTCCACATCATCTTTTCTTATACATGCCAATATTATATTATTTAATCTGTTCCATTATTCATGGCTAGATTGATTATCTTGCTTATCTACTCTCAGCTCTACAATGCCTATATCTCTGCATATATACATTATCTTTAATTTGTTGTATTAATCCCACTCTCTTGTTTATCTACATTAATCACTGCTATATTAATCTAATCTTGCTTATCTGCTTAACTCTACAGTCCCTTTATCATTGTATGTATCACATTGTCTCTAATGTGTTGTATTGATCTCTAATGCAAGTCCCACTCTATCCAGTCTGGGAGATCAGCACTGGGCGTTGTCTGCGCAGCTTTGATGTTGAGGCAGCTGTCAAGTGTGTGGCGTGGAACCCGTCCAGCAAGCTCTTCCTGGTGGCCGTTGTGATTGAGAACAAGGTGATCTTTCTGAATCCTGAGACTTACCTCATGGACAAGCTGGTGGTGCAACAGACCAACGCTGTCTTCAGGGAGGAGCCAGACCAGGGAGATTACATCCGTGAGTGTTGTGTGGTGAACCTTGGTGTTGTGATGAGAGGAGCCAGATCAGAGAGATGGTTGTGGTTCTTTAGTTGATGTAGGTCTACCTTTTTTTTGTTGTGAAGGGAGGAGTCAGATCAGGGAGATGTCTTTTGGTCTTGTTAGATCTTTTTCTTGTTAAGAATCTCCTGAGTTAAAAGATCATCTACCCAAACCCATCAGTAATCTGACATCAAACAATGTTAATTTAGTGACTGACACTAACTCAATATGCAATGGTACTGCAAATGATATTATTAGATCAGCCATCTAAATACCCTTGGAAATCTTCTCGTGAACCCCTGGGTTGAAAACCTCTTCCATAAATTGTAAGAGAGTAGGAAAGTTTCCTTGGTGAACACTGAAGCACCTAGTCTGGGAGTAGCTAATTATGGTCTTCTAGGTCTCAATAACAACCATGGATGATTAGATTTGTCTTCATATTGCAAGCAGGGTAAGATTGTAAGTTTTTTGTTCCCTTTGATCCATTTTGTTAATTCCTTTGTAACTTTGCAGAGCCGGAACGTGTGAAGACTGCAGTGACATGGAAGAAACCAACACCAGATGAGTGGGCCAAGGGTTACAGGATTGTGTTGGAGCACTTCAGAATGGTCAAACAGGTATGGACTCTGATGCATCTTAAGGCAGGGAATTAGTTTGCCTGGGAAACAAATAGTTTTTTTGTACTTTTCAGTCAAGCAAAAGACAAATTCACTAGTAGTAGGAATGCTGTAGAGTAACATAACTGAAAGACAATTAAGTACGTAGATTCCATGCACAAGTTTTTGGGAACAAAGGAATGTGAATACAGATCATTTTACTAGCTTATTTCTAGTCATTGTCTTAACAAGGGTTGTATTGTGTGAACTCTGTGAACTGGTTATGCAATCATGTGTCCAACTCTTAACTAATGGAAAGAAAGATAACTAATAGTGAATGAGTCATGCAGGAAGAAGAGAGTGGGAGACAATGTCTTGTACAGAGGAGAAACAATGTAGAAAAGGTTGGTGGATGGGTGGTGAAAAGAAACTCATAGGTCTTCCTTAGAGGAAGCCCTATGAGCGAAACGTTAGGGAAATAAAATACTCCTGCTACTTCTGAGTATGACAGGCAAGGAAGAGAGAGTGTGGTAGGACGGTTTGTGTTATGGAGTGTGTGTGTGTATTCACCTAGTTGTAATTTTACAGGGCCTGGGTATCATACTCGTGTGGCCCCGTCTCCATATCTACACACATCCAACTTTCCTTTAAAACTATGCACACTCCTCGCTGACACCACCTCCTCACTCAAACTATTCCACAGCTCAACATCTCTGTGGGAAACTATATTTCTTCACATCCTTCAAGCATATTCCCTTGGCTATCTTTTTACTATGCGATCTCGTAGTTCTATTTAAATTTTCCTCTCTCAACATCATTTGCTCATTATCCACTTCATCCAGTCCGTTCAACAGTTTATAAACCTGTATTAAATCCCCTCTTTCTCTTCTTTGTTCCAAGGTAAGCAAATTCATTTCTTTTAATCTCTCCTCATAGGTCATTTCTGCCAATTCCGGAACCATTTTTGTTGCCATTCTCTGCAATCTCTCCAACTTCCTTATATGCTTCTTTTTATAAGGGGACCAAACCACTCCAGCATATTCCAATCTTGGTCTAATTATCGTACTAATTAATTTCTTCATCATATCTTTATCCATATAATGGAAGGCTAATCCAATATTTTTATCAAATTATATGTTTCTCCAAACATCTTATCAATATGAGCCTCAAACTGCCCATGGTCTTGTATTATCACTCCCAAATCCTTTTCCACCTTTTTCAACACTACTTCTTCACCCATCTTATATGACCCTCTTGGCCGTCTTCCACTCTTCCCATCTCCATCACATGACTTTTGCTCAGATTAAATTCCATTTGCCACCTCTTGCTCCACTCCCAAATCTTATCCAGATCTGCCTGTAAAATTTCACAATCTTCTTCACTCTTCACACACCTACACAACTTCGCATCATCCGCAAACAAATTAATATAACTGTTTACTCCTCTGGCATGTCATTAATATATACAAGGAAAAGTATTGGTGCCAGCACTGAGCCTTGTGGGACTCCACTCTCCACCACCAACCAGTCCGACTTTGCATCCCTTATTACCGTTCTCATCTCCCTCCATCTCAAGTAGTTTTCCATCCACTTTAACACTTTTCCTTTCAGTCCTCCATAAATCTCTAATTTCCATAGCAGTCTCATGTGAGGTACCTTGTCAAAAGCTTTCTTTAAATCCAAATATACACAGTCCATCCATCCTCTCTCTCTTGTATTTTGTCAACCACTCTTGAATAAAAGCTCAGTAGATTTGTTACACATGACCTCCCTTTCCTAAAGCCAAATTGATGATCCGATAATAACTTATGATCCTCCAGGAACCGTATCCAATATTTCTTTATCACCCTCTCACAAATCTTACCGACCACACTTGTTAGAGACACAGGTCTATAGTTAAGAGGCTCTTCCTTACTGCCTCCCTTATAAATGGGCACCACTTCAGCTCTTTTCCACTCTACTGGTACTTCCCTGTTTCTAATGAGCACCTTATAATATCATATAATGGATCAATCAATTCTTCTCTACACTCCTTCAATAATTTTCCTGAAACTTCATCTGGTCCCATCGCTTTATCATCTTTAAGTTCCTCCAACATTTTATATAACTCCTTTTAGGTATCTTAATGTCATCCATGTGCACATTTCCTTGTACATTCTGAGGCTTTACAAACATTGTTTCTTTAGTAAATACTTGTTGAAACCTATTATTTAGCAATTCCGCTATATTCTTAGGGTCATCTACTATCCCTTGCTCTCCTTTTAATCTTTCAATGGACTCTCTCTTTTAAGTTTACCATTTATGAACCTGTAAAACAATTTTGGATGTTCCTTACTCTTGTCTACAATATCTTTTCAAATTTTCTTTCTTCCTCCTCCTTACCCTCACATACTCATTTCTCGCCACTCTATAATTCTCCTTATTTAGTATATTCCTGCTCTTTTCCATCTTTTCCAAGCCACATCTCTCTTTTCCTTAGCCTTAACACAAGTTGCATTAAACCAATCCTTTCTTCCTTCCTCTCTCGGTTTATACTTTGGTACAAATTTCATAACTCCTTCTTTATAATATTTCATAAAAATCTCATATTTTTTTGCACTTCTCTGATTTGTAACATCTCCTCCCAATCTAATTTTCTGAAATAATTTTTCAAACTTTCTGTGTCCATCTTTCTATAATTCAATCTACCACTCCTGTATGTCTCATCTCTCCTTCGCTGTGTTGTTGCTATCTGCATTTCCATAACCACATGATCACTCTTTCCCAAAGGACATTTTATTGTATATCTCCACATAGGTACACTTCTCTTGTTAACACCAAATCCAGTCTAGCCGGTTCATCATCTCCTCTATATCTAGTATTTTCTTCACCCTCTGTTCCATCATATTTTCCATCATTAGATTAAGAAATCTCTCTCCCATGCTTCCTCTCCAACACCACTTACTAGATTTTCCCAATCCACCTCCTTACAATTAAAATCTCCTACTAGTATCACCTTTCTTTTTCCAGATAATACACTTTCCAAACTCTGTAAAGTATCCTTGATCATATTGTCGTATTCCTTAATGTCCAAGAATTTGTTTTAGGAGGTACATAGGTCACCATGATTATTAATTCTTTTCCATCACTTTTTATCCTTATGCTTATCACTTCTGCGTTGTTCTTCCCATACCAAACCTTATCCACATTTATTTTCTTCGTCATAATCATAACTCCTCCTCCACCTTTACTCTCTATCCTTTCTCCATATATTATATTTATTATCCAAATTTACCTTTGTTTTTCATGCAATTTTGTCTCAGTCAAACACACTATATCAGGCTTCTCCACCATCATATAGTCTTGCAATTCCAATCTACTTGACAGTATCCCATCTATATTAGTATACATTACGGTCCACCCACTGCTCCCTCTAGGGGTTCCTCCGCATTCCTTCTTTCCACATACCACTTTCTGACTCTCTCCTATAACTCTCCAAAAACTTTTCTTTTTCCTCCTCAGACCGCTCATCATTTTTCCTTCTCGCCTCTTCCAACAATTCCTTATATCTTATCCTCTCTTCCTCATTTCTATTTTTTCTCACAAACACCTCTTTACAACCTTCTACCTCTCTTAACTTTGATGTTCTATATAAATATCCTCCAGATTGTTGTGACTTCAGTACTACTTTAATCGGTCTCCTTACTCCCTCCTTGTACGGACTCAGTCTATGGATCTCCTCCACTTCTTGTAGGTCTTTTTTTTCATCATCATTTAGATTTTTAAACAGTTCTCTTACCATTTTTAATTCTTCTTTAATTCTCTTAGGCTTATATGTTATATTTTGTTCTTTCATCCCAAATATTATCACACTTCTTCTTTTCTGCTATTTCTCTTATCAATGTTTCCTTATTCTTCATAACATAAAAATAACCAGTTCCTTAGACCTTTCTTTTTTGTCTTCATTCAACTGATCTTTAATTATTTCTTGTAATCCAACCATCTCTGCTTCCTCGACTCAGTCCATTGTGTTTTCTTCAGTTCCCATTCCCTTTCAAACCTTTCATTCTGCTCACTGATCATTTCCTTAAAGTCATCTTTCTCCTTTACAACTTTCTCCATTTTCTCCTCTAACTGTCTCTTATATTTTTCAACCTTCACTCTCAAGTGTGCATTCTCATCCACCAATCGTTTTCATTTTCCTCCAGTCTCTTGACTCTTTCCTTCAAAGCCTTGCGGAATTCTTTATCCTGCTCCTCCTCACTCCTCTGAACTTTTAATTCCTTCAACTCCTCAAATGTCTTTTCTAACATTACCAATCTGCCTTGCATTGTTGCTCCTGTTGAAGATGGACTCATATTTTGAATGGCTACTTTTGGTTTTGCTCCCTGGGTCTCATCGGTATATTTTGAATTTGGTAACTTATTTCTTATGGGTCTATCCATTTCATTTCACTCTTCCTGGGAGCGTGTGGGTGTGTGTGGTCACTGGGGCCAGGCCTGGTAGCTTTGTGTGTATGGTGGGATACGTTGGCGGCTGTTTGTGGCTGGCCTTTGTGTGGTTTCTGCGCTGTCGTTTGGAGTGCGGAGGTTCCAACACCTCCGATCACTCTTATGTACACGCCACCAGGCTACGTTCACTCTGTACACTTGTTCACTCGCTCTGGTTGCCCTTTTGTACTAGTGACGGTTCTCACTCCAAGCGTGTGGAGTGTTAGGTAGACAGCAATCTGAGCTTGGTGTGTGTGTGTGTGTGTGTGTGTGTGTGTGTGTGTGTGTGTGTGTGTGTGTGTGTGTGTGTTTACCTAGTTGTATTTACCTAGTAGTTTTACAGGGCCTGGGCTTTATGCTCGTGTGGCCCCGTCTCCATATCTACACTTATCCAATTTTTCTTTAAAACTCTCGTGTGGCCCCGTCTCCATATCTATACTTATCCAATTTTTCTTTAAATCCAATTTTTCTTTAAAACTATGTACACTCGTTGCTGACACCACTTCCTCACTCAAGCTGTTCCAAGTCTCAACACATCTTTGCAGGAAACTATATTTTTTAACATATCTCAGACATCTTCCCTTCCTCAGTTTCTTACTATGCAATCTTGTGCTTCTAATGTCATATTCTTCTCTCAGGATTAGTTTCTCATTATCCACTTGATCCATTCCGTTAATCAATTTATAAACTTGTATCGGATCCCCTCTCTCTTCTCTGTTCCAGGGTTGGTAGATCCATAGCTTTTAGTCTCTCCTCGTGTCATCCC
Organism: Portunus trituberculatus; assembly: GCF_017591435.1. Classification (NCBI taxonomy): domain Eukaryota; kingdom Metazoa; phylum Arthropoda; class Malacostraca; order Decapoda; family Portunidae; genus Portunus; species Portunus trituberculatus. Next base: position 22,602,527 of record NC_059292.1, on the reverse strand, counting down.
TGTGTGTGTGTGTGTGTGTGTGTGTGTGTGTGTGTGTGTGTGTATTTACCTAATTGTATTTACCTAATTGTAACATACGGGAAAAGAGCTATGCTCGTGTTGTCCCGTCTCCATATCTATTAATGTCCAGCTTTTTCTTAAAATCATGAATATTCCTTGCGTTGACCACTTCCACGTCTAAACTATTCCATGCTTCCACCCTTCTATGAGGGAAGCTATATTTTTCACATCTCTCCTATAAGTGGCCATTTTAGTTTTTCCCATGCCCTCTCGACATTCTTCCATTCCACATACACAGATCTTCCCTATCCATTTTTCCATGCCAATCATCACTCTGTATATTGCTATCAGGTCTCCCCTTTCTCTTCTGTTTTCCAGGGTTGGAAGTTGCATTCTTTTCAGTCTGTCTTCATAAGTCAAATCTCTTAAGTCAGGCACCATTTTCGTTGCAGCCCTCTGTACTTTCTCTAGTTTCCTTATGTGTTTCTTTAAGTTCGGAGCCCACTGTATTGTTGCATATTCAAGCCTCGGTCTTATCATTGCAGTAATTATTTTCTTCATCATTTCTTCATCTAGATATACGAACGCCACTCTTATGTTCCTCAATAAGTTCAATACTTCTCCAATTATTTTGTTTATATGTCTCTCTGGCGATAGGTCATTGGTAATTGTCACCCCAAGGTCTTTTTCTTCATGACTGGTTTTATGTCTTCATTTCCTATCTTGTACATACTCCTGATTCTTCTTTCACTCTTGCCAAACTCTATTTTCTTGCATTTTGTCGTGTTGAACTCCATTTGCCATGTACAGCTCCATTTCCATATTCTGTCCAAGTCTTCCTGGAGTAGTTCGCAATCTTTGTCACATCTCACTTTTCGTAACAATTTTGCATCGTCTGCAAATAGGCTCACATAACTGGACACCCCATCCACCATGTCATTTATGTAGACTGCGAACATTACTGGTGCCAACACTGATCCCTGTGGAACTCCACTCTCCACCAATCCCCATTCTGATGGTCTGTCCTTAATTATTGTTCTCATTTCTCTTCCTACCAAAAGTCTTCCATCCATTTTAGTAAACTGCCATGCACTCCTCCTACCATTTCAAGTTTCCAGATCAGTCTCTGGTGTGGTACCTTATCAAAGGCCTTTTTTAAATCCAGATATATTCCATCAGCCCAACCATCTCTTTCCTGTATTACATCTATCACCCTCGAATAGTAACATATCAGGTTTGTCGTGCATGAACGCCCTTTCCTAAAACCAAATTGACACTCACAAAGTATGTCATTTTTCTCCAAGAAGTCTGTCCATCTAGTCTTCACCACCCTCTCACACATCTTAGCTACCACACTTGTAAGTGACACTGGTCTATAGTTCAATGGGTCTCTCTTGTTACCTGATTTATAGATTGGGACAATGTTAGCTCTTTTCCAGTCTTGGGGCACTACGCCTTCCCTTAATGAGGCATCAATTACTTCACAAACTTTTTCTGCCAATTGCTCCCTGCATTCTCTTAAAATCCATCCTGATACCCCATCAGGTCCCACAGCTTTTCTCACTTCTAAACTCCCCATCATGTTCTTGATCTCCTCCACCGTTACTTGAAACTCCTTCATAATCCCTTTCTGTTCCATTACCAGTGGTTTGTCAAAAGCAGTCTCCTTTGTGAATACCTTCCGAAAGCATCCATTCATAGCCTCTGCCATTTCCCTGGGATCTTCACTGTATACTCCATTTACTTCTAAACTTTCAATACTTTCTCTATTTTTGATGTTGTTGTTCACATGTCTGTAAAAAAGCCTTGGTTGGTCTTTACATTTATCAATTATATCCTTTTCTTGTTTCTTTCTTTCTTCTCTTCTAATCAACACATATTCATTTCTTGCTCTTTTGTAACTTTCCCACTGCTTAATCCGTCTTTTCCTTCTCCACCTCTTCCATGCATCCTCTTTTCTTGTTCTAGCCTTTTCACATCTATCGTTAAACCAGTCCTGCTTTCCAACTTCTCTATGTTGTCTTATTGGTACAAATTTTTCTCACCTTCTTTGTATATTTTTATAAATTCCTTCCACTTTTCATTTGCTCCTTAGCACTCTTGAATTTCATCCAATTTGTCTCTTGAAAGAATTTCTTTAGGTTTCCAAAATCTGTCTTGGCATAATTCCATCTTCCCACTTTATATTCTTCATTTCTTCTAGATTTCTCTTCGTCTATCACCTTGAACTCCAAAACTGCATGATCACTCTTTGCTAAAGGGCACTCCACCCTCATCTCCTCAATGACCATTGGCTCTGTACTAAAGACCAAGTCCAGTCTTGACGATGCTCCCTCTCCTCCAAACCTAGTATCTTCTTTGACCCACTGAGTTAACACATTTTCCATTGCCAGTGTCAATAGTGTATTTCCCCATGTTGTCTCTGATCCTTCCATTGACCAGTCCTCCCAACACACCTCTTTACAATTAAAATCTCCCATCATTATAGTTCGTTCACAGCCACCCAACATTTCTTCCAGACATGTTCCTGTATCACTTATCATTTCTTCATATTCCTGTACTGACCATGCATTTGTCTTAGGTGGTACGTACACCACTATGTAGTGCCTCTTTTTTCCTTCATTAGTTTCTGCTCTGATCTTTAGCACTTCTGCCTTTCCCATACCTTTTTCACTTGATCCACCTTTATATCTTTTTTAACCAGCAACATCACTCCTCCTCCCATCTTACCTACTCTATTTCTTTTCCAAACGTTATATTTCCCTTCTCCAACCTTCATCAGGTCTTCTCCCTCTCTCAGTTTTGTTTCAGTAAGACCCACAATATCTGGGTTCTTGTCCCTCAAGTAATCGTTGAGTTCTAAAATCCCCGATATCACTCCATTTATGTTGGAATACATTACATTTCGCTCATATGTAAGTTTCTTTAGTCCTTTCTTGCTGTACTTTTCTGGGTTATGAACCACTTCCTCAGTCTCATATCCAAGATTCTCCAGAAAAACTCTTTCTTCTCTTCTTCTGTCCTCTCTTCATTTTTTTCAAAGCCTCCTTTCTCAACTCATTTAACATTTCTCTTTCCTTTTCACCGAGATCTCTTCTCAACCAAATCTTCCTTGTTGTTTCCTGCTGGGCTAGCCTCCATGACTTCTCCACCAATTCATCTACATCCTTTTGTGACTTAAGTTTGATTCTTATTGGCCTCATACCTTCTCTTGTGAACTTTCCAATTCTATGGAAGTCCTCTATTTCTTGTACTAGGTCTTTTCCTCCTCTTGCACCACATTAATGATATTATTTATCACCTTTTTATGTTTTCTCTCTCTCCATTTTACTCGGTGTCTTATCCTCCTCCACACCAAATATCACCACACATCTCTTTTTGTCTACAGTTTCCCTCACCAATGTCTCATTTGACTTAATAACCTTCACCACTTTCTCAGCTATCTTCTCTTCTATGATCTGTTGATCTATAATTTCAGCAAGGCCCAAAGTTTTCTCCCTGACTCTTTGATTTCCTTTTCCAGACTTGCAACTTTGTAATTTACCTCCTTTCTTTCCACTTCCTGACTTTTTTCCATTCAGCCTGCTTCTCCATCACTTTTCCTAGAGATTCTCCACATTTTTCGCAATTCACTTTAATTAGCTTAACTTCCTCTTTCAGTGCTGCATTTTCCTTCTTCATATCGGCACAGTCTCTCTTTACATTGTCATAACTCGTTTCCAGGCCCTCATACTTTTCAAACAGTTTTTCAATTTTACCTTCTAACTCCAGAATTTTCTTCACATAAGTGCTCTTCTCCATTATTCCTTGAAACCCTGTGAAGTCTGATTCCTCTTTCGAGTTCACGGCCGCCATGTTGCGCAGACGTAAACAAACCAGCTGATGGCTCAAACGCAGGCTACAGTTTATATTTACCTTCACTGGACATTATTTTGCTAATCAACAGTTAACATGACTATATGGAGACGGGACAAACATTACCAGCTCCTTTCCCACCTTGGTTACTCTTAGGTAACTGTAGAATTATAGATGATTGCTCTGGAGCTCAGCGACCACCTCCGCCATCGACGATGTCCCGTGTGTGTGTGTGTGTGTGTGTGTGTGTGTGTGTGTAAAATCCACCTTGGCCGCCTGCTGGTCACCCAGCCAGTCTTCCCAATACGGAGCGAGCTCAGAGCTCATAGACCGATCTTCAGGTAGGACTGAGACCACAACACACTCCACACACTGGGAAAGCGAGGCCACAACCCCTCGAGTTACATCCCATACCTATTTACTGCTAGGTGAACAGGGGCCACACACTAAGAGGCTTGCCCATTTGCCTCGCCACTTACTGGGACTCGAACCCGGCCCTCTCGATTGTGAGTTGACTGTGCTAACCACTACACTACGTGGTGTGAGTGTATGTGTGTGTGTGTGTGTGTGTGTGTGTGTGTGTGTGTGTTTGTTTGATCTGCTGCAGTCTCTGACGAGACAGCCAGACGTTACCCTACGGAACGAGCTCAGAGCTCATTATTTCCGATCTTCGGATAGGCCTGAGACCAGGCACACACCACACACCGGGACAACAAGGTAACAACTCCTCGATTTACATCCCGTACCTACTCACTGCTAGGTGGACAGGGGCTACACGTGAAAGGAGACACACCCAAATATCTCCACCTGGCCGGGGAATTGAACCCCAGTCCTCTGGCTTGTGAAGCCAGCGCTCTAACCACTGAGTGTGTGTGTGTGTGTGTGTGTGTGTGTGTGTGTGTGTGTGTGAGTGTGTGTGTGTGTGTGTGTGTGTGTGTGTGTGTGTGTGTGTGTGTGTGTGTGTGTGTGTGTGTGTGTGTGTGTGTGTGTGTGTGTGTGTGTGTGTGTGTGTGTGTGTGTGTGTGTGTGAGTGTGTGTGAGTGTGATATGCTGGAAAAGGAGAGGCATTAAGATAAGATACTTTTTCAGGTTGTCTGGCACAAGCAGGGTGACTACTTTGCCACCCTGATTCCTGAAGGTGACCACCGCTCAGTCATGATGCACCAGCTGAGTCGCTGGCGGTCACAGGTTCCCTTTAACAAGTGCAAGGGACGTGTCCAGGCCCTGAACTTCCACCCCAAGTATCCTTTCCTCTACATGGCAGTGAGTTATTGTTGTTGTCGTCATCACATCTCCACCCTTCAAACTTTCAGTAGTGGTCTGGATGGAGGGAGGTCCTGGCTGCAAAACACTTAAGAGCATGTTAGAATAATTTTGGTTCCTTGCAAGTTGCAATTGCACTATCGTGTGTGATTGTAGTGTCAAGTGAAGCACAGCAGTTAGATTAAGGCATATCATGAACCATAGACCACTAGAGACCACAATTCTGAGTGCTGAATCTATAAAATGTGGGGGAATTAGAAGTGGGAGATATAGTCTTATTTGTAGGTGGTTTATTCATCAATTTACAAGTAACGTTTCTAAGGAATTAATCAAAAGAAGACTTGCTTGTTAATGTTTCTGGGAGATTTGAAGTTAATAATTTAGTTTTCAGGGCTGTTTCTTAGGCAAGATGCTGTTTGGAGGCCCTAGATTTCAACTTTTCATTGGGCCTCTAAGTGCCTTGGGAAATTCTAATTTTCCATGCTACCCTAGGGGTCCCCTGGGTGCTTGGGGCCCCTAGGCAATTGCCTAATCCACCTATAGCAAGAAACGGCCCTGTTAGTTTTAATACTTGCTCTCATTTTTTGAAGCAGCCACCTTTTCAGACTACCTTGCATTAGTCATGACTGTGGGACTAAAAATATTGTTACTGGTTTGTCTATCTCCCATAACTCGACACAAAAATCATATTGAACCCTTACCCTCCTCTCAACAGAGCCAGACACACATCCGAGTGTACAACCTGCAGAAGCAGCGGATGCTCAAGAAGGTTCGGGCAAACAGCCGCTGGGTGTCTTCCATTGCCATTCATCCTGGCGGGGAACACTTCCTTGTTGGTGGATATGATCGCAAGCTGAACTGGTGAGGCAGCGTTCTGGTGGATTGAACTGTCTTCCTTAGTCTATGCTGTACTCTTCTGTTTCTTGACCATTGGACACAAGAATGAGTGAAGGATTTACAAAATTCTCAAGGCATAATTAATGGAGATATGAATAACAAATGTTTATTGCTTTTTGTCTTGTGCTGCAGTTATTTTAATATAACACAAATGAAAATAGTTGGTATGTGATAGAGGAAGTTGGAAGTTGTCCCAAACACATTGGTGTTGTCACATTTTTGGTAGTTTAAAGGAAGGGCAGAAGGCTGCTTTTTTTTTTTTACGCCAAGCTGTTGGCACAAGGCAGTGGTAATATGGCACTATGAGAACTAATGCTGTGAGATGGCACTCACCAGCTATCTTGCAGCAACATCTCAGTACGAAAAGTTGCTTAGTGCCCCTATTCAATGTATTACTTAAAATTTGACAATGACATCATGCTCATGAAAACTTTCTCCATTACATATCACTGTATTTCAGTTTGTGGTGTGATAATTCCATTAAAAATTAGTGTAAACCTTTTAAACAGTTTCATGACTGTAACTGACATTCTCTCAATCTGCAGTTATTCTTGTCCAGTCATCAGAAGCCAAGTAATTATTGCATAAACTAATGGAGGTAGAGGAAAGAAGCTTTTAACTTGTATTGGGTGTAAGCTGCTGTATGGGATGGGAGACAGGCTTCCAGACAGACTTCTTCACCTATATAAATCAGTCCGTAGTAAGATTACAAAAATTTCTGACCGGTTGCAGCTGAATCTGTATGGCAGGGTAGGATAAAAAGCTGTGGATATGCTGGAGACTTCCTTTCATAGGTCTGGTGAAGTATCCCTATATCCTTTGTTTCTCTTAATTGCATCATTAGGAGAATAATATTGATCTTGCCGTGTATCTGTAAAGATGATTGACAGATTTCAGTTGAGGAAAAAAACTCGGTTCATAGATTTTAAATCCTTACTACTGCATATGTACCCACCTTGCATTTGCCACCTCCATCACACCAGTGAAGCAAGAGGTTAGTTTCATAAATTTTCATAAATATTCATAGGATGACTTTGTATAGAGTTGTGATGGAAGGAAAGGCCACTTGCAGGAACAAAAAAGTATGTGTAGTTGTTGACTGTGCATCACACAGTTTTTTTTTCTCAAAAATATTCTGAAGTATTTCAGTCTTTATATTGGCACTGTAAGCATTTTGTATAAATTTAAGGAGCCTGTTGAACAATTTAGATTTTCCAAATGATAAATTATAAATTTAGGTAAATTTGTCATGTTTAGCTGGTGCATGTCTCATACCAATGTTAAGCCTCTGTTACCTTGCAGGTTTGAGATGGAGTGCACTAGGACACCTCATGCACTGAGGTTCCACAAGGGAGCAATTCGTGGAGTTGCCTTCCACCGCAAATATCCACTGTTTGCCTCGGTGTCGGACGAAGGAAGGATCATCGTGTCTCATGGGATGGTGTATGAGTAAGTCTTGATACCATTGGCTTGTACAGGGCTGGCACAAGATGTGAGAATTAATAGAATAATTAATTTGTGGCTTGTACAGGGCTGGCACAGGATGCGAGAATTAATAGAATAATTAATCTGCATTATATGTGTCACACATTATACCTGTTACTGATATAAAACACAGTGAAATGAGAGAACAGTACTGGATGGAGAATGTGAGAAGAGTGGAAGGATTATAGCTAGCAGGAACAGGAATTTATGGTTTTCAGTAGCAGCAAAGATATTTGTACAAATGGGAACTCCTACACCAATCTTGGTGTCCCTTCTGGGAATGGGACCATAAATGTCCCCAGGTAGGACTGCTCTACTGGTATATAGCCTAAATGTCTTCACATCCCTCTCAATTTTCTTCATTAACTTCTGCAGCATTCATAGAGTATAGATTTAATTTTTAATCTATGGAACACACCATTGGCCAATTCCCCTTCCACACACACAAAAAAAAAATTTCATATAACCAGAACTTCATACTGTCACCTTGGTTTCAGTGATTGGCTGAAGGACCCTTTCCTGGTACCCCTGAAGGAGCTGCGAGGACATTCCCGCTTTGAGGACCTGTGTGTGTTGGACGTCACCTGGCACCCCTACGAGCCCTTCCTCTTCACCTCTGGGGCTGATGCCACCATCCGCCTGTGGCACTGAGGGGTCATCTGTGGAGGGACACTGCTCAGTGGTGGTGTGTCTGTGACAGTGAAAAGGAGTTGGGTTCATCATTATTACACTTCACCACTCACTCAGTACATTGTTACTCCAATGACTTACTTCATCATAGAACATTTTCTGTAAAGCAATTATAGCATCAGTAACAGCAGTTATGCTATAATTCCATTACTTTCACTAGTAATATTGCAATGGTATATTGAATTTGTTAATAAAGTATGAAAAGCTACAACACATGTTTTCCACCCATTGGAGAAAAAAGGCCTCAGGAGGAATTTAAACAATTGAATATATTGAGTCAAAGTGAATAGGGTGACAAAAAGCTGACCATGACTATAGATTCATGGAAACAAAAAATTATGCTGGACCATCAGAACACAGTAATGTGATGTACAGATGAAGCAGCCTTCCTACCCCAATATTTTTGGCTTAAGTGCATATGCAAACTCAGGATTTTAATAAGTAAACATAGGCCTGATGCCATGACATGTAAATTAAGCCATACCTTTCTTAATCCTACTCCAGGTCTGTCTCTCCATCCCCACTTCCTCCTTGTTTCCATATTTCTCATTACTCCTCCCTATCATCTCCATCTAAGCCCAGCCCCCCCCTCCCTCTCTCTCTCTCTCTCTGGTAATTGAGAATTCTTTGAAATAAAGACTAAAATTCTTTATGATTGCTTTTAAAATTGTAATGACAACGGCCTTTAGTTTTGTTCACCTTTTCTTCTTGACTTTCCAGTAATTAATCTAAGTCCAAGGGAATGCTGCCCTCTCATCACCACTCTTCCTATACTCCACATTTTACCTAGTTGTATATTAGAGGGTTTGAGCAGGGCTCATAATGAACTGTCTCCATATCTACTTTTATCCAACTCTTTCTTAAAATATATGCACATTATCCGCTGCTACAATCTCTTCATTCAAACTGTTTCAGATGTTCACCATTCTGTCAAAAATTAAACTTTTTAATGTTCCTCAAACACACTTTATAATCTTGGAGTGTCCTCTTGTCTGTCTATCTTCACCTGTCAGTGCTACCAGATCTTGTCTGTCTATCTTTTCCATACGATTTACTATCTTATACTTTGTTATTAGGTCTCCCATCTATCTTAAAGTTGGTAGTCCCATTTCCTTCAATCTTTCTTCATAGATAAGGTCTTCATCTCTTGCATCATCTTTGTAGCTATCCTTTGAATTCTTTATAATTTCTTGATATCCTTTTGCATATGTGGAGATTATACCACTGCTGCATATTCAAGTCTGGGTCTTATCAGAGTGGTTATGATTTTTTTCATTATATTGTTCAATTACATTAAATGTAATTAAATGCCACCCCGATATTTGCTAGTGTCTTGTATGTTGAAGTAAATAACCCATTTATGTGTCTTTCTAGGGTCAGGGTGTCTTGTATAACCACTCCCAGGTCTTTTTCTTCCTTCCTCTTCATTATACTCTCTTCTCCCATTTTGTATTCCCACACAGGTCTTTTATTACTTATACCCATTTCCATCACGTGGCATTTCTTAGAATTAAATTCTAATTGCCACTTTTGGCTCCACTCCTAGATCTTGTCAATATCTCCTTGCAATTCCATACAATTCTCATTGCGCTATTATTACTTTCATGAGTTTTACATTGTCTACAAACATATTTATGTAGCTACTCAAGCCCTCTTGTATATCATTAATAAACATTTGGAACATTATTGGTGTCAGCACTGAACCCTGTGGTATGCCACTAGTTACTGTGCTCCTACTTGATAAAATGTCTCTTACTACAATCCTCATTTTCCTTCCCATTAAGTAGTCCCTCATCCACCTTAAAATATTTCCTTGTAATCCTCCTATGTGTTCTATTTTCCGTAAGTCTTTGTGGTATTGTCAAAAGCCTTTTTTGATATCCAAATACACCGTGACGACCCATCCATCTCTTCCTTGTACCTTATCTATTACGTACTCATCTATAGAAACTGTGTGTGTGTGTGTGTGTGTGTAGGTTATTACGTTGGGTTTGGTTACTAATCCTTGGGGAGGGAGAACCAGGAGGTACGCAGCCCTTCCCGTTAAGAGTTTATTAGGCATGTTGGGTTTTAATTAGTAACCCTTTCGGGGGTGAGGTGTCGCGGATACAGACAAATGTAGCGCAGGCAATGCTGCTCACCATCAACAAAGCAACGGCTGCCGCCGCCGCATCCAGTCTCCGCCGCCATCGAAGTATTTTCTTTTTTATGTGATTTTGTTGATTTCCGACTTCTTTTGCAATGCCCACTACTCGATTTAATGTTCTCCCACCCAAAAGTCCGATTTCCCGCAAATCCCCTACGATCGCTAGAAATGAGAGGTGAAGTTGAAAGTCGTAACTCGAAAAATATTCTTTTGTGACGGAAACGATATATACCATCAGTCAGTTCACTTCATTTCTCCCAGAAAATCATGAGTTCACATGGTTGGGTAAAACTGTATAAAAAAAAAAAAAACTTTGAAGGTTCAGTGAATGATAAAAAGTCTTAATCCGCAAAGCAAACTCTTACTTACCACTCTAAGTCAACTGAAGACACTCCAAGTGATGTAGCCTGGTGAAGGCCTGAGAATCAAACATTACTCAGCTGTGGGCAGTGGACTGAGTGAGTGGTGGTACACTTACTTACAGTACCTATCTATCTACAGGAGTGATGTAGATAGATGACCTAGCGTGACGTGATAGGACCCTGAACCACGGACTGGAATCAACAGCAACCCATAAACGTAATCCTTACTAAGAGCTAATTTTCACCACAGTCATTGCCTTGATTGAACAAATCCCTTATTTCATCCTTACTTATAATCGTCCTGTTTACGCTCCCTTACGATAATTTTGAGTGGAACTTCTCAACGGAAGATAGAAGACTGACCTCATAGCAGAAGACAGTGGCTACGTCTGCGTCTAAGCGGGGAAGAAACAAACATGACTGGCTGTTCCTTCCTCAACCTCTATGAAGCTCCGACCCGATTTCGAGACATATTTCTGTTTCTCAGATCATACAAGTGAACCTCAACGATCAAACTCGTTTTTTTTCTATCGTATTGATTATTGATATTTACTCTCCTACTTACAATAAAGGGAATTATGACTAAAATTCTAAATTGCGATATTTTGTAGCACATTCATCACGAGAAGCAATGCCTTATTAGATTATTAGAAACAAAAAGAAAAAAAAAATAGTCGTCAGAGAGAGGAGTGTTTCCATAATTCTAATAATAGTCTAACATATATACAACCACAACTCTATGACTTTCGAGAACTGTCCCGATGAAAGAAGAAAACTTGTAACAATACGAGGTTTGCAGCATACCGCGTTCCTCACTCCTGCTGCTGCTTTTAATATTCCAATGACCACAACACAAACCCTCTCAAACAAGAAGACGGGACGGGAACACGGAAAAGAAAAACACTGCAGGAAACGATCAATCTAGTTATATTAATAGTTTAACAAGTATTCAGTCTCACCTATGAAAAATATAAAACCCTTGAACACTTAACTCTATAGTCTTTGAAAACATGACAAGAGAAAGAACGAAGATTTTCAGACTATGGACCTTACAGTACCGCAGTCGCTCCTTTCAATATTCCTGGGACTATACTGGAAACTCTACCAAGCCGGGAACAAGGAAGCCAACTACCGAAACATGACAAGACAGGAAGCTATCACTCTATTAAGTCCGAGTTCCCACAACACTTACACTCGCTGGCTGCATGAGGAAAAGAGGAAGAGCATCGCCTGACTAACAAGATCAAATCAAGCCACGTAAGTCTGGCAAAGGAAGTCATTACTGCCACATCTGTTAGCAGGGCAGGAAGTTCTGTTACCTTAATCCAGCGACAGTTCATTGTTCACTGATCTTCCGTCTTTAGGACTCAACAGCTGCCGTGATAGGAAAAAGTCTTACTGTAGATAGAGGTACAGATGGACGGGCAGGCATACATGACAGACAAATAGATAGGTAGAGAGATAGATAGATATTGATAGGTTGATAGAATGATCGTTTTGTTCTCTCATCACGACTGTTTTCACGAGCCACAGAGATGGGAAGTCGGGCTATTATCACTAGAGTCACAGAAACACTCTTGAAAACTATTAGGGATTAAGTCTAGTCGGATTCTCACGCATGTTTTTTCTTTAGATGAAACAGAATACTAGTTAAACAGAGTCCTCATTAAACTATCACTCGAACCACTTTGAAAACCCACCATAACTACCAATAGAGCATATTAAAAAGTACTCGAGATTAACATAATAGCTCAATACTAAGTCAAGTTCCCATGGGTGTATTTCCTGTCACTTGAACTACTAAAAGACCTTCGCAACCCCCCAATAACTTCCACGAGAGCCTTTCAGTAGCAGACAGACGAGATAAAGAGGGCGAAGTGTTTGATAAGCTGGTAGGTCGTATGAGTAACAACATAACGGTCTAAAGCAGCTCAGTAATTCATAATAATTTGTAACTCTTGGCAATTTGCGGCTCTTATGTCAAATTAAGGGAGCAGTGATTCACGGGACGAGGAAGTAACAGGTGTCTTTATGTATTGCACGTATGAGTGTGTATTTTTTTGTTTCTCTCTCTCTCTCTCTCTCTCTCTCTCTCTCTCTCTCTCTCTCTCCTTATTTCCTCCATCTTTCTTCCTCCTTCCATTCAACATCGTACTTTTCTCTTCCCTCAGCATTCCCTCTCCTTAACTTCTTCCAACCTCATCTTTCTCTCTCCATTTTTTCTCTCTCTATTTCTCCAACATCCTCTTTTTTTTTCCCCTCTTTCTCTCTCTAGCTTTACCTTTCTCTTCCTCCAACTCTCTATTTCGTTCCCTCCAGCATCTCCTCTATTCCTCTATACCAAACTTTCTACCCAATCTTTTCTCTCTTCACTGCCTTCCCTATCACCCCCCCCCACCACCCTCTCTCCCTCTCTCTCTCACACATAACCAGGGCAAGAAGACAGGGAACAAGGAACAAGGGAGAGGGCGAGAGTTCAGTGTATTTTGATTTTACTGCGTCGGCGGTCACAAGGCACACACAATATTTTTTAGAGGTTCCTTTCTTTTTTTTTCCCCCTTTTATTGTATCTCTCGTATTTGTGGAGTGGTATGTGAAAGTTTAGCGTGACAACCACCGTGGCTAATATGGAGGATTATTATTATTTTTTTTTGGATGCAGGTGTGACGGGTGAAGGAAAATTAAGAGGGTATGTAATGTTTTAGTGTTTAGTGGTGTTTTCATGTCATCTTCAACTATAAAATATCTTCTTCCTTTATTATCCTTTCATTTTTTTCCCTTTCTTAGTCTTCCTTCTTCATTAATTCCCTTCCATTTCCCTTTCTCATTTTCTACTCTTTTTTTTTTATCTTTGCATTTTCCTTCCTTCTTTCCTTCCTTCCTTCCTTCTCTTTCGTATACCTTCTTCTACACTTCTATTTCCCTCTCTTTCTCCACCTCCCCTTCCACTCCCTCCACTTTCCATCCACCCTTCCATCCACTCACTCAGTCCACCACTCCCTCCTTCCACACACCTGCACCTTTCTCCCTCCCATCTACTCACCACTCACTCATTCACTCAGCCACCTGCCGCCGACACACGAAGGTTCAAGAGATGCGCCTCCTCGCTGGTTCTAGCTAATTAATTTTTATGGATGATTTTAGAAGGTGGAAACTTCACGGGCAATTAAGCTGTCGTGTTATTAAGGTGCTCGGGTTGTAGGTCTTTGTTTGGGTGTACTGGGGGATGAATCTTTTATGGTGGGGGGCATTTAAAAAGGGAAACTGTTGTATCTTTTTTTTCTTGGGGAGGATGGGTAGGGGAGATAGAGATTGAGGGATGGAGAGAGGGTAGGAGAGAAAGTCAATACGTAGTTTGGTATGGAGAAAGGTAGTAAGAGGAGTGATGTAAAGGATGTGATGATAAATACTGATGGATATAACAGAAGACGAAGAGTATTAGATAATTATAATTGACGATGTGAAAGAGATATGAAATGGGATGAGAGAGAGAGAGAGAGAGAGAGAGAGAGAGAGAGAGAGAGAGAGAGAGAGAGAGAGAGAGAGAGAGAGAGAGAGAGAGAGAGAGAGAGAGAGAGAGAGAGAGAGAGAGAGAGAGAGAGAGAGAGAGAGAGAGAGAGAGAGAGAGAGAGAGAGAGAGAGAGAGAGAGAGAGAGAGACCCACACACAATCACCTATCCTCCCATCCATTCACCAACCTACACTCACATCCTTCCCATCACACACGCACAAACACAAACCCGACCATCTGCCCCACCATACAACACTCACCCTCACATCCCCAAACCCCTCTTCACTCTACACAACCCCCACAAGATGAGATAAGATACAGATCTCAAGAAATACACTTAACCTGCTTCCTATTGCTCCCTTCTGTCGCATCTTCACAACCTCCTGCAGGGCGCCTCCCGTACCCGTCACTTCCCTGCCACCGCCTCTCTCTTGTCGCGCACATCTTAACGAAGCGGTCAGGTCGAGGCTGCGCGGAGAACCAAGGGAAACTGAGCAGCGCAGCGGGGAGGGAAACAAGCGATCTGCAGGAAAGGGTTCAAGTAAAGGAGAAAGAATGAGAAAAAAAAATAAGAAAAGGATAGAAAATATTTAGGGAGTAAAGAAAAAAGATGAGAATAATATAAAAAAGACGTAAAGTAAGTATAAGATAGTATGAAATAGGATTAAAAAGAATTAAGAAGTAGAAAAAAGGATTGGAGTAGACGGAATGAGGTATGGAAGGAATCAAATAGTGACAAAAAAAAAAGGATAGATTAAATGCAGGAGTTTAGAGAAAGAAAGGATGAGATAAGAGAGAGTAAGGCACATAAGAGAATTGGAATGGTTTAAGACACGAAGGAACTAAAGGAATTGTGACTGAGGTAATCTAGAAAAGATGATGCAAAAGACATACGAAAGGAATCTGGAAATTAAAACGGAATAATGAAATAAAACAAGATAAATAAATACATTGAATAATAGTACATGCAAAACACATTTAAAACATTTCCCTCCATAATCACCTTAGCTTCTGGCATCATAAAAAAAGAGAAAAGAAAAAAGACAGAGAAGGAAGAAAAAATCAGCGAAGTCAATTTCCTTGTTCAGTGTGTTTGTGGTCACGTTTGCCAGGCCGCGATTGTGTTTGTCTGGGTGAACGGCAGAGAAACGGAAGGTGGACGAGCCAACCAAGCGAGAAGCATTTGTTTGTTCACGGCAGCGGCTCTGGTCACCACACACACACACACACACACACACACACACACACACACACACACACACACACACACACACACACACACACACACACACTGAATTGTTTGGTCTGATTTTTTTTTTATTATTGCTATATAAACCTTTTCTCGTTCTTTTTATTTGCTTCATTTCCGTTTTTTTGTTTCTCTTTCCACCTTTACTTTCTTTTTCTTTCCTAACCCTTCTACATTTTTTTTCCTTTTATTTAATGGGGTGTCTGGCAATACCTTGAATTATCCAAAGCGTCAGCTACGCACACACACGCACGCACGCACACACACACACACACACACACACACACACACACACACACACACACACACCGCGTAGTGTAGTGGTTAGCACGCTCGACTCACAATCGAGAGGGCCAGGTTCGAGTCCTGGAGCGGCGAGGCAAATGGGCAAGCCTCTTATTGTGTGGCCCCTGTTCACCTAGCAGTAAATAGGTATGGGATGTAACTCGAGGGGTTGTGACCTCGCTTTCCCGGTGTGTGGAGTGTGTGTTGTGGTCTCAGTCCTACCCGAAGATCGGTCTATAAGCTATGAGCTCGCTCCGAAATGGGGAAGACTGGCTGGGTGATCATCAGGCGACCGAGGTGAATTACACACACACACACACACACACACACACACAACAGGCGGTAGGTAGGCTGGTCCACGCTGGTTGTCTGGCTGCCTGCCTGATTGACGCGTGTGGTCGTGAGGAGGCAGCGCCAAACTACCCTTGGCAGCCTCGCCTCTGACTACCTAATTGGTCATTACAGCAGGCAACCGCGGCCAGCTCAGGGAGGCTAATTACCTGCACCCCAGGACTAACTCAAGCCAGACACTCCAGACCCGCCAGCACTCCAGACACACCACACACTCCAAACACATCCAGGACTCCACAACAGAGGGAGGGGAGGCGGAAGGGTACATCAATAGACCATTAGGAAAAAAAAATCTCTAATTACATTTGTTATTATCGTAATGAGGGTGTTCTAATATTGAGAAGTTAAGAGAAACGAAATAATCGCCTCATAAGTATATAGAGTTTCATGTAGTGTAGCACAGTACTTAATTTCCAATTGTTATATTTACTGACCCATATACGAGTATATGTCCCTGAGACGCATTGCGGAGAGGGTTTTACTCCAACGGAGCTTTTCATGTGCTGGTCGTTGGTGGCTGTGAGTCCTTCCTTTCCCAGTCTTCTATACACGTGCCTGACAGTCTCATGTGTTCAGTTAAGTCAGTGAAGGTTTGTTTGATCTCAGTTGTATCTACCTCGAAAAATAAGCAGACGTGTGTTTAGTGGTGCATTGTGGTCAGACACGTGTTGGTGTGCTCCTTATTGGCAAGTTTTTAATTTCATTTCAAAGTGAATGTTGTCCACTCTTCATCTCTCTCTCCTGCCACTCCTTCACTTCACTCTTCATCCCGTCCCCCTAGGGTACCCTACCACACTTCATCTACCTGTGCCACCTCTCTTTCTCTCTTGCCCCGTCCCTCTTCCCCCGCTTGGTACATACTTTGTATCCTCCCCATCACTCATCCTCCCGTTCCCCCACCATTTCCTCTCTACATCTCCCTTCTGCAACCTCTCCTTCCCATCCCTCCTACCCCCACTTGGCACTTGCATCCTTTCTACTCCCCATCTCCGCCTAACCACTCCTTCACCTCTCACGCTCCTCCCACCTCTCCCCTCTCCCGTTCCCGCTCCCGCTTGGCACCTGGGTGATAAGGGCGTAATGATGGCTCCCCGCGGGTACTCGCTAATGTGTTAACGATCTGTAATTACTGTCGCGGGGGATTCCCTAAGGCCGCTATCACACCCTGGCTCCTCTAGTGTTTGTGGCCGTGACCGTGACTGTATGTGCGGAGGGGAGAGAAATATAAAAGAGAAAGGAAAAGAGAGGAGGAGAAAGGAGAAAGGGAAAGAGATGAGAGGTGAGAGGAGGAGAGGAGGAGGAAGAGTTGCAAGGGAAGGGAAGAAAGGGGTAGAAAAGGAAAGAGGGAAAGGGAAGGTGAGGTAACGTAAAGGAGGGGAGGAAAAGAGACGAAACGATCCGACAAACGACACACACACACACACACACACACACACACACACAGAAACAAAGACAAAAAGCAAAGCACAAGACAAACGTGAAAGCAACCACAGTAAACACAACAACAATAAACAACAAAAATAAGGAAGAAGATAACAAAAACCGTGAGAGGAATGACAAAAAAAAAAAAAAATAAATAGAGTAAGAGCAAACTGAAGAAGTAGTAGTAGTAGTAGTAGTAGTAGTAGTAGTAGTAGTAGTAGTAGTAGAAGTAGAAGTAGAAGTAGAAGTAGAAGTAGAACAACAACAACAACAACAACAACAACAACAACAACAACAACAACAACAACAACAACAACAACAGCTACTACTACTACAAGAAAAAAGAGGAAAATAAAAAGAAAAAAAAGTAAAAAAAAGTAATAATGAAGAAAAAAAAGAAAGAAAGAAAGAAAAAGAGAAAAAAAAAGAGAAAGAGAAAAATAGAAAAGGAAAAAACGAAAAATCCTTACACATCACACAAACGAAGACTTAATGACAGGCACACCACACCACACCACACAACACCACACCACACCACACAACACCACTACTCACCACACCACCACTACACCACACCACCACTACACCATTGCTCTCCATCACCACCACAAGTCGCACGCTCCATCATCACCAGAGCCGTGCAAGATTCCGATGTTGTGTGGTAATGATGTGATGATTAATTGAGCATTGTGGAGGAGGCGGCGTGCTGGGCTGTAGGAGGGGAGGCGTCGTGTGTGGGTGATGGATGAAGGTGGAGGAGCAGGAGGAGGAGGAGGCAGCACGCGAGGAGAAATGGGAGGAGGAGGAGGAGGAGGAGGAGGAGGAGGAGGAGGAGGAGGAGGAGGAGGAGGAGGAGGAGGAGGAGGAAGAGGAGGTGGAGGAAGATGGGTAGAAAGGAATTCTGGTTGGGGAATGGTAGGTAAATAAGAGGGAGAGGAAGAGGAAGAGGAGGAGAAGGGTAAAGAATTCAGTGAGGAAGGAAAGTGTGTAATTCACTTCGATTGCCTGCTGGTCACCCAGCCAGTCTTCCCCATTACGGAGGGAGCTCAGAGCTCATGGACCGATCTTCGGGTAGGACTGAGACCACAACACACTCCACACACCGGGAAAGCGAGGCCACAACCCCTCGAGTTACATCCCGTACCTATTTACTGCCAGGTGAACAGGGGCCACACATTAAGAGGCTTGCCCATTTGCCTCGCCGCTTACCGGGACTCGAACCCGGCCCTCTCGATTGTGAGTCGAGCGTGCTAACCACTACACTACGCGGTGTGTGTGTGTGTGTGTGTGTGTGTGTGTGTGTGTGTGTGTGTGTAAAAAGAGGAAGACTAACAGAAAATTTATTTATTATTTTTTTTTCAGCCTTTAAGCGCACATCCCGCAGCGTCACATGCCATTACAGGCCGGCTATGTGTGTGTGTGAGAGAGAGAGAGAGAGAGAGAGAGAGAGAGAGAGAGAGAGAGAGAGAGAGAGAGAGAGAGAGAGAGAGAGAGAGAGAGAGAGAGAGAGAGAGAGAGAGAGAGAGAGAGAGAGAGAGAGAGAGAGAGAGAGAGAGAGAGAGAGAGAGAGAGAGAGAGAGAGAGAGAGAGAGAATGATAGAAGGACAGTGAAGCAAAGAGAGGGATAGAGAGAAAGAGTAACAACGCAGACGAGACAGATAAGAAATGACATCGAATAAAAAAGAAAAGAAAGAGAAAAGAAAACTGAATACGATAAAAAAAAAGAATAGACAAGAAAGAGACAATGAAACTAACAACAAAAACAACAACATTAAGAGCTACAAAAAAAAAAAAAGATAAAGAAAGAAAAGGAAAGCACAAACACAAAAATAGACAGGAAAAAAGAAAGAAGAGAGAGAAAAATACAACGATAATGAAAAGAAAAGGAAAAAAAAGAGATACAAAGAAAAGCCTTGAGTGGTGTCCTAAGCCAAATGTGTGAAGGGACACGTGTGTACAACCAATTTACACGAACATGAATAGTGTGGTCTGGCCTGGTCTGGTCTGAGAGGATGAGTCTGTCAGGGGAGACTGCTTGATCATTTTTCAGGGACACTTGTGGTCAAAGAAGAGGATAAGAGGAGGAGGAGGAGGAGGAGGAGGAGGAGGAGGAGGAGGAGGAGGAGGAGGAGGAGAGAGAGAGTAAACCACGCGAGGGAAAGAGGAGGGGGAGGTAGAAAGGAACCCTATGGCCTTACCCTAAAATTACATGTGCATTACACCTTCAGGAGAGGAAGGAGTGGGTTCTGGGGCCTGCTGGGGAATTGGGAAGGAGGTTCAGAGATGTCGAGGGCCTTTAGGGGGTGTAGGGTTGGTGAGGGCGTCGTCTCCTGCTGAGAGACAAGGGCTGTGACCACGAAAAAAATTATGCATGTAAATGTTCTTGAATGTTTCCCAGTGTTAATCTTGTCTGTCTTTCGTCTCTATTCCCCCTCTCAACAGTTTTCCTCTCATGGCAGTCCTTTCGGCAACTTGGCTTGTCTCATTTGGTTATTTCAGCATCTTCCAGTACCGTTCAGCAACTCCTTATCTATCCTTTTCGTTCTTTCCAGTGTCTCAATCTTAATCTTGATCTTCCAGCGTCCCTCAACAAAGTCACTAGCATTCCTTCACACTTCCGCTCCTTCCAGATTCCACTACAGCCTCCCAGCGTCCAATAACTTCTTTTCAATCCTTCCAGTATCCCATCCAGCTTCCTGTCCAGCCTTTCCACTATTATTCCACATCATCTACACCTCCTCTCCTTTCTGCCTTTCATTCTAGTACACTAAAAAAACATCGCTCCGCTTCTAAACTCCACTTACACTCTTTCCCTCGCATTCCTTCCTATAGCTCCACTCCACAACACGCGACAAATCCACCACCACCTCCACCTCCACTTCCACCTCTCCCTCTACCGCCAGACCGCGTCAACAAAGGTTACACATGTCGCCTTTTAAGAATTCTCCACCAAACGAGGGCGTGAAGAGGTGCATTGTGGGCGGCGCGGGTGATGCATGGGCGGGATTAGGGTGCTCGAGGGAGGAGAAAGAGGAGGAGGAGGAGGAGGAAAAGGAGGCCTGACGTTGACAAAGAAGAAGCTCAGCAGGGAAGCGGATGAGGAAAAAAAAGAAGATAAGAGAAAAGTAAACGATGGAGAAGATAATGCCAGAGAGAGAGAGAGAGAGAGAGAGAGAGAGAGAGAGAGAGAGAGAGAGAGAGATTAAAAAAGATGAAGAGACATATTGTAAAGACGGAAAAAAAAAAAAATGAAGGGGTCTGGAGGAAGGAGAGGAAGGTAGGGTTAAAAGGAAGAAGAAGAAGAAGAAGAAGAAGAAGAAAGAAGAGGAGGAGGAGGAGGAGGAGGAGGAGGAGGAGGAGGAGGAGGAGGAGGAGGAGGAGGAGGAGGAGGAGGAGGAGGAGGTAAGTAAGGTTAACAGAGGAGTGACGCTGACAAACTAGAGGCGGCGGGTGGGTAGAAGCAGACACCCCCCCCTCAAACCCCACACCCTCACATGACACCCCTGCTCCATCTGCCTTCCCCTCTCCCTCCTCCTCAACCTCCAGCTCCCCTCCACTCCCTCTCTTCACTCCCTTGTGGCTTATCACCGAGAGATAAGATGTATAATGGGTTTGTTTGTTCTTTCTTCGTGTTCCTTAATCCCCCGCACCCGTCTCTCTCTCTCTCTCTCTCTCTCTCTCTCTCTCTCTCTCTCTCTCTCTCTCTCTCTCTCTCTCTCTCTCTCTCTCTCCTTCTTCCTCAATGCTTTATTTACCTGTTTTGTTTACATTATATTCTATTTTTTCATTTTTTTACTATACGAGTATATTGTCCTAACTTTTTTTTTTTTTACTTTTTTTTATTTTTTTATATTTGCTGTGTTGTAGTAGCAAAGTCTCGTCACTGTATGTCACTGTGTATTGTATTGATATGATGTGAAGGAAAATGCATTGTTCCGTGTAATGCTCTAATTCTGATCTCTCTCTCTCTCTCTCTCTCTCTCTCTCTCTCTCTCTCTCTCTCTCTCTCTCTAGCCAATTCTCCATCCATCCTTAGTGTCTCTTCCTCTCCTTCACATCTCCACCTCATAAAATATTGCTCTGGAAAAAAAAAAAAGCTGTCATGATTCTGATCCCGCCTTACTCCTTTCTATTCTCCTTTCACTCTTCCTACCTCTTGCTCATTCTATACCCCGCCTCTCCCCCTCTCTTCCACCTCCAGCATTTCCCCGTCCTCCCCTATTCCCCGCACTGCATCCCAACAATCTTATAACTGACGACCAATGAAGTACTTCCATTGAACACGCTGCATTGAGTCAAGATAATGAAGCGTTTATAGGTGAAGAGAGAGCGGGGATAGCTATTAAGATTTTTTTTTTTTTTTTCAAGTTCGTGTATTGATATTTTCCTCTCTAGAATACAAGACATCGGAATTATGTACTGAGTTTTCTTTTTCTTTTCCTCCTCTCGATTTGTGTACTGATATCTCCCTCATTACAGCTTTTATACATCAGATTTACGCATATTTTTTCATCTCTTTCAGATTCGTATATTAATATTTTGCCCTCAAGAGTGTAAGACATAAAATTAACGTATATTTTCTCCCTTTATGTCTCGCGTATCAATATTTTCCTTCCAAGAGCATAAACTATCTAATTTACGTTTCCCCTCCAGGTTCGTGTTAATACTTTTTC
Source organism: Portunus trituberculatus (assembly GCF_017591435.1). Lineage (NCBI taxonomy): Eukaryota > Metazoa > Arthropoda > Malacostraca > Decapoda > Portunidae > Portunus > Portunus trituberculatus. Next base: position 22,580,338 of record NC_059292.1, on the reverse strand, counting down.
CTTCTGGACAGGCAAAGAACACGCACTTTCCACTCGTTTCCCTCACGGTTTCCCTAAAGACGCGGCAGCTTGCATGAGGAATTGGGCCACTCACCCCACACTGCTGGAACGATGCTCCTTTTTTTTTCGCATGCATGAATTTCCCTGACCTGAACACACATCCCAGGAAAGCAGCGTCCGTGAAAATATCGGTAATTCAAACGTGATCGTGAGAAACCTAGACTGGCTAGCGGGGCGCTGTGACACGCGGCCCGCACACCCTCTCGTGCATGTCCCCGTCTCCTCCTTCTCCTCCTCCTCCTGCTGTTACTCTGCTGTGCCATGCTACGCTGTATTTCTTTCACACCAGGAAATTTATGTGGCTTAGTCTTAACATTTCCCATTTTTTTTCTCATGCATGTATAGCTGGATGTGGTGACCAAAACAATTTGAATCTGCAAATCCGATGTCCAGATAATATTCCAGTTTCTGTATATTTTATAGATAAAAAAAAAAAAAAAAAAACTCGTCATTGACATAAGACTAAACATTCGTGCTATACGTGGTGGGAGTGAAGCCCAAGAAGCCTTCAAGGGGATAACATATAGTTTGCATCGCCTCTCGCCTTTCCGAAAGTATAGCAGCTGCTATCAGAGGACAAGGCGAGCACTGGTCGGTCCCTCATAAGTGGTGACCACCCGCGCTATCAGGTGGCATTGGGCACTAGTCGGTCCTGCACAACAGCAAAAAGCTCAATAGTTTAAGCTTAAGAAATGCACAAGAAAAGGCATGTAACGTTCTGCTACTATACGCGTGGTGATGGTTGCAATGTGAACAGCCGAATGAATATCTTTACTGCTTCTGTGAGAGTTGGTTAAAGCGGGAGTTGGTTAAATCAGACTTTTCTGTTTGCAAAGTGTACAAATGTTATGAATCCACAATGTGCTCATGTTTAATAGTTTGTTTTAGCCGTGATGTGCAAAACATAATTTTTGCTTGTAATGTGCAGACATTGCAATTTTCATCTTTAATATGCGCAAATAGATTATTTTTTTTACTTTAATGTGCATCAACTTATTCTTCTTAACTTTTTCAACGAAGCCAAATTACTTTTTTTTTTATTCTCTTATAATACATGTAAAGACACTCTTTCTAGTCCCTTTCCTCTATGAATCTCCTACAGCTTGCCCTCCATCTCTTCCTCCTCGTCCTCATTACTGCCCTCCTCCTCGCCCTCATTATGTCCAGCGCGAGGGCGTAACTTCCCACAGCGCCGCCACCCTCATCGCCCTCTCCCCGCCTCGCTTTCTTTCCCACGTCACTGACTAACTGTTCTGGACGTCGTGGCTTGTATTAACACGCTAATGCAGTCTTGTGATTGTCGTTCCTCGCAGTAATTGGAGTTCGAAACTCACGCAATGACTCTCACAAGCTGCCGGTGAGTGTGTGCGTGCGTTCACCTGTGCCGAGGTTCATCATTTGGTTCTCCTTAAGTCTTTGGCTTTTAATGACGCTTGATTATTTTATCTACATATTTTTTTTTTGTTTCTATGTATTAGGGAGACCGGTTAAGAGCAACTGAACAATATCAGTATAAATAATAGATAAATGAATACAAGGTGAAATAAAAGAATGACAAGACCAGAAGGAAAAGGTCAATTCAGTCTTCTTACTTGGTGTTACAATTTCAATGATCTTAGATAATTCCACTGCGCAAAGAATAAATTTATCGACTCTGAGACGCTTAAGATTTGCTGGATCCCTTGGCCGTCAGTGGTATTTTGTTATCGACCAACTGTAACCCTGCAGCAGACCACTGTGTCAAGCCTGAGGGCAGCCAAGTCAGCAGCACTGACCAAACACAGCAGTGACTCCCGTGTGTCGCCCAGCTGCTCACGCGGTGAGGAGTGACGGTCAGCAGCGCCACAAACAGTAGACACATCAGCACATCGGCGGGCTCAGCGGGGCGACATTCAGCAGCACAGCAAGGCACACACCAGATGCTGCTCTCCACGAGCGAGGTTTGTGAAGGTGAAGGTTCAATGTTCCAGCGCCTCTCTTCGCCGCACTTCACCTCGCCAGAGTCGCCTCATCATGCGGCTTGCTAACGAATGCAATGCCATGCAGCCTCTGCGTGCCGCAAGCCCGCAGCCGCGCCTGTGAGGGGAGCAGCTATGCAAGCACGCAGGCGCGCCGCTCTAAGACGTCCTCGACTCTGGCTGAAAGCGAGGGATCGCCTCTGCATTCTGATTGTATCAAAGTGAATGTCAATTAATCACCAGCGACTTGCAGACAGCGGCGAGAGATTAGATCTACAAGAGCGTCAGGCTGAGGTTCGCAACGCTGCATTGTCGGGGAGCTTCCTGCGTGGCACGTGTAGGCAGCGCGAGGCTCGGGGCGGCGCCCCCACGCCAGCCTGAACTGGTGTTTGGCTGAGCTTGGTGCGTCTCCGGGTTTCCTGTCAGGTATATTAGTAAGGTAAACTGTTCTAAAGTAATAAAAATTTCGCATTAATTTTATTTGGACTTATTTTTTTTTTCTGTATCTTTCCTGCTGCTCAAAGAATCCCAACCATCATCATCATCCTCATCATCCTCATCATCATCCTCATCATCAGCAGCAGCAGCACAGCGTGCGGGGCAGGGCAGCGTGCCTCAAGGAGACCACAGGTGTTTCTTTTATGATATTCAGCTCATTAATGCATTAGTATACACGTGTGACTGAACGCCCGCCACCCCGCGGTGCCTCACCCACAGTGCGTTCCTTGGCGCTTCGAGGCAGAGGCAACAAGCCGGTGGGGCACTGCCAGCCTGCTGCTTCCCGCAGCGGCTCATTGCTGGGGTCACACAGCAGCGGTGCAGCGCCTTATACCTCCTGGTGCGGTAGGGACGATACGCTGCCTTCTGGACGCTGCTGTCGTGTCTCCTACCAGGTCCCGCGTGGCTCAGGTCACCGCACGGGCACCGCACAGGCTGAAGCGTAACACTGTGCAAACTTTAAGCGCACCTGGCAGGAGCCCAAGGGCGTGTCCCTATTAAAGAACTTTACCCTCGCCAAGTCTTCCAGCACCCTCTCCCTCCTACCCTACGAGGGCCCCACTCCTCATTCCTGCCCTGACTCCCAGCATGGTGAGAGGATCCAGTTCTGAAATGTGCTACGAGCGCGGGCTGGGATATCATCTCTCCTTTGCTACCGCGAGACTCTTAGGCGCGGGGCAGGGGAGGTAAAACTGAACTGTGCAAACTGTTCACACTGCCCGCCGCTCCAAGGCCTTCTGGTGTGTGTGTCGGGGGATGGGGATGAGGACGAGGTGGAATTGATGTTTAGACAAGAAGTTTTATAGAACGAGGCAGGAAGGTTGTCCCTACCAGGATCAAAAGATGTTATCTGTTAATCCTGCCTGCTCTCTGCGGCTGAGGCGACGAAGACAGGCCCGCGAGGAGGTGAAGACACCGAGGCTTGCTGGAGAGAGGCCGGCATGGGGGGTGAGACTCATGAAGGGCTGAGGTGTAAGGGAAGGATGAGTGACAAAACAGAAGGGTGAGGAGTGAGAGGTGGTGAGAGGAGAGAGTGAGGGAGACGCAGAATTCATCCCTACCACCCACATCACCCCATCACCCACACCACCACCACCACCACCACCACCACCTGCTGTAGTATTGGCCTGGAGCAAGACAGCATTCCCCCAACACCACCTCTCTCTCTCTCTCTCTCTCTCACACACACACACACACACACACACACACACACACACACACACACACACACACACACACACACACACACACACACACACACACACCTCCTCTCCCCACCGGCATGGCCTAGAGGTCCTCAACCTGTAGCCTTCAATAGTATCTTTAAATATTCTATGATTTAGTGGCTGGTGTCGCCATGGGAGGTGTGTGTGTGTGTGTGTGTGTTGTCAGAGCCGCGTATAGGTGTACACACACGCGCACGCACGCACGCACACACACACACACACACACACACACACACACACACACACACACACACACACACACACACACACACACACCAGGCCGGAGAGTGGCGTTGGGGATGGTAGTGGTGGAGGGAGTGGAGGTGGTTGCCGTCACGGAGGCTTACATTGTGCCGCCAAAATAAGAGACACGTTGTTTGTTCTTACCCTCACGCGGCTCTTGCTTCCTTCTCCTTCCCCTGCCCTTCCCTTCCCTCGTAAGCGTGGCCTCCTCTGTCTCGCTTCCCTGCCTGGCTCCCCTGGCAGGCCGTTCCTCGGGCCATTAGTCAGAAAGGGAGCCTGGTCTTATCCAGACATTAATGCTACATAGGGAAGGATAAATTGACGAGATTCGTGTTCGCCTCAGACGTAATAACGGAGTCCTGGCCGTCAGGGGAGGACTCGCCTCGGGGTCAGGCTTCCTACTTCCTGCCACGGCGCCGTGCTTAGGACTCACTGCAGGGTCGCCTACTGACGCTCAGGACCAATGCAAGAGCGTGGAGTGCCAGCAACCAGAACTTGTCCACGGCGAGATCCCGAGGTGTCTCCTCGAGGCCATTGTGAGGCGCTGCGGCTAGCTACCTCAGGGTGAGAGGGTGACCCTAAAGAGTGACAGGGTGACAACCCGGAATGAGACTTCACTCCAGGTCGTTGTGAATAATGCATCTCGCTGGGGTCACGCGGGGGACTGTTGGCTGCGGTGATGGTCATCTTCCCGCGCACTGCCGCCTCTAATGGCGGGCGCAGGTCAGCTGGACAGCGGCTCATTAACTGCACATCATAATTTGTGGTTCTGCTTCTAGGAGGTCACGTGAGGCGCGCCGCAAACACAACCTGACTTGCAAGTCATTTGAATAAATGGCGCGAGAACGTCAGGGCGCATTGCCATCCATCAATGAAGGCTCCAATTAGTGCCGCGCCACGCCGCGCCGCGCGGTGACGCGCAGGTGGAGGATGGGAAGGAAAGTCTCGTGTTTGATTAATGCCCCGACAAATGGTGCGGGGTGGCGGCGTCCTAACAAGTGCACGGCGGGGCACTTCAAGGACGCGGTTGAGAAATGCCTCTTTTCTGGCGTCACGAGAACAAAGTGACGTGCTTTGTATCCTTCCGGTGCCGGGACACGTGAGGCCCTTGATGACACAGACGAGGCGCCGACCGAGGCACGGCACTGCTAACGTCATGGCACAGGCGAGGTGAATGCTGGGTTGCGGCAGGGATGAGACCGCTCCGCCTCTCCTCACAGGGAGTATTCACGAGGCGCATAAAAGTCAGTGGGACGAGCCAACAACACAGCATCGAGACGTGGGGTCCGCCAGACTGCGACTTAGGAAGGTGATGGCATCCGGAGGACCTTGTCCCGGCTCTTCCTCCTCCCAGCACCACACCAACCTGCCTCCTAACACACCTATATAGTCTCTCCCACCCCACACAGCCCTTCCTCCTCCGTGCTCCGCGGGACGCTGCACCCTCGCCACGGTATCCACTCACAATACCACAATTTGTCAGAGGGACGCGCAGCCGTCCACCGCGGCACCTTGTAGGGTGTGCTTGGGCAGCTGACACGTGGCCCTGATGAGGCTGCGGGACGTGATAACGATAACTGTGGTGTGACATTAGTAAAACACCCAACGAATAAAAAAACAGGCATAATAAAATAAAACAAATAAAGAGTACAAATATTCCGGATACCGATGTCTTGGTGATACACAAAGACAATGCAACAATAGCAATACTAACAACAATACACCACGCACCACCACTACCACCACCACCACCACCCCCACATATGAGTACCCGAAAGCCAGGACCCTTGCTTCCCCAGACCTTCCCTGAGGTGACACACGCCGATCCTTCTCCACACACCATACGAGACAGCGAAGATACCTTGACGGAGGCGCTGAGGTGAGATCCTTCTCTTCCTTCTTCTCTTTCTCCTTGACCCTCACCCCTCACCTTCCTACCTCCATTTAACACCCATCGGAGGGAAGACTCAAGATCTGGGAAGTGAAGAAGATGCTCCTCTCCCTGCCCTCTCCCCGGTGCCCTCACAGCTCGCCCCAGCCGGCCTTCACGCCCCATTTCCCTGCGCGGGCACGAAGAGGCGCAGACAGCTTCCTGCACCGCCGCTACTCCCGCACGCCGCTCACGTCTGCTGAACCACACAAGCATAAATTATGTGCTTCTTGCAGGAGGAGGAGGAGGAGAGGAGGAGGAGGAGGAGGAGGAGGAGGAGGAGGAGGAGGAGAGGTGCACTACTGCTTCTCCAGACTCAAGTTTCCTCAATAACTGTCTCCGTTTAAGGTCAGGTTAGGTTAGTACTTTTAAGATTAGGTTAGGTTAGGTTATGACTTGTGGTTAATTTTTACAGGAATAGTAGATAGCAGAGTGTCAATTGAAGGTAATGATGCTACTTAGGGTGTTGGGTGAGTGTGGTTATAGTGGTGTGGCAGTGAGGCCATGTGGTGATGCTGGGGTTAGGAAACATCACCAGCATCACCACCACGATCATCACCGTCATACTTTATAACTTTCGTCTCGTTATTAAGACTGTCTGTTGCTGCTGCTACTGCTACTACCACTACTGTTACCATTGCTCCTGATGCTACTACTAATAAAAATACTACCACTACTGTTGCTACCGCTCTTGCTATTGCTACTGCTACTGCTACTATAAAACACACACACACACACACACACACACACACACACACACACACACACACACACACACACACACACACACACACACAAAAGAACAACATTCAAGAATTATGAACGAAATAGCTTGAGAGGAAGAAGAAGAAGAAGAAGAAGAAGAGGAGAAAGAGGCTATGGAGAGGCAAGTGTTGGCATGTGACCTACTGTACCTCCTCCACCGCCACCACCACCTACCTCCTCTTCCTCCTCCTCCTTGTGTGTTGCCTGAAGGAGAAGGAGGTGAAGCAGGAGGAGGAGTGGAATGGCGTACAGTAGTAAAAGATTCAAGTCCTGTCGTAGTCCGGCAATAAATCATTAGAATTACCATACATATTGGTCTGTTGGGTCTAGCGGTGGTGGTGGCGGTGGTGGTGGTGGTGTAGCGGGTGTTGCTGCAGCCGCCTCCTCTCGTGTTCCTTTGCTACTTACCTATTTTGTTATTTCCTCCCCTTGCACCGCGTCCTCTGCCACTGCCCTTACTCTCAATAGAACCAGTGTGTGTGTGTGTGTGTGTGTGTGTGTGTGTGTGTGTGTGTGTGTGTGTGTGTGTGTGTGTGTGTGTGTGTGTGTGTGTAATTCACCTCGGTCGCCTGTTGGTCACCCCAGCCAGTCTTCCCCATTACGGAGCGAGCTCAGAGCTCATAGACCGATCTTCGGGTAGGACTGAGACCACAACACACTCCACACACGGGGACAGCGAGGCCACAACCCCTCGAGTTACATCCCGTACCTATTTACTGCTAGGTGAACAGGGGCCACACATTAAGAGGCTTACCCATTTGCCTCGCCGCGCCGGAACTCGAACCCGGCCCTCTCGATTGTGAGTCGAGCGTGCTAACCACTACACTACGCGGTGTAGGGCAGTCTCCTCTTACGTGTGTGTGTGTGTGTGTGTGTGTGTGTGTGTGTGTGTGTGTGTGTGTGTGTGTGTGTGTGTGTGTGTGTGTGTGTGTGTCAGCATGAGCCTCTTCAACGTTCTTGCCGCTGTCCACTTCTTGTAATCCTATCCATCTATACCTGCTACCTTACAAACAAGAGTGGTCCCACAGCCTCTTCCCGTAACCACCTTCTTCTCCTCGCTGTCCACTGCTCACAATCCTATCTACCATCTCATCTCCCATCCTGTCTATCCACTCGCTACCATCCACCCATACACACAACACCGCCTTTCAAACATGAGGAATCCCACTACCACCTCCCATAACCACCTTCTTCCTCCACCCTTCCGCTCTCCACTTCAGTTTAAATAGATGCATAGATGAATGAATTATAGTGTGAAGTGAATGGAGCAACGTATACCAATAAATAACACTACCAAAATAATGCACATTTCTATTTTTTATATACCATGTAAGAGGAGACTCTGGGCTACACAAAACACAAAAGACCATAGAAGAAAAAGGCCCAATAAAAAAATATAGAGTGGAGTGAATAAAGCAACGTAACCACACCAACCAATAACTAACACTACCAAATTAATTCGCGTTTCTATTCTCTTTTTATTACGTAAGAGGAGACTCTGGACTAAAACAAAACGATAATAGATCACACACACACACACAAACAAACATCCAGTATAGATGCCAGATCCTAAAGAGTGCAGTCAAAGGAGCTATCCAGAATTCTGAGAATACGTTACAAGTCATCTCACGTTTAGATCTCACAGCAGCGATGTATTGAAGAAGGCGGGCGTGGTGTGGCCAAGGCAAGGCTGGGGTTGGCTAGAACGACAAAGACAGGTATAGAAGAGGGGTGAAAGAACTGGACAGATAGCGTGAGGGAGGATGAGGAAGGATGCAACACAGAAATAGACGGAACCACACGGAGAAATTTTAGGCTCATTCCTCAACAGCGAAGCCACATAGAAACGAGACACAAGCTGACGAAAAGAAGAAAAACAAGAACAAATAAAGGAAGGGATATAGAAAGAGCGTAAAAGGGGCTTGTTGATCTGATGCTACGAGTATAGGGCAGGGCAGGGTCCAGGGCAGGTATAGGGCAGGTCTAGAGGGTGGGTAGGGAGAAGAACGATTAGGTCTCTCTCTCTCCCTCTGCCCGGCGCGTGAAAGTCATCGGTCTCTCCCAGGCGGCGTGTCAGGAAGCATCATGGCCCGAACTGATAAAAGGGGAGCCTTCCTCTATCGCTCCCCGAGGCTCTCTGTGTGTGTCTGTATGTGTGGAGGGACGTGGAGTGGCCGGGGAGGGAGATGGAGTATCCGTATGAGAGGACGTGACGATGAGAGGGAGTTAAGGAGGCGGGAGGAAAAAAATAATAAAGACTGGATGAAAAGGATTGAATGATATGAAGAAGTGTGTATGTGAAAAGAGATGAGGTATCAGATGAGTGGACGTGATGTGAGAGAGAGAGAGAGAGAGAGAGAGTGAGAGTTAAGGAGACGAGGAAATGAAGGGATGAATAGAGCAGGAGATGAGGAGATGAAATGAGAGGTATAAAATGAAAGGAAAATAGAGAAGAGGAAATGATAAAGATATGAATAAGAAGAGAAGAATATGAAGAATAGTATGGATATGTAAAAAAAAATAAATAAATAAATAGCGAGGAAAAAGAAAAGGTAACTAAAAAAAAGGTGAGGTGAAGATTTGAGAAAATAACGAAGATAAGATGAAGAGAGTAGACGAATATGAAAACTCTCTAAGCTACAAAGAAACCAAAATGTGAACTGAAAGAAAAGATGAGAAATAGGAGAGGAAGGAGACGAAGAAAGGACAAAGAGAGGACAAAATGAAAAGGGAAAGAAATAAAAAAAAAACATATAAAGGAATAGAGTCAAACAAAGAATAATAATAACAAAAAAAGAACACAGATGAATGAAAAAAAAAAAACAGAAATAGGATGGCAGAGAAGACAATACCTAAAAAGACAAAGAAAATAAGAGAAAATAGTAGAAATTGAGAAAAAAAAGGAGACGAGAGAAACAATAGGAGAGATGTGGTGATAAAAAGAGAAGATGAATAAGGAAGCTGACGTGATGAGAGATGACATGAGAGGATCGAGAGACAGAGAAAAGTGAGAGGAGACAAGATATAGAGAGAGAGAGAGAGAGAGAGAGAGAGAGAGAGAGAGAGAGAGAGAGAGAGAGAGAGAGAGAGAGAGAGAGAGAGAGAGAGAGAGAGAGAGAGAGAGAGAGAGAGAATGCAGAAGAGGAAAAAATTATCTATTCAGAAGAAGAAGAAGAAGAAGAAGAAGAAGAAGAAGAAGAAGAAGAAGAAGAAGAAGAAGAAGAAGAAGAAGAAGAAGAAGAAGAAGAAGAAGAAGAAGAAGAAGAAGAAGAAGAAGAAGAAGAAGAAGAAGAAGAAGAAGAAGAAGAAGAAGAAGAAGAAGAAGAAGAAGAAGAAGAAGAAGAAGAAGAAGAAGAAGAAGAAGAAGAAGAAGAAGAAGAAGAAGAAGAAGAAGAAGAAGAAGAAGAAGAAGAAGAAGAAGAAGAAGAAGAAGAAGAAGAAGAAGAAGAAGAAGAAGAAGAAGAAGAAGAAGAAGAAGAAGAAGAAGAAGAAGAAGAAGAAGAAGAAGAAGAAGAAGAAGAAGAAGAAGAAGAAGAAGAAGAAGAAGAAGAAGAAGAAGAAGAAGAAGAAGAAGAAGAAGAAGAAGAAGAAGAAGAAGAAGAAGAAGAAGAAGAAGAAGAAGAAGAAGAAGAAGAAGAAGAAGAAGAAGAAGAAGAAGAAGAAGAAGAAGAAG
>NC_059292.1:22559985-22562485 GCF_017591435.1 Portunus trituberculatus | reverse complement strand
GAAAGGGGAGGAACACACAAGGAAAGAAGAAAACCAGCATGAGACATCTTGACTCTTGAAAGTTGGTGGAAAAGAAATAATCTAAAGAAAACAAAGAGAAAGAGAAGAAGAGGAGGAGGAGGAAGTAAAGAAGAATAAAAAGAGAAGCTGGAGATAAATAGGCAGTGGAGAAGGAGAACAGGAGGAGGAGGAGGAGGAGGAGGAGGAGGAGGAGGAGGAGGAGGAGGAGGAGGAGGAGGAGGAGGAGGAGAAGGCTTATCACTGAGCGCGCCATGTTGTTTAGAACTTGATGTGCTTCCATTAGAGAGAGAGAGAGAGAGAGAGAGAGAGAGAGAGAGAGAGAGAGAGAGAGAGAGAGAGAGAGAGAGAGAGAGAGAGAGAGAGATGCTAGAGCAGTGAGGGGAAGGAGATCTTATAAGGAAGAGAAGAGAGGGGAGAGAGGAGAGAAGAGGAAAAGGAAAGGGGACACACACACACACACACACACACACACACACACACACACACACACACAATCTTCCTGCTGTACGTGTGTGTGTGTGTGTGTGTGTGTGTGTGTGTGTGTGTGTGTGTGTGTGTGTGTGTGTGTGTGTGTGTGTGTGTGTGTGTGTGTGTGTGTGTGAATCTAAACAAATGAGAAATTTATAAGAATTAGAGGTAGAGAGAGAGAGAGAGAGAGAGAGAGAGAGAGAGAGAGAGAGAGAGAGAGAGAGAGAGAGAGAGAGAGAGAGAGAGAGAGAGAGAGAGAGAGAGATAGAGGAGAGAGAGAGAAGAAGAGATAAAGGAAGGAGAAAGGAGGAGAGGAAGAAAGGTAAAAGGATATAGAAGAAAGAAGGTAAGAAGAGAGGGAGGTAAACAGAAAGAGAGCAAGATAAGAAAAGATAGGACACAAGGAAGAAGGCAGGTAGTCAGGTGAGTGTGTGTGTGTGTGTGTGTGTGTGTGTGTGTGTGTGTGTGTGTGTGTGTGTGTGTGAGAGAGAGAGAGAGAGAGAGAGAGAGAGAGAGAGAGAGAGAGAGAGAGAGAGAGAGAGAGAGAGAGAGAGAGAGAGAGAGAGAGAGAGAGAGAGAGAGAGAGAGAGAGAGAGAGAGAGAGAGAGAGAGAGAGAGAGAGAGAGAGAGAGAGAGAGAGAGAGAGAGAGAGAGAGAGAGAGAGAGAGACAGGTAAGGAAGGTAAAGGCTAAGATATATATGCTAACCAACTATTCCGCCAGGTAGGGAATTCACACACACACACACGAGTTATGAGGTCAGTGCGGCTCCCTAACCTCTTATGCCCACCCTCCCTCACCCAACCCTTTAAGTCTCCCTCTCCACCCCCTTCATTCCTCTATCTGATACCACCCTACACTTTTCCATGTCTTTTCAGAGACGTTCATCCCTTCAGGAAGTAAACAGATCACGTAGGAACGCCACAGACCTCCTGAATTCCAATATCTCTAAAATTTCTGATTGGAGCAGAAAGAAATCAATTCCTTCATCTATCAATTCGACACGACCTTCTTGACAACTGTCCCCTCTTTTTCAGTGTTACTCAACTGTTCTTTTTCCTGTACCTTACCTTTACTTAGAACAGTGGCTCTTAACCTTTTTACTACCACGCCTCCTCTAGGAATTGCTCTTTCCCTCCACGCCTCCCTTGCATCTATAGACAAATTTCACTCCCAGATTTAAAAAGAAAATTAAAAATGGCGTTTTAGTCCATTTACTAAGCATGAATTACATTAGTGAGATATTTGACACTGCTCTAAGCTACCAGATCTTGAATACGTGGTCGAATGCTTGAGAGTGCACAACGTAAGTCCCCTTCAACGTAGAGGCGGTTTCTGTACTTGGTTTTGATAGCAACGAGCTCTTGTCATGAAAATAACCCATAAATGGAAAAAAACTTCTACTTTTCACCTGAGGCTCGTGGCCCCCTTGGAAATCACCCACGCCTCCCTAGGGGGGCGCGCCCCCAGGTTAAGAACCACTGACTTAGAATCTAAACTGAAAACTTCACGTACCTTTTTTAGCTAAAACACCGTCTATGTAATTAAACGTTCTGAGTCGTGTCCTCTAATTTCTCTTATCCCCAAATTTCTAACTCTGTACAAGTGCCTTATCCGGTCATGTATTGAGTATTCTTCACATATACGGAGGTCGGGGGAATTCCACTCATACTGCTCTCTTAGATAGGATGAATCAACTCCTCTTCTCTCACTGACTGTCTTCAGCCTCTTTCTCACCGCCAAAATCTCCTCCTATCTCCTACCGCTATTTTCATGCTAACTTTTCATCTGATTTTACTAACTTCATGTCATTCCTCCTCCTGCGGCTTCGGTGTGTTTTTCTCGCACCCCCTATTCTATCCACCTCTCTGACTCAAAAGATAACCAGTGATCTCAATCATTTACCCCTTTCCCTGGTAAACTCTGGAAGTCTCTGCCTGCTTTTTTTTATTTTCGTCTACCTATGTATGATTTGAAGTCATTTAAGCGAGAAGTTTCAAGACATTTCCAAT
>NC_059292.1:22532485-22557485 GCF_017591435.1 Portunus trituberculatus | reverse complement strand
AGAGAGAGAGAGAGAGAGAGAGAGAGAGAGAGAGAGAGAGAGAGAGAGAGAGAGAGAGAGAGAGAGAGAGAGAGAGAGAGAGAGAGAGAGAGAGAGAGAGAGAGAGAGAGAGAGAGAGAGAGAGAGAGAGAGAGAGAGAGAGAGAGAGAGAGAGAGAGAGAGAGAGAGAGAGAGAGAGAGAGAGAGAGAGAGAGAGAGAGAGAGAGATAGTAAGACAGATAGATGGAGATATATAAACAAAGAGATAGAAAGATATGGAGATAGATAAATAGAGATATAGACAGGTAGAGAGATAGATGAACAAAGGGAAGGAAAGAGAGGCTGCCCGTGGGAGGAGAGGAGGAAGAGGCAGCGGGGTCAGGCCAAGAGGCTGCCCGTCAGAGGCAGCCAGTGGGAGGAAAGGAGGGAGAGGCTGCCCGTGGGAGGAGGGGAGGAAGACGCAGCCCCGGCCAGGCCAAGAGGCTGCCCGTCAGAGGCGGCCAGTGGGAGGGAAGGAGGGAGAGGCTGCCCCTGGAGGCAGCCCCTGCCTGGCCAAGAGGCTGCCCGTCAGAGGCAGCCAGTGGGAGGGAAGGAGGGAGAGGCTGCCCGTGGGAGGAGGGGTGGAAAAGGCAGCCCCGGCCAGGCCAATAGGCTGCCCGTCAGAGGCAGCCAGTGGGAGCGAAGGAAGGAGAGGCAGCCCCGGCCAGGCCAAGAGGCAGCCAGTGGGAGGGAAGGAGGGAGAGGCTGCCCATGGAGGCTGCCCGTCAGAGGCAGCCAGTGGGAGGGAAGGAGGAGAGGCTGCCCGTGGGAGGAGGGGTGGAAAAGGCAGCCCCGGCCAGGCCAATAGGCTGCCCGTCAGAGGCAGCCAGTGGGAGCGAAGGAAGGAGAGGCAGCCCCGGCCAGGCCAAGAGGCAGCCAGTGGGAGGGAAGGAGGGAGAGGCTGCCCATGGAGGCAGCCCGGCCAGGCCAAGAGGCTGCCCGTCAGAGGCAGCCAGTGGGAGGGAAGGAGGGAGAGGCTGCCCCTGGAGGCAGCCCAGGCCTGGCCAAGAGGCTGCCCGTCAGAGGCAGCCAGTGGGAGGGAAGGAGGGAGAGGCTGCCCATGGAGGCAGCCCCGGCCTGGCCAAGAGGCTGCCCGTCAGAGGCAGCCAGTGGGAGGGAAGGAGGAAGAGGCTGCCCATGGAGGCAGCCCGGCCAGGCCAAGAGGCTGCCCGTCAGAGGCAGCCAGTGGGAGGGAAGGAGGAGAGGCTGCCCATGGAGGCAGCCCGGCCAGGCCAAGAGGCTGCCCGTCAGAGGCAGCCAGTGGGAGGGAAGGAGGAAGAGGCTGCCCATGGAGGCAGCCCGGCCAGGCCAAGAGGCTGCCCGTCAGAGGCAGCCAGTGGGAGGGAAGGAGGGAAAGGCTGCCCATGGAGGCAGCCCGGCCAGGCCAAGAGGCTGCCCGTCAGAGGCAGCCAGTGGGAGGGAAGGAGGAAGAGGCTGCCCATGGAGGCAGCCCGGCCAGGCCAAGAGGCTGCCCGTCAGAGGCAGCCAGTGGGAGGGAAGGAGGGAGAGGCTGCCCCTGGAGGCAGCCCAGGCCTGGCTAAGAGGCTGCCCGACAGAGGCAGCCAGTGGGAGGGAAGGAGGGAAAGGCTGCCCATGGAGGCAGCCCCGGCCTGGCCAAGAGGCTGCCCGTCAGAGGCAGCCAGTGGGAGGGAAGGAGGGAAAGGCTGCCCATGGAGGCAGCCCGGCCAGGCCAAGAGGCTGCCCGTCAGAGGCAGCCAGTGGGAGGGAAGGAGGGAAAGGCTGCCCATGGAGGCAGCCCGGCCTGGCCAAGAGGCTGCCCGTCAGAGGCAGCCAGTGGGAGGGAAGGAGGAAGAGGCTGCCCATGGAGGCAGCCCGGCCAGGCCAAGAGGCTGCCCGTCAGAGGCAGCCAGTGGGAGGGAAGGAGGAAGAGGCTGCCCATGGAGGCAGTCCCGGCCTGGCCAAGAGGCTGCCCGTCAGAGGCAGCCAGTGGGAGGAAGGAGGAAAGGCTGCCCTTGGAGGTAGCCCAGGCCAGGCCAAGAGGCTGCCCGTCAGAGGCAGCCAGTGGGAGGGAAGGAGGGAGAGGCTGCCCCTGGAGGCAGCCCAGGCCTGGCTAAGAGGCTGCCCGACAGAGGCTGCCAGTGGGAGGGAAGGAGGGAAAGGCTGCCCATGGAGGCAGTCCCGGCCTGGCCAAGAGGCTGCCCGTCAGAGGCAGCCAGTGGGAGGGAAGGAGGGAAAGGCTGCCCATGGAGGCAGTCCCGGCCTGGCCAAGAGGCTGCCCGTCAGAGGCAGCCAGTGGGAGGGAAGGAGGGAAAGGCTGCCCATGGAGGCAGCCCGGCCAGGCCAAGAGGCTGCCCGTCAGAGGCAGCCAGTGGGAGGGAAGGAGGGAAAGGCTGCCCATGGAGGCAGCCCAGCCTGGCCAAGAGGCTGCCCGTCAGAGGCAGCCAGTGGGAGGAAGGAGGAAAGGCTGCCCATGGAGGCAGCCCGGCCTGGCCAAGAGGCTGCCCGTCAGAGGCAGCCAGTGGGAGGGAAGGAGGGAAAGGCTGCCCATGGAGGCAGCCCGGCCAGGCCAAGAGGCTGCCCGTCAGAGGCAGCCAGTGGGAGGGAAGGAGGAAGAGGCTGCCCATGGAGGCAGCCCCGGCCTGGCCAAGAGGCTGCCCGTCAGAGGCAGCCAGTGGGAGGGAAGGAGGAAGAGGCTGCCCATGGAGGCAGCCCGGCCAGGCCAAGAGCCTGCCCATCAGAGGCAGCCAGGGGAGGAAGAGGCAGCCCGGCCAGG
Organism: Portunus trituberculatus; assembly: GCF_017591435.1. Classification (NCBI taxonomy): domain Eukaryota; kingdom Metazoa; phylum Arthropoda; class Malacostraca; order Decapoda; family Portunidae; genus Portunus; species Portunus trituberculatus. The sequence goes on along the minus strand of NC_059292.1, from coordinate 22,554,733 downwards.
CCAATAGGCTAGCCGTCAGAGGCGGCCAGTGGGAGGGAAGGAGGAAGAGGCTGCCCATGGAGGCAGCCCCGGCCTGGCCAAGAGGCTGCCCGTCAGAGGCAGCCAGTAGGAAGGAAGGAGGAAGAGGCTGCCCGTGGGAGGAAGGGAGTAAGAGGCAGCCCCGGCCAGGCCAAGAGGCTGCCTGTCAGAGGCAGCCAGTGGGAGGGAAGGAGGAAGAGGCTGCCCATGGAGGCAGTCAGGCCAGGCCAAGAGGCTGCCCGTAAGAGGCAGCCAGTGGGAGGGAAGGAGGGAAAGGCTGCCCATGGAGGCAGCCCAAGAGGCTGCCCGTCAGAGGCAGCCAGTGGGAGGGAAGGAGGGAGAGGCTGACCCTGGAGGCAGCCCCGGCCAGGCCAATAGGCTGCCCGTCCGAGGCAGCCAATGGGAGGGAAGGAGGGAAAGGCTGCCCGTTGGAGGAGGGTAGGAAGTGGCAGCCCCGGCCAGGCCACGAGGCTGCTTGTCAGTGGCAGTCTCTCTGTTTGTCTGTCTGTCTGTCTGTCTGTCTGTCTCTCTCTCTCTCTCTCTCTCTCTCTCTCTCTCTCTCTCTCTCTCTCTCTCTCTCTACTATCATTTGAACTACGGCTTATTCATATTGATTATTTTCATTACTATTATTTTATTATCATTATTATTGTTATATTATCATTATTAAAATCATTATCATTACTACTATTATTGTTATTGCTCTCTCTCTCTCTCTCTCTCTCTCTCTCTCTCTCACACACACACACACACACACACACACACACACACACACATGTAAGAGGGACAAGTGCCAAGGGCAAAAAGAGAATATTAGAAAAAAATGCTCATTGGAATTGCAGTCTCCATAAAAGATCCGAAAGAATTAGCCAAAATTCAGGGAAAAATGTCTTGACACCTCTCTCTTAAAAGAAGTCAAGTCGTAGGAAGATGGAAATACAGAGGCAGGCAGGGAGTTCCAAAGTTTACCAGTGAAAGGTATGAATGATTGAGAATATTGGCTAATTCTTCTATTAGAGGATTGGACAGAATAAGGATGAGAGGAATAAGAAAGCCTTGTGCAGCGAGGCCTCAGGAGGAGGGGAGGCATGCAGATAAAGTTGCAGAGATGATAGAAACTGTAAGAAGGCAATTTTGAAATCAAAGCTTTGTGCCAGACTCTATCAAAAGCTTTTGATACATTTTTGTTTTACATAATTCCTTCAAAGTGTACTGGCTGTAGCAGGTAAGGATATGCATTGAGATCCCTCTTTTTAAGGGTCCACTAAGAAATCCTTATACTCTTCACTCTCATCCATTATTAAATGTATTATTACTTTTAGAATAGGAAATATTAGTTGTGGGGAACTCCTGACAAAGATAGGGACTACATGTATATAGGTCGGTGACGTCACAGAGGTTAAAAATACTGGCGAGTAGGTAGCTAAGGTAGGCTCACTCCTCACTAGACTGTTCGACATGTACTCGTGTGTGTGTGTGTGTGTGTGTGTGTGTGTGTGTGTGTGTGTGTGTGTGTGTGTGTGTGTGTGTGTGTGTGTGTGTGTGTGTGTGTGTGTGTGTGTGTGTGTGTGTGTGTGAAGAGTGAAGGTGAGAGACACCCAACGCACAGACCTGCCAGGTGAGTGGTTTCCTTGTCCCTGGTCCCCCACACAGGCCATGTGTCAGGTTTTTTAGGTTAGTGTTAGGATGAGTAGGTGACCGAAGTGTTCATAGCGGTGTCTGTTTATGTAAGGGCATTGCCAACAACAAAAGAGAAAATACATTTTTGTTACTTTCATACATCATTAAAATTTAATTGATTTTTTTTTTACCCTTTTGGTTTACAATTGTCTCATGGAGGGCAGAGAGAGTAAGAGTTCTGAACATATAGTACAGTGGTGGCAGCAACTCGTACACAAGTAGTGACACAGGCAAAATCAAACCCTATTCATGAACAAATGTATACAAGTTGATTTTCTCGTGAATTGGCCTTGAGGCTCATTTGGTCATCTCCATATTTCCAAAAGAATACATTCTTGATCGGAAGTGAATTAATCCAGTCGAGAGTAACGTGAAGATAACATGTGTGTGTCACTTAAAAGTCCAAATCACACAGATCAACTTACTATTATATGGAAACAACAATTTTAATTAAGAATAGGCAACTCGAGTATCCTGGCGAGGGTGTTGCTGTCTAACACAACCTGGGCTGGCCACCTGTTTAACTTAACAAACTCATTGTTGGACAAATAGTTAATTCCTGCTGTAATGTCCATGCCACTACGCCATGAGGAGGAAGGAAGCTTCACATATTTCCCTCTCCTCACTATACAGTAGTCCTGTGATATGGTTATTTTGTGCTCGACTGTTTTGCCGCGTCTTGATCTTGATCTTGACTTTTGAAAGCGATGTTAAAATCCCAACGAAAATAACTATATCCATGTATCACGATGTTACTGAGTATGCTGAGTCATATTATATAGTATAGTTTGGGTTTTTTACCTTCTTCATTGTCCAAATCAATTTTAGACTTGCAATGTGCCGTATTTAAGATATTGATAGCAGTATTACAAGATAATCACAAATAATATTTGTTTTGACCAACTTCTCCCAAAATTATCCATACAGGATATTTAAAAGTACATGCAAAATATCAACAGTATCATAATAATCAATGCTCTGTACATCTTTATACAAATGGGTTTTAATGCAACAATATTTTAGCTCATGTCAGTAGGGGACATGTATTAGCGGTGACATCTGGTGGATTAATTCTGAAAACTCCCCATTGACTTGTGGACCAGATGACCTGAGTACCAATCGCCTAGAGACCAATTGACTGTAAACCCTTTTTCCCTCCTACCCCTTCTCCCTTCCCTCATGTTCCTCATCTCTTTTCCCTCATGGTACTATCAAGACTCATTCTACATTCCTCCTCTTCATCTCTATATTAGGTCTTTTCTCATAAGATTTAATGATATTTATATTTCTTTCTTCTATTCTCATTTATTTCTCTAATTTTTCTATTCATTTGTATCATCTTTTCTCGTTCTATATTTTTTCTTGCTTCTTATATCATTCTTCACTTCTTCTTTACCTTTTCTTTCCTTCATTAACTTCTCTTTCCTTATTTCTTTATAAATACCCTTCCTTTTATCCTTCTTTTTCCTCATTATGTCTCTATCCTTTTTCCCCTCATTTGAATCCAATTTCTAACCACATATCCACTTTTTATTTATGCTTCCTCTCCTCACCCTCTCTTCCACTTCATCCACCTAGTCACTCACACACACATCCATCTATCCAACAGTTACACTCAACACTGCAGTCCAATTTCTGGCAACACTTTCACTTCTTTTATTCCACTCATTCTTCCACTCACCCATCCATCCATCTAATAAAACACTAAACAATATATCCACATACTATCAGTTATCTTACTCATCCACTCACCCACCCTGCCATCCACCCTACGGCATCTCCTCACCCTCCTTCCATCAACACTTGACCACTTAAAAAGGTGTGTGGATATCATTTGGTATGCAAGGCAGGGTCGTCACCACCACCACCACCACGAGGATAGTGCGTCAGGTGGTTGTGGTTCTGTCATGTGGTGGTGATAAGAGGTTGTGGTATTGTGTGGTGTGGTGTTGTGTGATGCTAAGGACTGTGTGTGGTGATGGTGGTGTTGAGTGTGGTATAGTGAGTTCTGGGTTCTGTCATGTGGTGGTGATGAGAGGCTGCGGTATTGTGTGGTATGGTGTAGTATGGTGTGGTGTGGTGTGGTGTGACGGTAAGGACTGTGTGGTGGTGGTGCTGGTGTTAACTACGGTATAAAGAGTTTATGTGGTTTTGTTAGACTTACAACAGTAGTGCATGTTTGGTGATGACTGGCTGATATGGTGGTGATGATGGTGATGATTTTGAAGCGGTGATAATGTGGTTGTGGTGTACCTGTGGTAATGGTGTGGTAATGGTGAGGGACTGTAGTGTCGTAAGTGGTGTATATTTGGTGGTGATGGTGGTGTGGTAGAGTGGTGGTGTTGTTATTGTGGTGGTGAAGGACTGTGGTAAACTGTGGTGTGGCATTGTGTTGTTAAGAACGGTGGTGCTTATCTGAGGAGCAAGCGAAGAAAGTAAAGGAGGAAGGAGGAAGGAGGAGGACAAAGAGAGAGAGAGAGAGAGAGAGAGAGAGAGAGAGAGAGAGAGAGAGAGAGAGAGAGAGAGAGAGAGAGAGAGAGAGAGAGATGAAGAATATAGTAAAAGAAGGATTGAAGGAAGAAAAAAGGGCAGAAAAAGATAAAGAAGAGCGAAAAGAAGAAAAATAAAGATGGATGAAAAAAAAAAATGAGGATAAACGGAAAGGAGAATGTAGTGGTGGTGGTGGTGGTGGTGGTGGTGGTGGTGGTGGTGGTGGTGACTATCAGTGGAAAAGGACGAAATCAGCACACCTTTTCTTAATTAACAGGTAAGACAGCGAATAATAATGTTTACCCGATTTAAATGAGCAAACAAGACACCAGGGAGAGAGAGAGAGAGAGAGAGAGAGAGAGAGAGAGAGAGAGAGAGAGAGAGAGAGAACGCCCCTCCTCTCCCCCCAGCAAGAATTAGCATAGATAAACACAACACCTGCACCAAAGGCTATAAGGGAGTTTGCAGGTTTCTCGTTCCTCCTCCTTTCTCTCTCTCTCTCTCTCTCTCTCTCTCTCTCTCTCTCTCTCTCTCTCTCTCTCTTGTATCTAATTTATTATTTTTGTTTACTTTTTTATTTAACTTTTTAGGGATTTTTCTTTCTTGTTCGTTTATTTTTCCTTTTAACTTGTTTTCTTTCATTAGGCCTTTTTCTTTCCTTTGATTTCTTTTATTTAATTTTGTTACCTGCCTTTTATCTATTTTTTGTTTTTATTTCTGCTTTTTATTCATTTTTTTTCTTTTTTTATTTTACAATTTTCTCATTTTTTCATTTCTGTTCTCTCTCTCTCTCTCTCTCTCTCTCTCTCTCTCTCTCTCTCTCTCTCTCTCTGTGTGTCTTACTTCCAAGTTTTCTGCTCATAGTCCCTATTATTTATGTGTTTCTTATTCATTTCCCTCTCTTCTATCTTTTCCTTCTGTCTTTTATTCTTCTAAAACATTTCCTCTTGCGTATTTGCCTACATTCTGTTCTTTCTTTTTATATACATTTTCTCTTCCCTCATTTACATATTCTTTCAGATTCTGTTCTTCCTTTAAAACGTTTTTTCTTTTTTCCATTTTTGTTTCACTTCTCTTACGCTGCGATTTGAATTATCTCCTTTTCATTTTTCATTATTCTATCCTTTCATTTTCGTTTTTTTTTTTTTCTCTTTATCGTTTCTTTCCCTATTAACATTTTAGGACATATTGCACCATACTTAACATTACAACCAACTATTACTATTCTATAAACATCCCATCACTTCGCATCACCTTCCATTCCATTCCCCATCACTATCCATCCAATCAGCCCCCATCATCACCTATTCCCCTCAGCACCCAGCCAACAAGTACCCACCACCACCCATAATTTTTCCCCATCACCACCCATCACTTCCCTATTACCTCGCAGCATCCAGCACAGTCCCCGCATCACCATCGCAGCACCACCCATCACTGCACAGCGTCACCCATTCATCACCCACTTAACAAAACGAATGATGTGCAAATTACACTTGGGGAAATCAGATAAACAAACGAAGACTCAAGTAATACAAGTGGGGATAGAAATTATGTATGTTTACCAAGTGAATTACACGACTACAATTACTTTTTTTTTTTTTGTATTTGTATTTTCACTACCAGCGCATCCTACACTAATTATCTCCTGACTCGCTAACGATTGTTATTATGTATACTGTTCTACCACCACCATCACCAATTCCATCACTGCCTCCTTCAGTAGATCCCTTTCTCCCCCACCACGCCCTTTGCCTTGGCGTGGGCGGGTGAGTGCCGGATTAGCTTCGGGTATTAACCTACATGCCTCTCCTCACTGGCGGCCCCGGGACACGACGCCACAAAGCCGGTGCTGGGGCGCGGCGCGGGGGGCTGGGCGGCACAATGCGGGGTGCACAGGAGGCTGTGGTGGCGCGGCGGCGTGTCCAATGGGAGAAGCATAGGAGTGGGTCGCCTCCTGCTAGGTCTGAGCACGGGGCGGACAGTGATACGGTAATGTTTGGGGTTTCATTGTGGCGCTACCTTCGAGTCTTCACCTGTGTGTGATGAATGGGCAGGTGTGGTGTGGTGTGTCGTGTGGTGTGTATTTAGTTAAGGTTGTTTTAGCTGTGTGGTTGTTCTTTTGAGTTGTTTGATACACCACGGCTGGTTCATGATGACTTGTCGTATCTTTTAATTCTATGTCCCTCGTTCTTACTGCTTCATCTCGTTCTCTGCCTTCGTTTTCCTGCTTCCTTCTGTCTTATTTTGCCCGGTGTCTACTTCTACTTCCTTCCTATTGTCTTATTTTGCTTCCTATCTACGTTTCTCTGCTCTTTATATTGTCTTACTTTCCCCTTATCTACTTCTCTCTGATTTCGGTGGTATTTTTTGTCTCCTACTCACTTGTCCCTGGTTCTTATTTTCTCATTTACCACTAAGTATATACGAGAATGCACTAGGTATATACGTGTCCACGTCATGCTATCTACCAGGCACGCAAGGGTCGAACGGCACTGAGGCGCATAAATACACACACCAGGTCTGCACAGCGGCCTTCCAGCAGGTGAAAATTTATTCCGGTCAAAAACCCACATCCCGCCGAGGCTCCTTACGCACCTGGAACCTGATGTGGTGCCGTGGTGAGGGAGGGACGCCTCGCCAGCCCCCAGCTAGTGCCCCCTGCCAGGCCCGCATGCCCCGCCAGGCCCTTAGCGGCCATGACGGTGATCTTATCTATAATTCAGACACAAACCTCACCTATTATCGAGACTTTCACGCTGCGTATAATTAGCGCTGCGTGACGGGCCGAGACGCAGCGCTCCCCTCACGTCCCATCATCGTCTTGCTGTCAGCCTCGCCGTCAGCCGCGTCCCGTCAGGTTCAGGTAACGTGGCGTGTTAAAGACTATCAGGCGGTGCTAATAACACTCTCGTTGTGAAGGCAGCGGCGTTAAAAAGCCCTCGTCTGATAACAGTTTTCAATTTAGATGATTCAGATCTATTTACAAGGCAGCGGTGCGCGGCTTCTGCTCCGCGACGCGCCGGTGGAGGCCATGGGGAGCACCAGGTGCGAACGCGCTCATCCTGAGTAATGGCTGACACATCCATTTGGATGAACACACAAACACGCTCCCACCAGCGCCAAGGTCAGCGATTCACGACCTCCTCGGCTCAAACTCGTCTTGTTAGTGTTGCCTTTGTGTTTGTGTGGTGCTCTTTAGCTCAGTCTCGTCCTCGCCCTCACTCTCGTCAGACGGTGTAAAGAGCCCGATGACCCCTCATATGATGGCCACTTCCTTCCTTCACGCCTCACTCATTCACTTGTGACTCACTGCCTGGCGAGCACTGGTGATGTTACACACACACACACACACACACACACACACACACACACACACACACACACACACACACACACACACACGGTAGCTCAGTGGTTAAAGCGCTGGCTTCACAAGCCAGAGGACCGGGGTTCGATTCCCCGGCCAGGTGGAGATATTTGGGTGTGTCTCCCCTGTTCACCTAGCAGTGAGTAGGTACGGGATGTAAATCGAGGAGTTGTGACCTTGTTGTCCCGGTGTATGGTGTGTGCCTGGTCTCAGGCCTATCCCAAGATCGGAAATAATGAGCTCTGAGCTCGTTCCGTAGGGTAACGTCTGGCTGTCTCGTCAGAGACTGCAGCAGATCAAACAGTGAAACACACACTGAGACTGTTTACATCGCTTCAGATGATTAAGTGGCTTCAGCATGTAAAGGTATTATACTCGCATTTCGTATATAGTATTACAAATAACATTATGAGGAGTATTCCAAGAATAAAAGGACACACACACACACACACACACACACACACACACACACACACACCACTCCCCACCTCTCCTTTCACTCGGCAACGCTTCAAAACACACCAAACAAACACCAAAACAAACACACCAAACAAACATCTCCGCCAAAGTTGATGAGCAGCGATTGTCTCTCGAGGAAAAGTCTGACCTTGAACAAAACTTCGCGTCGCAGTTTTTTGTTTACTTTTTTTTATTCCCCGAGTCACTACCGCGCCGCCCTTCCCCGCGCCGCCCACCCTCCCCGCCGCGGCGCCTCATCACGCATGCTGCAACAGCCTCCCGTTTGAGCTTAGCGCCTCGAGTTTCAGGCCTCATCCCGCGTAGTCCTATTAGCATCAGTAGGCCTAAATCTATGCCCCTTAGATGTGGCTCAGGAGTTTTTTCATCACCTCAAACTTTTACTTTAAGTCTGGGAGTGGTGTGTTGATGCTGGCTGTGTGTACTAATGTAATTGTCTGTAACCACCAGGCAATGTGTTACTCTACTTATTACAGTTTAGTACGGTAGTCTCCGTTAGCAAAGTTCATCATCTATTTCAATTATTGTGCCCATTGTGTTGAATTGAAATTGTTTTATGATTGATCCTAGTAGTGGTGGTGGTGGTAGTAGTAGTAGTAGTAGTAGTAGAAGAAGAAGAAGAAGAAGAAGAAGAAGAAGAAGAAGAAGAAGAAGAAGAAGAAGAAGAAGAAGAAGAAGAAGAAGAAGAAGAAGAAGAAGAAGAAGAAGAAGAAGAAGAAGAAGAAGAAGAAGAAGAAGAAGAAGAAGAAGAAGAAGAAGAAGAAGAAGAAGAAGAAGAAGAAGAAGAAGAAGAAGAAGAAGAAGAAGAAGAAGAAGAAGAAGAAGAAGAAGAAGAAGAAGAAGAAGAAGAAGAAGAAGAAGAAGAAGAAGAAGAAGAAGAAGAAGAAGAAGAAGAAGAAGAAGAAGAAGAAGAAGAAGAAGAAGAAGAAGAAGAAGAAGAAGAAGAAGAAGAAGAAGAAGAAGAAGAAGAAGAAGAAGAAGAAGAAGAAGAAGAAGAAGAAGAAGAAGAAGAAGAAGAAGAAGAAGAAGAAGAAGAAGAAGAAGAAGAAGAAGAAGAAGAAGAAGAAGAAGAAGAAGAAGAAGAAGAAGAAGAAGAAGAAGAAGAAGAAGAAGAAGAAGAAGAAGAAGAAGAAGAAGAAGAAGAAGAAGAAGAAGAAGAAGAAGAAGAAGAAGAAGAAGAAGAAGAAGAAGAAGAAGAAGAAGAAGAAGAAGAAGAAGAAGAAGAAGAAGAAGAAGAAGAAGAAGAAGAAGAAGAAGAAGAAGAAGAAGAAGAAGAAGAAGAAGAAGAAGAAGAAGAAGAAGAAGAAGAAGAAGAAGAAGAAGAAGAAGAAGAAGAAGAAGAAGAAGAAGAAGAAGAAGAAGAAGAAGAAGAAGAAGAAGAAGAAGAAGAAGAAGAAGAAGAAGAAGAAGAAGAAGAAGAAGAAGAAGAAGAAGAAGAAGAAGAAGAAGAAGAAGTAGGAGTAGGAGTAGGAGTAGGAGTAGGAGTAGGAGTAGCAGTAGCAGTGAAATGTAAGTTTTCCAAGTACTTGAGAGACCGATGCACTAAAGAAAATATATATATATATATATATATATATATATATATATATATATATATATATATATATATATATATATATATATATATCAGAAAGAGAAGACAAACATTTAGTAACATCAGCAACAACAATGACAAAAGCACCACCACAACAACCACAGCACACCACCACAAACCACGCCAAACACACACCACCACCTCGAGACGACCACCCCTTCACACCTGACTAATGAACGTATATTAGCAGTAAGCATGACAAAGACCTTCCAAAGAGGTTCCCGTGTCCTCGCCTCCCACCATTGTGTCTCCCTGCCAGTGTTCCCGCGGCGCCCGAGGTCCGTTCCTTTAGCCAGAGAGCGTAATGGAGGGTTTGGAGGGGCTGCCAGTAATTAGTATGTAACGGGGGTGGATTGCCTGACCTCTTATCAATGCTTTCCCTACTGACACACTCCCGCCGCAGCCACAGTAGCGTTGAGGGTGGAAAGTTTGGCCTCATGTTTTAATAATGAGTTGTAGTTCATAGTTTTCTAGTTTTTGTTTCTATGGTTTCTGTCCTTCCTTCTCCTCCTCTTCCTTTTCCGTTTACTAATTTTCGTTTTCTTATTTTTTATCTGTCTTCTTTCCTTCTATTTTTTCTGTTGCTTCTTATTGTTATTCTTGTTTATGTCTTTCATTTCCTCTTCGTCTGTTTTCTTTCTTGTTCCTTCTCTTCTTCTTTCCTTGCTTTCTTCTCTTTTTTTTTATGTCCCATCTTTCCGTTTTTCTTTCATATCTTCTGAATTTTCCTTCTAGTGTTCCTTCTTCTCTCCTTATTTTCCTTCTATCTATATATACCTCTCCTGGCCTCCTCCTTTTCTCCCTTTCTTGTTCTTCCTCCTTATTTGTATTTTCTACTGCTCCAGGCTTTCTTGTTTTTTTTTTTCCTCCTATTTTTACTTTACAATTCTCCTAGTTCTCTATCTCTTTCTCTGGTATCTCCTTTCTATGCCCAACATCACTAATGCATTACGGTAAAACAACAATACCTCACCTAACAATACTAAACCCATACTCTCTCCACACAGTAAGCCTCACTCCAACACCTTTCCCAAATGCACCGTGACGTTCACTGGTATTGTGCAGCTCAATGTTACGTGAAATGGCGATCCACCGTGCCCAGTAGCGGAGGGAGGAGGGAGTGCAGTTTGAAATAGGTATGGATGACGAGAGGAATGTGTTTGCAGTGTTTAAGGAGGTCAGATCGGATTCGTGTAATATTTTTCCGCAGTTTCTTTTTATGAGTATTTATTTTTGGAAAATGCCAAAAGTTTGGAATAGGATAATATGGAATTCAATTTTCCATGTTTTTCATTACAAATTTTTCCTTCTAACATGTGATTCTCCGACACATACTGAACAACTCTTGTGGTCATACATTTTTTCTTCAGGCAATATGAAATTTTTGGCACATTTTTCAAAATACGTAAAAAAAAAGATAATATATATACATATATATATATATATATATATATATATATATATATATATATATATATATATATATATATATATATATATATATAAATCAAACGACGCAGAAAATAACAAAACAATGATCGATCAATTTTTAAATAGGAAATAACAAAATAAATAAATACGAAAAATACTTACACACAATAATCAATCACAGTCACAGATGACAAAACAACACCATCACGCAACATAACAATACAAAAAACACTCACCCGACCATTGGCGCCATCACGACTGTCTTTCCATCGCTCTCCCTTCCTCTCCCACCACCACCACCACCTCACCTCTCACCTGTCACCTGTCAAGAGAAAGAGGAAAAGGGTGAGTTAATAACGTTCATCTGGAAGGAAATTAGGAGCGTGGGAGGATTATCTGCACCTTGCCTCCCTTCTCGCACACCTGGTGACACACACACACACACACACACACACACACACACACACACACACACACACACACACGGCCCGGTAGCTCAGTGGTTACAGCGCTGGCTTCACAAGCCAGATGACCGGGGTTCGATTCCCCGGCCGGGTGGAGATATTTAGGTGTGTCTCCTTTCACGTGTAGCCCCTGTTCACCTAGCAGTGAGTAGGTACGGAATGTAAATCGAGGAGTTGTGACCTTGTTGTCCCGGTGTGTGGTGTGTGTCTGGTCTCAGGCCTATCCGAAGATCGGAAATAATGAGCTCTGAGCTCGTTCCGTAGGGTAACGTCTGGCTGTCTCGTCAGAGACTGCAGCAGATCAAACAGTGAATTACGCACGCACACACACACACACACACACACACACACACACACACACACACACACACACACGTTACGTTAACGTACATTACGTTAGATTAAGTTGAGTAAGACTAGATTAAGTTAAGTTTAACTTGGAGGTTAGGTCGGTTACGTTATTTTTCCTTTCTGTGTTTGTATTTCAGTTACAATGTTAAACACGCTTAATTGAAGAATTTAATTGTCAGATCTGATGTCAAGGCGTTTACCGCAGCGCAACTCAGCAGGAACAGAGGCTGAGGAGAGTAAAGGCGAGAAGGAAAGAGTGAGAAAGAAGAGGAGCTGAGAGGAACCACAAAGGCAGTGGTCGTCCCGGTGCGGCGCGTCACGGCGGCACGAAGGAGGAAGTCATTTCACTGATTTCACGGAAAGGATCTTTATTGTGACGAAGGTCTGGGTCTCTGTCGCGCAGGGATGTCACAGCAGCGCCACGCCTGCACCTGGCACGCCTGACCAGACACGGCGGTTAGGGACGGACGTGACAGAGACGCAGACACCGCTGGTTGATGAGAGGGGCTGATGGTGCTGCTGTGTGGTGCTGCTGTGTGGTGGTTGGCGTGAGATACCTCTGTGCTTCCAGCAGTGGCCTCCCCGGGGCACCTGTGACCCGTCGAGTCCCACGGCGGGGAAGGCAAGCCGGGAGAGGGGAAGGGTAGTCCCAGGCATGCTGTTCCCAGGCATGACCTCATCTTGCGGGCAGGAAAGTGTCTTTTTAATTTCTTCTTCTCTGCACGAGTCTATCATTGAGACTCAATTCCTCGGCACAGACTGTTATTAAGTGTGTTTTTCCCCCTGACAGCGGCCCGACACTGGGTTCAGTCTCACGTGTGTGTGCGGCGCCGCACCTGTGGGGCCCGGCGGGGCCTCGGCGCCTCAGTCCTGCCGTGACCGAACACCGGCTGCCGGGCGTCGCGGGGCGCCGAGGGCTCCTCCGCATGACAAGGCAGTTATTAGGCCTTTTATTTTCTGCAGCTGTGGTTGGCAGTCACCAATGAAACACACTGGGCGAGGTGGCAGATAAGCTATGGGGAAAGGCTCCAGCCACGGGGGAGCTACCAGTCAGGCTCAGAAAGGGCAGTTTAGTGGACATTTGGATGCTGACCTCAATGAAAGATAAAACAGACAAATACAACATAGGAAGCATCGCCCCATAAGGATGAATAGCGAGGCTTTACCAATGTTCCGTGCATGCGTGGCTCTACTCTCCAAGCAGCAGCACCACCACCACTACTACCATAAGCACATCACACACACACACACACACACACACACACACACACACACACACACACACACACACACACCACACTCACCAAACATACAAAACACGTCCACTACTACCCTGCCCTTCTCTCTCCCTCCCCTATGAGCCGGACGCCTCATTACTAACACAGCCACACACACAACGTTCCTCCCCTTCCCCTCCCCCTCCGAATATCCCCACCTCAGTTTGTGGTGGTGGTGGTGGTGGTGATTTGAACAGGTCAGTAGATAGGTTAATGTGTGTGTGTGGTAGAGGTGGGGAGGAGGGGGTCGAAATGGTCATGCCGCTAGTACTACCAGCTCACAAACCTGGCTTAATGACTTGATTCAACGATACACACACACACACACACACACACACACACACACACACACACACACACACACATTATAAAACTGTACACAAAATCTAAAAAAAAAAAAAAAAAAACATAACTGAAGCCTCTTTAATTAACCTTCCTGAAGACCAGAAAGAATCTTGAAGCTTTAGAAACTTCAATACAAAAAATATAGAGATTTAATAAAGAGACAGGCAGAAACTGGCTCACCAATACAATGTTAGTTGTAATGAACTCAGATTAATGGCCAATCAACAGAGACCTTTTAAAACTTTACGATAAATTTATGGATAGGAATGATAGGTGGATAGATGAGCATGTTTTACACTAAGACTAGACCTGTTGGCTTCTTGCAGCTTCCCTTATGTTCCCTTTTAATGATACAGCCTCTAATATAAACACAGTATACGCATGTTATATAGAAGCACGTGATGGGATAGCAATAACACATACTCCCTGCCAGCTTCTGTATTTCCATTTACCTTTGACCCATTTAAGAGGTGAAATTTCTATACATTTATCCCATTCTTTTAGCTAACTCTCTCGACCCTGTTCGGGGATTGGCATCTCATTGAACATTTGTGTTTAATCGTTTTTGTTGCTGTTAGCCAGTTTTCCCTTCTTACATAAAAAAAAGTTGAAATGATGAGTAATACGGCATTCTAAGTCACGTGAGGTGATACCAATGATAGATATTAATAGTAAGTTGAAATAGACACGTCACTCAGCCATTAATATATCACAGGTAGAATTGCGTGCATCACAAACACCTGGATGCCCTGACTGTGTGTGTGTGTGTGTGTGTGTGTGTGTGTGTGTGTGTGTGTGTGTGTGTGTGTGTGTGTGTGTGTGTGTGTGTGTGTGTGTGTACGTGCGTGCGTTGAGTGTACTGTCCATACCCGTCAACCACGTGGTAATAGTGCCCCTCTGCGGTACTGTACTGAACACCCGGCCACTCACACGTCCTGGCCACTGTGTTTTTGTCTCCCTGGTTAATAGTTACGGCCACTAAAAAGGGTACTTTGTCGCCCTAGTACTGGCGGCCCGCGGGAGTAACTGACTGTCACTTGGCTTGCTTTTTTCCTGGCTTGGGTACAAAAGTGGTGTGCTCTCCTGTCTTTCACTTCCTTCCTTTCACTGTTCTATGCTTTCATTTACTGTATTTCATTCCTTGTACTATTCTGTGCTTTCCTCTGTTTTCCTTTACTGTCCTGTACTTCTCTCTACTTTCCATTACTGTCTTTCATTTCCCTTTACTATTCTATACTTTCCTTCACTCTCCTTACTTCCCTATATGTACTATCCTCTACTTCCATCTAAATCACTTTACTGTTCGGTACTTCCTTTTCATGTAACAGGGGAAGAATGGCCAAGGACAATAAAAACGATCAAACAAAAAGGCGCACTGAGAGGCCAGTTCCCGGACAGAATCCTGATAATTAGCAAAAAGAATGGGAAAATGTCTTGAAAACTCGCTCTTAAATAAGTTCAGGACATAAGTACATGGACATACAGAAGCAGGTAGGGAGTTCCAGAGTTTACCAGAAAAAGGGATGAATGTCTGAGAGTACCATGCAGTTAGTTAACTCTTACGCTAGAGAGGGAGACAGAATGGCGGTGAGGGATGGAAGAGAGTCTTGTACAGCGAGGCTACGGGAGGAGGGCAGCGGGAGGCATGCCATGACTACTTACTACTTCGAAGATAAAGGAATACGCAATGTTACCATTAAAAAAAATGTAACCAGATGCCAAAATGTTAGTGCCAAATTTGTCCTAGTGTCAAAATCCTTTACTGTACGAAATGTCCTATAGTTAATTTTCTGTTCGGAAGTGCCAAATGTTAAAGAATCCTGTAGCGCTAAAGGTTTTCAAGTACCAAATGTCTTGTAGTGCCAGAAGTCCTAAGGTGCCAAATATTCTAAGGTGCCAAATATCCTATAGTGTCAAAAGTCCTACTTAGCTAGGGATGAAGTGCCAAGTGAAACCAGCGTGTCCTTCTCTTCGTCATTTCACTTCAGGACACGTATTTGCCCCCATGGCCAGCTCAGCATGACCCTGGGACACACACACACACACACACACACACACACACAGTTGGAATACCCAGTCTCATTAAGGTTACAGGGACAGGGGCAGACACACACACACACACACACACACACACACACACACACACACACACACACACACACACACACACACACTGTTGGAATACACACTCCCATTAAGGTTACAGGGGCACACACACACACACACACACACACACACACACACACACACACACACACACGGTAGCTCAGTGGTTAGAGCGCTGGCTTCACAAGCCAGAGGACCGGGGTTCGATTCCCCGGCCGGGTGGAGATATTTGGGTGTGTCTCCTTTCGCGTGTAGCCCCTGTTCACCTAGCAGTGAGTAGGTACGGGATGTAAATCGAGGAGTTGTGACCTTGTTGTCCCGGTGTGTGGTGTGTGCCTGGTCTCAGGTCTATCCGAAGATCGGAAATAATGAGCTCTGAGCTCGTTCCGTAGGGTAACGTCTGGCTGTCTCGCCAGAGACTGCAGCAGATCAAACAGTGAAACACACACACACACACATTCCCTCACGAGCTGGCGTCTCCTCATCCGCCATTTACCATTACAAGGAAGACTGGGTACTGCTGCTGCTGCTGCCGTGTGTGTGTGTGTGTGTGTGTGTGTGTGTGTGTGTGTGTGTGTGTGTGCAGTAGTAGTAATATTTAGACAGGTTTTGAGATAAGCTTGTTTGTCTCGTCCTTCTATTTCTATTCAATTCACGGACGTTTTCTTGTTGATTCCCGCTGTGTCTGCCTCGCTTACCTAATCCATCCCAGCTGCCAATACTCGTTACTGGGAAGCCACCGCGTGCTGACTGTGTTGACGGTATTTTAACCATCGTGTCATTTAGTGTTTGTATTCATGTCTCTGTTTCTCCGTCACTGCTCACCAAAAATCGCGGTCTTTTGTAGTATTTGCTTTGTGAAGTGTTTAAAAGATTTCTTGACCCCTTGTTTACACTCATATGTTTGGATCTGGTGTTGTTGTTATGCGTTTGTGTGTGTGTGTTTTTTTTTTATAACGACAATAAGAGAATATTATTTGGGCTAGACGCATAGACGACAAAATATTAATGAAAAAACAAAACAAAACAATGAATACACATCATAACAACAACAGCAACAACAACAACAACAACAACAAAAACAGCAATAGCAACAACAACAGCACCAGCAACAAATAACAAATGCATTATGATATACTTAAGAACTAACTCTAACACCTAACCTAATTAACACTGACAGGTACTGATACTAACAAGGATACATACAAATACAAACAAACACAACAATTACTAAGCAGAATGTTAATGATATGAATTAATGCGAGCTATTCTCATTGCTGTGTGTGTGTGTGTGTGTGTGTGTGTGTGTGTGTGTGTGTGTGTGTGTGTGTGTGTGTGTGTGTGTGTGTGTGTGTGTGTGTGTGTGTGTGTGTGTGTGTGTGTCTCGCCTTCCTACACCCAAGTAATCCCCTGCCAGCTCTTTTCCTGCCTTCCTTCTTCTCTTCTTCTCTCCTTTTTCTCATGTAAACAACCCACATTCAGTTATTAAATTATTCTTCCTTTCTTTCCTTGTTTTTTTTTCTTCCTCTCCTTCATTCCTTTCCATTTCATTCTTCTATCTCCACCTCCTTCTTATTTACTTTTCCCTGTTCCTTCCTCCTTTCCTTCATTTCTCCTCCTCTTCCTTATCTCTCATCTCTACTGTCTCTCCTTCTCTCTCTCTCTCTCTCTCTCTCTCTCTCTCTCTCTCTCTCTCTCTCTCTCTCTCTCTCTCTCACTTCTTTTCCTTCCTTCCTTCACCTATCCCTTCTTCCGCCTCTCTATTTTTCCTTGTCCTTTAATCCTTCTCTCCCTCTCTCTCCCTTTCTTCCTTTTCTATCCTCTAACCTGTTCAACTTCACAACTTCACAATACTTCTCTCCCTCTCTCTCTCTCTTCCCTTTTTCCTTTTCTTTCATCTAACCTGTTCAACTTCACACAAATTAATAAAAGGAGAATTAAAAAAAAAAAAAAAAAAATAGGTCGCCATAACATCAAAAGGAGCTAATATAAATAACAGAAATTGGTAAAAAATAATGAAAAAGAAAAAATATCAATAAAAATAAATAATGTTAGACAGACAGACAGACAGACAGAGAAAGGACAGAAACAGGTAGAGGTAAGGTCAAGTGTGTTTCGTCTGTCCATTCTTCACCTGTCAGTCTCACGCTAAGGTGCATCGTAATGGCCTGGGGGGAGAGAGAGAGAGAGAGAGAGAGAGAGAGAGAGAGAGAGAGAGAGAGAGAGAGAGAGAGAGAGAGAGAGAGAGAGAGAGAGAGAGAGAGAGAGAGAGAGAGAGAGAGAGAGAGAGAATGTAGTTTTGACAGTCTAACATGTTAATGGTTGCCGGTGACTGGTGAAATAAGGCGACTATCAAAGGCAGTTAGTCAGTCAGTCAGTCAGTCAGTCAGTCAGTCAGTCAGTCAGTCAGTCAATATGTAAAATAACAATATACCATCTTTAACCATTCAGTCAATTTCTCAGTTAATCAGTAAGTCCTTCAGTTAAATATTTATTAATCAAGCCAGCCAGTAAGTCAGTCAAGGAGTCAGTCTGTCAATCAATCAGTTATTCAATGTATTAGTCAGATGGTCAGTCAGTCTGTTATTAAAGGCCTTAGTCAGTCAGTCAATCAGTCAGTCCGTTAGTTATCAATGCAGCAAGGAATCACTGACTTACTCACTCACTCACTCAGTTAATCATTCATTCAATCAGAGGAAATAAGGGAAAAATGAAGAGAAGAGAAGAAGAAGAAGGAAAAAAAAAGACGAGACAGGCTGAAAAGTGGACAAGGAGAAAATAAACCAGATGAAAAGGTAGAAAGAAACGAAAGGAAGAAGAGAAATAACAAAATCGCGATGAAACACAAACAACAACAACAAAAAAAAAAAAAAGCAGAATCGAAGGATGAGGAAGAAAGGTACTATGAAACCCTGCCTGTCGCTCCTCACTCCCTCCCTCTCACCCCTATTCTCTCCTCCCTCTCCTCTCCTCATCCCGTCACAGCGGCGTTCAGTCCCCGTCACACACGCAATGATACCTCTTGAGTGCAGTGACGGGAGTTGCGTTTGCGAGCCGTGACATTCCCTTCCTGCGTGTGTACAATACCCTCTTTTGTTCGTGGAGGAGGAGGAGGAGGAGGAGGAGGAGGAGGAGGTAATGATGGGGATGCTGGAGTGTTTTCCTTACTCCTTACTTGCTTTACTCCTGACACACACACACACACACACACACACACACACATTCCCTTCTTCTCCTTTTTTTTCTCCTTTTTCTTTTCCTTTTCGTTCTCCTTTTCTTTCTCCTTTTCCTTCTCCTTTTCTTTTTCCTTCTCCTTTTTCTCTTTACCTTCTCCTTTTCCTTCTTTTCCTTTTCCTTTTCTACTACTACTACTACTACTACTACTCCTCCTCCTCCTCCTCCTCCTCCTCCTTGAAAAAAATGGACACTAAAACATCTTATTGCCTTAAACTTTACCCAGGCAACGGTTATAACTACCACATTAACCACTACGAGATGGCTGAAGACACAATAACCCACAAAAACATAAAATAAGTGATGAAACAAATCAATCAATGACTCAATGACATTTTATTGCTTTTAAATTCAATTAGAAAGAAAAAATTATAACTACATATATTTGTAGCACGAAAGTCAAATAAAAAAAAAAAACACTATACATATCTTATCCATCATTAGAGAGAGAGAGAGAGTTGCTGTTGAATATTCCCTGGTATGTTTTCCCAGCTGTAGTATAATATAAAAACACTCACGGGATGGTTGTCTTTCCCTTCCATCATCTACAGGGTGGTTGGTGATGGTACGCGGCTTGTGTGTGAGTGGCAACAAAACGAAAAAAAAAATATATATATAAGGTTCATTAAAGTGTCACTAAAGTTTTCCTCCTATTACGTGTTGTCTATACAGAGAGACCTTTCATCTTACTCTGTCACTCTTTCTTGTTATCTTTTTTTTCTTTTCTGTCATTCTTTCTTCTCTGCTTTCTTTTTTCTTTCATTCTTTTTTATGATGATTTTGTCAATGTATGGTTCAGTTGACGGATAGGAGAGGTTACTAAAATCACTATAAACCACCAGCAGCTCCTCTCCCTTCCCTCAAAACACGAACACTGACAAGAACACTGCTACTGGAGAGAGAGAGAGAGAGAGAGAGAGAGAGACGGAAATGTTTTGATACCCAAGGATTCGAAGCAGAGTTGAAGCACCGAGATACATGCATAGGGTGGCTAGTGAATCTTTTGTCCCGTTTCGACTTATTTGGTGATCTTTTGGTGTAAACTGGCCAGGGGAGGAATGGAAAACCAGCTGGCGGTACTTCGTTTGATGTTTCTGAAGGGTTATGAGAAAGGGTAAGGTAAATTGATACGACTAAATAGAGAGATAGATGATAAATGACTGACTAATTAACTAACTGCGTAACCCCATAACCTGCCTCTCTCTCTCTCTCTCTCTCCGTGCACATGAGGGTCAGAGGCATCACGTCCCACTCACACTCAGAAACACACACACACACACACACACATGACCTAAAAAGTGAACGTAGGTTGTATCCGTTTGTCCGTCCGGGTGTCCGTCCGTCCGTCTGTCTGTTTGTCTGTGTCTGTTGGGTTATCTCTCTCTCTCTCTCTCTCTCTCTCTCTCTCTCTCTCTCTCTCTCTCTCTCTCTCTCTCATAACAACAGTCTCCCTCTCATTTTTTTCTCTCCTCCTTTTCCCCTTCTTCCTCCTCTTGCTCTTCCTCCTCCTCCTTCTCCTCTTCTTGCTCTTCCTCCTCCTCCTCCACGGAACTATTAATTTTTCACTCAGCAAACGACCGTAAAAACAAAAGCGTACAACCGCACACACACACACACACACACACACACACACACACACATTCTGGTTGGAATTTAATAATGCAATGTAATACTGAGTTCAACGAGAGAGAGAGAGAGAGAGAGAGAGAGAGAGAGAGAGAGAGAGAGAGAGAGAGAGAGAGAGAGAGAGAGAGAGAGAGACTTAAAAGAAAATGCTATTGACAACCGTGAAAATAATAAAAGAATGAATGAAAAGCGAAACAAAATCAAACAATCGAAGAAGAGGAGGAAGAGAGAAGAGGAGGAGAAGCGAGGAAGAGAAGAGAGGAGAGGAGGGAGAAGAGAAGAGAGAGAGAGGAGAGGAGAGGAGAGGTCAGGTGGAGGTGAGCGGGGCAGGCAGGCAAGGTATAGCTGGTCGGGGCGGCTCCTTCGTGCACAAGACCCGTTATGCCGCCGTGCCGCCTACACCCTGCCGGAGCCTGACCCTGCTGCTGTATACCCTGCTGGTCTTACTCCCCCCTGTCTCGTCTGGCTGTGTCTGTACCCTTCCGAAACCCTGCTAATGTTTTAATGGTGTTTCGGTTTTCGTCCTGTTTCGTCTGCTTGTCTATACCCTGTCGAGACCGTGTTAATGTCCGTTTTTACTCTGTCAGGACCCTGTTTAAAGTTTTTCTGTTGCCCCTGCCTTCGTTTCTTCTCTATACCCTCCCTGTCTTCTCTGTTTGTCTCTATACCCTGCCAAACTACTACTTATACGTACCCTGCTGTTGTCTTTCCTCATCTCTCTGTTTGTGTACCCCTTCCCTGCACCCTGTCAGCATATGCCTTACTATACAGTGCCCCTGTCTCATCTGCTTGTGTCTCAACCCTGCCAATATCATATCAGTGTCTTGCTAGTCTTCCTGTCTCTGCTTTGGTTCTCTATTATGTTTATACCCTGCCGAAACTCTGCTAACATTTCTCCTGGTGCTTTGTCTTCATGCATGCCTCTGTTTTTTTTTTTTATCTATTCCCTGCCATGGAAGATTACCCTGCTAGTTTCCTACCACTGCCCTGTTCTTACTTTATCTCGCTCTCCTGTGCCTGTACCCTACCCTGCCAAAACAAACCCTGCCAATATGTTTTTTTACCTGGACTACATTTTTCCTCCTGTGCAGTTCAAACGATGTGTATCTCTCTCTCTCTCTCTCTCTCTCTCTCTCTCTCTCTCTCTCTCAGTAAACACCGCCTCGCTCCTTTCCTTCCCTCATTCTCCCCCCTCTCTCTCTCTCTCTCCCTTCCACCAAAAACAGTCACAGGGGAACAAAAAGAAGGAGTTTCAGGTTTCGTGGTGATGCTGGAAGGCTGTGTTTGCTCAGGCCTCTCCTTCACCACTGTCTTCTCGGCCCCCTCACAGCTACTACACACCACCCACCTCTTCCTCTTCCTCCTCTTCTTCCTCCTCCTCTTCCTTGGGCCAATGTTTGATTCTTTGGCTTATTCGTATTCTTTTCTTCTGGTTTTCTCTTTTTGTTGGTTTTCTTGTTTAATTTTGTTTTGTTTTGGTTATGTAGGTTGGTGAGGGGGAAGGTGTGTACTATAGAGGGAAGGGGTGGGGTGACATGGGAGGAGGTGGAGGAGTGAGGGAGGGATAAACAGTGAGAAGGGATGGAAAGAACTGCCTAATTGGTCTGTTTCTGTCTCTGTCTGTCTGTCTGTCTGTCTGTCTGTCTGTCTGTCTGTCTGTCTGTCTCTCTCTCTCTCTCTCTCTCTCTCTCTCTTATTATTTTCTGTTTGTTTGTTTGTTTGCCCATTTGTTTTTTGCTTTTATTGTTGTTGTTGTTGTACTTCTACTACTTATTCTGTTAGCAA
>NC_059292.1:22509985-22512485 GCF_017591435.1 Portunus trituberculatus | reverse complement strand
GTAAAGTAACGCACCATTCTGTCACATACTACTCTTTTTGCCACGGCGCTATGACACCTATTAATCACTTTTCACGTTCTTGATATAGGCAGGGATGTTTTTATTCAGGGAGTGCCACGTGTAGGCCTGGTGGCTTCTTGCGGCTTCCCTTATTGGTCGTCAAATAGAGTGGTAGATGAATGGAATGGACCCAGTAATCAGACTTAGTGCTGCGTCATTACGGAGGGTTAAAAGATTAGACAGATTTATGGATGGGGGTGATAGTGGGAATAGGTAGGAAGGCAGGTAGGCGTGTTTCGTACAGGGATTGCTATGTGTAGACCTGATAGCTCCCTCTGTAGCTCTTTATTTTTTTGTCTTTATTTTTCTATGCTCTAATGTATCAGTCAATAAACGAGTCAATCAGTTAGTCAGTTTGTCAATCTCAATTCTGTCATATTTCCCTTCTATAACCCTCATCCCTCTCTCTCTCCTCTCTCTCTCTCTCTCTCTCTCCATCATCCCTAACCATCTCCCACCTCCTTCACTCCCTCCCCTCCCCCACCAGCAGCGCCTCCCGCGGGCACGCCACTGGAAACCTGAGACCTGATCGGAGGGGAAAAAATAGACCTACTGGTGATTGGAATTAAGCACCTGACAGCAGAACCTACCGCTTGTTAGGCCTGCTGAGGTGAATAGGCCTGGTGGTGGTGGTGGTGGTGGTGGTGGTGGTGGTAGTGGTGGTGGTCTTGTATGGTATTGTTCTTAGTCTTCTTCTTATCTTTTTCTCTCCATTTCCTGAATAACATCTTCCTTTCTCTCTCCTTCATTCTTTACCCTCACTAACTCTCTCTCTCTCTCTCTCTCTCTCTCTCTCTCTCTCTCTCTCTCTCTCTCTCTCATAGTTTTATCTTCCTTCCTTTCCTTCCTTCCTCCTTCCCTAAACTTTCCCTCGATAATTACCAATTCCTTCTTTTCCTTATTTTCACTTCATCCTTCCTAATTCCCAGCCACACTTTCCTTCATCTCTCCTACACCTTCCCTCAACATTTTATCCTTCCTTTACCCATTCTTTCATTCAGCTCTCCTTATTACTCACATCTGTCTTCTTCCATGCTTACTTTACCATACCAATCACTCTATTCTGTTCACCTCTCCAATGCAAGAGTTAACCAGTACTCTCGATCATTCGTCTACCATATCAATCACTATTCTGTCCACCTCTCCAATGCAAGAGTTAACCAGTACTCTCGATCATTCGTCTACCATATCAATCACTATTCTGTCCACCTCTCCAGTGCAAGAGTTAACCAGTACTCTCGATCATTCGTCTACCATATCAATCACTATTCTGTCCACCTCTCCAGTGCAAGAGTTAACCAGTACTCTCGATCATTCGTCCCTTTCTCTGGTAAACTCTGGAACTCCTTGCCTATTTATACATTTCTATCTTCCTATGACCTGAACTATTTTAAGGGGGAAGATTTCAAGACACTTATCCCTTCCTATTAAAAGCCAACTCTCTCAGACCTGCTCGGAAACTGGCACCTAAGTAGACCTTTTTGTTTAGCATTTCTTGTTGTCCTTGATCAGATTTTCCTTTATAAAAAAAAAAAAATATATAATAAAATATGTTCAACCTCTTTACTTCGTCTCTATCACCAAGTCTCTTCCCAATCTCTCTCTCTTACAGGCTCACCACGCTTCCCACACAGAAATCTCCGTCCACCAGGCATTTCCTCTTATCTGTACCACTGATTTCAGGTCTTGTGGTTCCCGTATAATAACTTTAGGGTATCAAGACTTTAGGGAGAGAAGGAGCGAGGGGATAAAGGACTGGGGTATGTGGGTAAGGGAGGTGAGGAGGGAAGGGGGTGGGTGTTTTAAAATGTAGATAAAAGTTGGGAGAATATTATGGAAGGGAGAAAGAGGATCGTAAGAGGGAGAGAGACGGAAGGAGGGATGAAAGGGAGGGTGGGGTAAAAAAAGAAGAGTTTATTGCAGGGAGATAAAGGTTAAGAGAATGTTATGTGTGGATGGTGAGGATGGAAGGAGAGAAGGAAGAAAGGAAGGATAAAAGTAAGGAATGAAAGATAGATGGATAGAAAGAAAGAAGGAAAAAAAGAACGAACGAAAGGGAAGAAAATTAATAAAAAGAAAGAAGGAAGAAAGAATGGAAGGTTAGAATGTAAGAAAGGAAGGAAGGAGGGAAAAATAATAAAAGAAAAATGGGAGGGATGAAATAAAGGAGAGAAGAAAAAGAAAAAGAAATGGTGTATATTTTATTATCATCAAAATCAGAGAAGTCTTATGAAAAATTTTACATCATAATATTAAAGTGCTCTCATTATTAAGAAAACCGAAGAGAAGAGAGAGAGAGAGAGAGAGAGAGAGAGAGAGAGAGAGAGAGAGAGAGAGAGAGAGAGAGAGAGAGAGAGAGAGAGAGAGAGAGAGAGAAAATAAGAAAATAAGGAGGAGAGATAAGTTACAGAAAAGAGTGAAGAGAAAAAAAGAGACGATA
>NC_059292.1:22484985-22504985 GCF_017591435.1 Portunus trituberculatus | reverse complement strand
AGTTGGGTGGTTGGGATAAGGATGTGGGGATTTGTGTGTAGGGTGTGTATTGAGATGGGTGTGGAATGGATATCTGTGCTTGGTGGGGAGTGAAGGGGTGAAGGGATGGAGTGGTAAGGATGAAATGGTGTTTTTTTTTATTTCTCTCAAACTCTTTATTTTTGTAAACTTTTCCTCTGTTTCTTTTCATCTTTCTTTCTCAACGTCCATTTTCTCATATTTTCTATTATTTTTCATCCCTTCTTTCCTTTTTTTCTTTTCTATCCCTTAACTTTCTCTTTTTAAATATTATGTCCCCTCTTTCCTTCCCTATCCTCTTTCTCTTATCGTCTCCTTTACTTCCTACATCCTTCTTTCCCTATCTATCTTTCTATCCTTCCTTCTTCCCTCCCTCTCTAAATTGCTCTTTCTAAACCTTTCTATCAAATATTCCCTTCTTTCCTTCTCTTCTCCCTTTCCTTCATCGTCTCCTTTACTTCCTCCTTCCTTCTTTCCCTTCCTACCTTTCTACCCTTCCATCCCTCCCTCCCTTTGACCCTTCCACCCTGCCAACCTTTTCTTATTTGTCAACTTCTAAACAGTAATTGAGTTGGTCTGTTGGACGTGCGCGCCATCCGTCTTGAGAGAGAGAGAGAGAGAGAGAGAGAGAGAGAGAGAGAGAGAGAGAGAGAGAGAGAGAGAGAGAGAGAGAGAGAGAGAGAGAGAGAGAGAGAGAGAGAGAGAGAGAGAGAGAGAGAGAGAGAGAGAGAGGCGGGTTAGTTGTGGTTTTGTCCCTAGAGGTTGGTTGTGTTAGCTTTCTCTCTCTCTCTCTCTCTCTCTCTCTCTCTCTCTCTCTCTCTGGGGCTTTACAATGAGGTTTCTGGGATGGGGAGGAGGGGAGAAAAGGAGAGGGAGAGGACAGGTGAGAGGCGGGGAGAGTAGAGAGGAAGGTGTGGGAACGAGCAGGGGGTGGTGGTGGTGATGGTGGTGGTGGTGGTAGTAAAATGTTATGGTGTTGTGGTGATGGAGTTAAGATTTACTGTGTTAGAGAGGGCGGCGGTGGTGGTGGTGGTGGTGGTGGTGGTGGTGGTGGAGTGTTTACATCCACTTAACGGAGAGTGTGTGAAGTGGATTGGCGTGGATAAACTTGATAATTTACTAAGAAAATAAATAAACAATAATAATAATGATAAAAAATATATAAATAGATAAATAAAGATGAATAATAAAATGAAATGAAATGAAATAGAAATAAATATCAGTACAAGTAAATGAGGAAAAAAAAAGAAAAAAATTGTTGAGTAAATGCGAGTGGCGTGGATGAACTATTAAAAGAAAAAGATAAAAAAAATAAATATAAGTAAGAGTAAATGAGGAAAAAAAAAAGAAGGAAAATGTTGAGTTGATTAGATAAACTTGTAATTGAGCACATGGAAAAGAGATAAAGGTGAAGTGAACTAAATAAAAAAAAAAAAAAAGGAAGAGAGAAGAAAATAAATAAAAACATAAAATAAATAAATAGAAAAAGAAACTTGAGGAAATGAGTCAACGAAAAAATATATATATATACAAAAGAAATTATAAACGAACATTCTAAGAGAAAAAAAATATTAATAAACTAAAGAAAAAAATCCAAAATAAACGAATGAACAAAAAAGAAATCAAGACGTAAAAAAAAAAACACTAAATAAATAAGAATCAAACAACAACAACAACAACAACAACAACAAGCAACAACAACGACAACAACAACAACAACAACAACAACAACAACAACAACAACAAGACAATAATAAATACACAACAAATTAATCCAAATGAGAGAAAAAAAGAGAAAGAACTCAACTCGCCTACAAAAATGAAAGAAAGAAAGCAGTGAGGTTAAAAACAAACCTAAAGTAAGTAAATAAAAAAAAAAAAGAAAATTGAGTACATGAATTAACGAAAAAAAATATTATATACACAAAGAAAAAAAAAACCGAGAGAGAAAATCCTACGTAAACGAATTAGATAAGAAAAAAAAGAGAATAAAAACACTAAATGAACCAACAATCAAACAACAAAACAAAAAAAAACTATAAGCAAACAACAAATTAATCCAAAAAAAAAAAAAATCAACTCGCTTAAAAAAAAAAATAAAAGAAAGAAGGAAGCAAGAAAAACAAAAGAAGGGAATTACTGCTGTTTATCACGTTTGTTGTCTGTCTTCATCATCATCTTTCTTTATCTCTCCCTCTCGTCACTGGAGGCGTAAGGCGGTAGACTGGTCACGATACCTCACCACTTAATTATAAAACACACACACACACACACACACACACACACACACACACACACACACACACAAGAATTCTCAGGCAGACATTTCTACTTATTCACGTGTAAGAGAGGAAGAAAAAACGGTGAGGGAATGATGGGGAGAGGAAATGATAAAGAAATAATGACGAGTAATGATATGAGAGAGAATAGTGTGCAAGGAATGTGAGCAGATAATGGTGAAGTAGGAATGGGTTGTGATCTGTTACAAATGGTGTGGAGGGAATGTTTGGGGAGGGAAGGGAATGAAGGAGGCAATGTGGAGGGAACGGTGAGAGGAAATGAGGTGGAAGATATACAATAGGAGGGAATGGTGATGAGGAAATGGTGTTAAGGTGAAGGGAGGATTGGGAAGATGTGTGGAGAGATTAGTAGAGTGGAGATGGGGAAGGGGAAGAAAGGAATGAGAGAGAGAGGGAGGGAGAGAAAGGAGATGTGAGTAGAGGGAAAAGGGAGAGAAAGATGGTAGGAAGGAAGAGCAAGGAAAGGTGAGACACAGAAGAAGGTAGGAAGAATAAGAAGAGAAAGATGAGGATAGGAAGTAAAAGGGAGAAAAAAGGGAAACAAAGAAAGAAGGGGAAGATGAAGGAAAAGAAAGAGTGAGTCCCTTCTACTGGCGCCTCATCGTCCACGCATTTCTCCTCACGACACAACACTGATATGACGCCTCCTGTAACACCCCAACAACACCAAAACATCGCAACACTACCCCACACTGCTATGCTTAAGCCTCTCACCTTCCTGTCCACACCTCTCCATAACTCTCTCTTGCCTCTCATCACACAGGAACGATGAAAAAAAAAAAAAAAAAAGTGTGCCATGCCTAAATCTGTCACCTACCTTCCCCACCTCACCATAACTCTCTCTTGCCTTTCATCACACAGGAACGATAAAAAAAAAAAAAAAGAGAGAGAGATTGTCTTTCTGTAGTCATGATTCCTTCTATTTCTCTCCCAGCATTTACAGACAAACGGTGCAGTGGAGAGAGAGAGAGAGAGAGAGAGAGAGAGAGAGAGAGAGAGAGAGAGAGAGAGAGAGAGAGAGAGAGAGAGAGAGAGAGAGAGAGAGAGAGAGAGAGAGAGAGAGAGAGAGAGAGAGAGAGAGAGAGAGAGAGGAGGAAGATTTGAATAGTGTGTCTTTATAGGAAACAGACATGGAGGACATAATTTGTGTTGGCGTTTCCCTGATTTTTGCTTGCCTTTCTATCCTGTTTTTTTATATATTTTTTATTTATACCATGTGGGCTTTTCACGGGAATTTATGGGCTAAAGGGGGTACTTTTTTTGGGGTACCTCCTATCTCAAAGCCCACCCGCTAGGAAACCGTTGCCCCGAGTAAGGAAGCCCAACCTACACTCGGACCGTGAACAGGATTCGAACCCGTTATGTGCATGAAGCTCCTCTAGTTGTCTCTTTAATTCTACATCTCGTACAGTACTTTTTTGGTTTCTTGCTTCCTTTGTTCATTAAAAAGTAGTTGTTCTTTAATCTTTTCGTCTTTGCAAAATGATTAACTTCTTCCATATTTCTTCATGACGCTGGTGATGGAGGAGCTGCTGCTTCCTGGTGGTCACTGAAAACACCCTTGCAGGAATGACATTGAGCGAAGATGATAAGAATAGGAAGGGAAAGAGCATGGAGAGAGAGAGAGAGAGAGAGAGAGAGAGAGAGAGAGAGAGAGAGAGAGAGAGAGAGAGAGAGAGAGAGAGTAGGTGCAGTATTAGAACAAGACAGACAGGTGGTGATTCTGAGTAACCATTTCTACCTTTCCTTTGGCAGTGTCACCTCACCGGACACATTCATTTCGTTCTTGTTGTCACTCTTAAATTAGAAAATAAAAATCTAACACTCTCTATCAACTCAAAACATTCCTTCATTTCTCCTACAGGGACTCAGGACTCCAGCTGTTAATAAAGGTTCCCAATGACAATATTACATTGAGAGAACATTTCACCCATTCATCGAGAAGCGAGACAATTACACCTGCATTCAGAAACGCCTTCATCTCTCACGATAATTTTCTGAGGCCACAGAGACGACAAGCCGAATTTCAAAGACAGTTTCTCCTTTTGATAAACTAGAAATCTTATCAATCTATCACTACAACCACAAAAAATACCCTTAAAGCAAGGGCATCTTTAACTAGAGCCTTTGGAAAGCAGTGATGGTGAGACAGCAAAGTGTTTCAGAATACGTGCCTTAATAGCGTCAAAATAATGCAAGAAATCTTTATAAACATCTGCAAGAAAAGAAGCCATTAAAAAGAATAGATTTTGAAATTTCTACCGAGTTTAAACATTGAAGGTGGTCAGAGAACAAGTAAAGATGTCACAGATGTACCAAGTTAACCGTTTCAGAGGTTTAATTATAAGGTGTCCAATGACAGTATCAGATTAAAAGAATATTTCATCTATTCTCATAAAACAGCATGGGCCTACACACACACACACACACACACACACACACACACACACACACACACACACACACACACACACACACACATACATTCTTCACGTAAAGTTTAGAAATGGAGAGAGAAAATGAAAAAAAAAAAAATTATCATCCCTTCTAACTACATTTTTTTTCCAACCTGTATGGTGAATGGCGCCTCAGTAAGTCTTTTTTCAATCACAGCTTTTGTTGCCCTAGTCCGGGTATTCTCTCTTACATAAAAAAAAAAAAAAACTGCGAAACGAGACAAATACAAGAAATCCTTATAAGCATCGACACGAAAAGAACAGATTTTGTGAGTTTTTACCGAGAGAGAGAGAGAGAGAGAGAGGAGGAAGATTTGAATAGTGTGTCTTTATAGGAAACAGACATGGAGGACATAATTTGTGTTGGCGTTTCCCTGATTTTTTTGCTTGCCTTTCTATCCTGTTTTTTTTATATATTTTTTTTTATTTATACCATGTGGGCTTTTCACGGGAATTTATGGGCTAAAGGGGGTACTTTTTTTGGGGTACCTCCTATCTCAAAGCCCACCCGCTAGGAAACCGTTGCCCCGAGTAAGGAAGCCCAACCTACACTCGGACCGTGAACAGGATTCGAACCCGTTATGTGCATGAAGCTCCTCTAGTTGTCTCTTTAATTCTACATCTCGTACAGTACTTTTTTGGTTTCTTGCTTCCTTTGTTCATTAAAAAGTAGTTGTTCTTTAATCTTTTCGTCTTTGCAAAATGATTAACTTCTTCCATATTTCTTCATGACGCTGGTGATGGAGGAGCTGCTGCTTCCTGGTGGTCACTGAAAACACCCTTGCAGGAATGACATTGAGCGAAGATGATAAGAATAGGAAGGGAAAGAGCATGGGGGAGAGAGAGAGAGAGAGAGAGAGAGAGAGAGAGAGAGAGAGAGAGAGAGAGAGAGAGAGAGAGAGAGAGAGAGATAAGAGTAGGTGCAGTATTAGAACAAGACAGACAGGTGGTGATTCTGAGTAACCATTTCTACCTTTCCTTTGGCAGTGTCACCTCACCGGACACATTCATTTCGTTCTTGTTGTCACTCTTAAATTAGAAAATAAAAATCTAACACTCTCTATCAACTCAAAACATTCCTTCATTTCTCCTACAGGGACTCAGGACTCCAGCTGTTAATAAAGGTTCCCAATGACAATATTACATTGAGAGAACATTTCACCCATTCATCGAGAAGCGAGACAATTACACCTGCATTCAGAAACGCCTTCATCTCTCACGATAATTTTCTGAGGCCACAGAGACGACAAGCCGAATTTCAAAGACAGTTTCTCCTTTTGATAAACTAGAAATCTTATCAATCTATCACTACAACCACAAAAAATACCCTTAAAGCAAGGGCATCTTTAACTAGAGCCTTTGGAAAGCAGTGATGGTGAGACAGCAAAGTGTTTCAGAATACGTGCCTTAATAGCGTCAAAATAATGCAAGAAATCTTTATAAACATCTGCAAGAAAAGAAGCCATTAAAAAAATTGATTTTGAAATTTCTACCGAGTTTAAATATTGAAGGTGGTCAGCGAACAAGTAAAGATGTCACAGATGTACCAAGTCAACCGTTTGAGAGGTTTAATTATAAGGTGTCCAATGACAGTATCAGATTAAAAGAATATTTCATCTATTCTCATAAAACAACATGGGCCTACACACACACACACACACACACACACACACACACACACACACACACACACACACACACACACACACACACACACACACACATACATTCTTCACGTAAAGTTTAGAATTGGAGAGAGAGAATGAAAAAAAAAAAAAAAATTACCATCCCTTCTAACTACATTATTTTCCAACCTGTATGGGGAATGGCACCTCAGTAAGTCTTTTTTCAATCACAGCTTTTGTTGCCCTAGTCCGGGTATTCTCTCTTACATAAAAAAAAAAAAACTGCGAAACGAGACAAATACAAGAAATCCTTATAAGCATCGACACGAAAAGAACAGATTTTGTGAGTTTTTACCGAGTTGAACGATTGGCGGTGGCTGTGGGAGAAGTAAAGGTGTCCCAGAGTGATTAGTAATTAGAGAAAGATGAACCAAGTCAACAACGGTTTAAGAGGCGCCTCCACCACTTAGCACTCCGCCACCATCTCTATTACTCCTGCCTGGAATCCTCTGAGAACTGACCCCCCCCTCCTCTCTCTCTCTCTCTCTAAATTCCTCTCTAGTATCATTCATTCTTTCCTACCTCCTCCTCGTCCTCCTCGTCCTCCTCCTCCTCCTCCTCCTCCTCCTCCTCCTCCTCCTCCTCCTCCTCCTCCAATTAACCAATAAAGGCGCCGCTTCCGTGGGATTATGAGGGCAATTATCTCATTAGAGCGAGGAACCAGGTGAGAGAGAGAGAGAGAGAGAGAGAGAGAGAGAGAGAGAGAGAGAGAGAGAGAGAGAGAGAGAGAGAGAGAGAGAGAGAGAGAGAGAGAGAGAGAGAGAGAGAGAGAGAGAGAGAGAGAGAGAGAGAGGACACAGAAGCCACCTGAAGATAACTATGGAAAAGCAAGTCACCTCTCTCTCTCTCTCTCTCTCTCTCTCTCAATGGCATCCACACCCATCCTCATCCACACCCACCTTCATCCACCCCACACTCCCATTCATTCACATTTATCAACACCCATCCACACACACACACACACACACACACACACACACACACACACACACACACACACACACACACACACACACACACACACACACACACCTCTTCTCTTTCCCTAAGGCGACAAGTTTGCGTTCACCCCACCCACCAGGACACCCTGCCCACCCCACCCACCGAACCCCTTCAATTCTCATCTCACCTGCACCCCTCCCTCCCTCCCTCTCTCTCTCTCTCTCTCTCTCTCTCTCTCCACTAAGGACAAAGGGAGAGGAGGATGTGAGGGAGAAAAGGATGGGAAAAAAGGAACAAAGGAGAGAGGGAATGAGAGAGAGAGAGAGAGAGAGAGAGAGAGAGAGAGAGAGAGAGAGAGAGAGAGAAGGGTATAACGAGAGGAAGGGCAAAAGGTGGAGTGGTGAGATGGAAGTGGAGAGAGTGAGTGAGAGAACGGTGGGTGAAGTGAATGAGAAAGTTAAGGATTTTTTTTTCATGCAGGAGAGAAGGCCAGCCGAGAGCAACAAAATATTTAAAAAAGGCTCACTTGAGTGCTGGTTCCCTAAAAAATAAGAAAAGAGTTAGCCAAAATTAGGGAGCAAATGTCTTGATACCTCCCTCTTACAAGAAATCAAGTCGTGAGAAGATGGAAATACAGATGCAGGGAGGGAGTTCCAGAGTTTAGCAGTGAAAGGTATGAATGATTGAGAGTACTGGTTAACTCTTGCGTTAGAGAGATTGACAGAATAGGGATGAGAGGAAGAAGAAAGCCTTGTGCAGCAAGGCCGCAGGAGCAGGGGAGGCATGCATTTAGCAAGATCAGTAGAACAGTTAGCATGAAAATAGCGATAAAAGATAGAAAGAGATGCAACATTTCGGAGGTGAGAAAGAGGATGAAGACAGTCAGTCAGAGGAGGAGAGTTGATGAGACGAAAAGCTTTAGATTCTACCCTATCTAATAAAACAGTGTGAGTGGAACCCCCACAAAAATGCGAAGAGAACTCTATACAGGAGCGGATATGGCCCTTGTACAGAGTTAGCAGTTGGAGGGGGCGAGAAGACGCCTCAGAACACCTAACTTCATAGAAGCTGTTTTAGCAAGAGATAAAATATAAGTTTCCAGTTAAGATTAGGAGTAAAGGACAGACTGAGGATATTTAATGTGGAAGAGGGAGACAGTTGAGTGTCATTGAAGAAAAGGGGATAGTTGTCTGGAAGGTTGTGTTGAGTCGATAGATGGAGGAATTGAGTTTTTGAGACATTGAAAACTACTAGATTTTCTCTGCGCCAATCGGAAATTTTAGAAAGATCAGAAGTCAGGCGTTCTGTGGCATCCCTGCGTGATCTGTTGACTTCCTGAAGGGTTGGTCGTCTCTGAAAGGACGTGGAAAGATGTATGGTGGTATCATCAGCGTAGGAGTGGATAGGGCAAGAAGTTTGGTTAAGGTAATTAATGAATAATAGAAAGAGAGTGGGTGACAGGACAGAACCCTGAGGAACACCACTATTAATAGATTTAGAAGAACAGTGGCCGTCTACCACAGCAGCAATAAAACGGTCGGAAAGAAAACTTGAGATAAAGTTGCAGAGAAAGACGACTGAAAGGGAGAGGAGAATATGGAAAGAAAGGAAGAAGATGACAGGGAAAAGGGAAAACAGGAAACACACACACATATACACACACACACACACACACACACACACACACACACACACACACACACACACACACACACACACACACTCTCTCTCTCTCTCTCTCTCTCTCTTGTAAGACGTCAGACCCCAAAAATTCAAGCTTTGATGAATAAAATGATAGAAAAACGAAAAAAGATAAAGATAAAAATGTAGATAAAAAGGAAGAAAGAAAAGAAGAAAAACAAAGGAAAGAAGAAAGAAAACAAGAAGGAAAATAAGTAAGAAAATAAACGAATAAACTAAAGATAATAAGAAAAGAAAGAGAGAGAGAGAGAGAGAGAGAGAGAGAGAGAGAGAGAGAGAGAGAGAGAGAGAGAGAGAGAGAGAGAGAGAGAGAGAGAGAGAGAGAGAGAGAGAGAGAGAGAGAGAGAGAGAGAGATCTTCAGAGAGAGAGCAGAGAGAGAGACCTCCTCCTCCTAGAAAACAAATCTTCACCAACCCTCCCATCTCATTATCTCAACACCTCCTCCTCCTCCTCCTCTTCTTCTTCTTCTTCTTCTTCTTCTTCTCCTTCTCCTCCTCCTCCTCCTCCTCCTCCTCCTCCTCCTCCTCCTCCTCCTCCTCCTCCTCCCACACACTTCATTAAGGAGGAGGAACAGGTGAGTGGAGGCAAACAAGACCTGACAAGTAATTAGTTTCCGGGAACAAGCAGGTAAGACAACACCTGGTGATCTTTTATGCAACACAGAAATGTTTCCTTAAGTTACATACAATCTTCTTCCTGATGTATCCAATTGTATATCATTTAGTGGGGTTTTTTGTCTCTGTCTCTCTCTCTCTCTCTCTCTCTCTCTCTCTCTCTCTCTCTCTCTCTCTCTCTCAAGTAACATGATATTTCCTTAAGTATGAGTTTGTATACCATATGGCAGTCTCTCTCTCTCTCTCTCTCTCTCTCTCTCTCTCTCTCTCTCTCTCTCTCTCTCTCTCTCTCTCTCTCTCTCTCTCTCTCTCTCTCTCTCTCTCTCTCTCTCTCTCTCTCTCTCTCTCTCTCGTCTCCCTTATTGTTCTTTCATTAAAACTGACATTCCATCCTCTCTCTCTCTCTCTCTCTCTCTCTCTCTCTCTCTCTCTCTCTCTCTCCCGCTAGTTACAGTGGGCATTCCTCTCCCCGTTTTTCTTCCTCTCCCTCAGAAAGAAAACGGAGGAGGGGGACTATGAAAAAAAGAGAGACAATTCTACCGTGACAAAGAGTAAACTTGAGAGAGAGAGAGAGAGAGAGAGAGAGAGAGAGAGAGAGAGAGAGAGAGAGAGAGAGAGAGAGAGAGAGAGAGAGAGAGAGAGAGAGAGAATGGAAAGTAAATATTGACAGATGTGAATGTTTCTTTCTTGTGGTATGTGAGAGAGAGAGAGAGAGAGAGAGAGAGAGAGAGAGAGAGAGAGAGAGAGAGAGAGAGAGAGAGAGAAGAGGAAAGGTGAAGGATGGCAGTGACGAAGATGGAGACAAAAAAAGGAAGATGCATTAAGGAAGATGAAGGAGAGAAAGAGAAAAAAAAATGGGTAATTAGAGAATAAATGAGAAAGAAAAGAGAAAGAGAAAAATAAAAAGGAGAGAAAAGAATAGAAAATGAATGAAATGAATACAAGAATGAAACAAAAAGAAAGAGAAACGAAAGAAAAAAAAATGGCTACTTTGGGAATGAATGAGGAGGAAAAAGAAAGAGAAAAAACAATAAATGAGATAGAAGAGAATAAAACAAATGAATGAAATTAATAGAATAAGGAAAGGGCGAAAAAAAAAGGGAAAGAAACACGAGATAGAGAAAATAGAAGATAAAGAGAAGAAGACTATGAGAGAGTGAGAAAGTGTAGGGAGGGTTCAGGAGAGATGTATTAGTAATGGAAGAAGTACGTACAAGTGATAAGAGAAAAGGAAATAGAGAAAAAAAAAGATAATGGTAATAAGGAGAAAAATACAGAAGAAAAGAGGAACGGATTAGAACGAGAATGGAGGTGTTAAAGAAATATATTGGTAATTAACAAGGATAAGGAACAAAGGAACAAAGGGAGGAAGAACACAAAAAAAAAAGTGAAATGAAGGAAATGAAAATAAAAAAAAGTAAATTAAATAAGCAATTAAACTATTAGAAAGAAATGGTTGGACAAGACATAACATTTGACTGATAAGATAAAAAAATGGTAACTCTCTCTCTCTCTCTCTCTCTCTCTCTCTCTCTCTCCACTACCGTATCAAACCAGCATCACCTCTTTCAGCCTCACGGAAATGCCTCGTCTCCCGCCACTGTCTGCCATGGCGCAACCTTCCCTTGCCGGGCGTGGCGAGCCCCGTCTTGACTTTCAGTGTGTGGCGGCGGCGGTAATGGTAGTGGCGGCGGCGGCGGTGGTGGTGGTGGTGGTGGTGGTACTCCCTCTAATCCTTCTTATTTCATTTTTTTTTTTTTCATGGTCTTTACGAGATATGGACAGTCTTGGTGAGAGTTCGAATCCTGTCCACGGTCCGAGTGTAGATTGGGCTTCCTCACTCGGGGCAATGGTTTCCTAGCGGGTGGGCTTTGAGATAGGAGGTACCCTAAAAAGTACTCTCTTTAGCCCATAAATTCCCGTGAAAAGCCCACATGGTATAAAAAAAGAAAAAAAGAGTGTCTTTCTCCTGTCTGGTCGTATGGTAAGGGGTCAACACCCGTCCCTCTTGCACCATGTAGGAGGGTGACGGTGTGTGCAGGACAGATCAACTCCCATTTTCTATCTTAGTCTTCACCTTCAATACTGACATGAGGTCTGCGCGGGAACAACCTCTTCACCCGTTATTCTGTATAGCGAGGAGAGGAGTTGCATGTGAGAGGAGAGGAGGCAGCGAGCAGACCATGGGGCGGCGCTGGACACTGGCGCCAATGGGTATCTCTTCGTGACTGAGAATCGTCTGCAGGCACTAAGGCAGGAGTCAGGCAGACGCCGGATCTTTATCCCAGTCGCCCACTTCACCTCTTAGGAAGCGACCAGAAAGGGCAAATCCTTCTCCTCACCCTTCTCCTCTTCCTCCTCCGATCTCCTTCACTCATCAACGTCATCTGTTCTAGTTCAGTTCTCTCCAACAAGACACTTTACCTTCACATGGATAGGAAATAAGAGCATAAGATTGAGGCTAAGAGAACTTCAGCAAAAAAAAAAAAAAAAAAAAGGAGGAATAATACAGGAAGACATAATTTGTCAGGCTGATACATTGCACATGGACGATATGAGTGGTGTGTGTGTGTGTGTGTGTGTGTGTGTGTGTGTGTGTGTGTGTGTGTGTGTGTGTGTGTGTGTGTGTGTGTGTGTGTGTGTGTGTGTGTGTGTGTGTGTGTGTGTGTGTGTGTGTTTCAATGTTCAAGGCTGATAATATGTACCCGCCACCATTTCTTCGCTATCTCTCCTCTTAATCTCTTTCCAACCTTTTGTCTCTCCTCCTTTTTCTTTCCTTGGACGCCCTCCCACATCCACTCTCTCTCTCTCTCTCTCTCTCTGTCACTCGGGCATCACCTTTGCTCTCACGGACGGAAATGCCGGCACATCTTCCCACCAAGGTCTGCAATGCGTGGCGCAACTTTTCCTTTCCGGGAGAGTTCTGTGCCCCGTATTGGTTGTCTGAAGGTGTGGGAAGAGAGTAGTAATAGTAGTAGTAGTAGTAGTAGTAGTAGTAGTAGTAGTAGTAGTAGTGGTGGTGGTGGTGGTGGTGGTGGTGGTGGTGGTGGTGGTGGTGGTGGTGGTGGTAACTGTAGTAAAAGTAAGAGGGATAGTAATAGTAATTGTTGTTGTAGTAAAAAGTGTCGTCTGTCTACCATGTTAATTCAGTACACTGTTTTTCGATCAATCAGCGAGGTTAAGCAACGATGGGTCTCTCTCTCTCTCTCTCTCTCTCTCTCTCTCTCTCTCTCTCTCTCTCACTCACCCTTTAGGCCCACCCAGCATGCCGCACGCCACACTATCAGCGCCATCAACGCCACACACATTGCCGCTGACACCACATCACGCCGGGAACAATGTACCATTCGTCTTCTTGTCCACTGACCAACGTTGGAATCGAACAGGACCAGCTCGAGTTTCTACCACCAGATGGACACGACACTACCACGCCACGACACCACCAGGGTACCGCTGCAGCTGATCCATCGATTGCAGTTTCTCGTCGACAAAGAAAACTAGTTAAAACAAAATCAAACGAAAATAAAAGAAGATAGAGGAAATATAATAGATAAATAAAGAGAAGAATAAATAAACGAACCCTTGTCTCCCTCTCTTTCTCGTTCTCTGTCTCTATCTCGTTCTGTCCCACCAAGTTTAGGAATCTCAAACATCTCTGTTCTCTGTTCTGTCATATAATAACTGTTTCCAAGGACCAATCTGACTTCCACGGATGCTTTCTTTTTTTTCTCTACCGATGAAACGGAAACCTTGTTAAACTATCATAAAAAAAATAAATAAAAAGCCAGTGGGTTAGTATGTAGTACACTTCCTGACCTCCATAGCGCCGCCGTGACGCCACCCTCAATCACCCTCACTGGCGCTCAATCAACTGACGGATCACTCGCATTGTCTGCCTCGTTGAATGCTATTGTGAGCGGCAAGTGGCGGCCGCTCCTGTTACGGGGTCTGCGTGATGCACTTCTGTCTCGAGGCTCCACGGGCCGAGTATAAATAGACGCAAATGAATACAACTCCTTTTTTTTAACTCTTATTTATTACTCCAGTGACGTGTGTGTGGATTGAGAGGGAGTTCCGGGAGAAGTCTCAGGTTACGGGAGCTGTGTCGTGCGTGATGCGTGTGGCGGGTGTGGCGGGGTGTGGTTGGGTTACAGGGTCAGTGTGTGGTGCTCTCCAGTGTGGCAAGTGTAATATAGTAGGGTAGGGTAGAGGCACAGCTGCATAGGAAGTTGGTACATGCACGTGCTTGAAATGTATATGAAAATGAGCATCTAGTTTTTCGGTTTTTTTTTTTTCTTTTATTGTTGTGGGTAAAAGCAAGTGTAGTGTGTAGCGGCAAGTGTAGCATTGGGGTGATGTTAACGGGCACAGTTGTAAAGGAAGTTGGTTGAGACACACACGAAGGTAAATGAACATAAGGGGTTCTATTTCGTTTTACTTTTTGTTCATTTTTCTGTTTGATGGATAATGTTGATAAGTGTCTTTTTTTTTTCTTCTCAGCTTAAATATCTGTCCAGTAAATTTAACTCCTTCAATACTGAAACACATTTTTTTTTTACCTTGAGATTTGTGTACAATTAGACCATTCTATTGACATTAGGAAGGATCTAGGGAGGGCAGAAGATTAATTTCTGCAACATTCGTGGCCTTCGTTCTAATTTTCAATCTGTGGAACACCACCTCTCCTCTACTAAACCTCATCTTCTCTTCCTAAGAAACACAGTTGTCTTGACTACTGACAGCAGCCCTTTTCTGTTCCCTCCTACTTGCTCTATCCTCATTTTCAATCCAAAGCTGGATGTTGCGCATACGTGCGTAACGACACCACTTGCTCTCGTGCCCACAATCTTGAATCTTCAGAATTTTCTACCATCTGGCTAAGACTTCAATGTCACTCTCTAACTAAATTCATCTGTGCTGTATACCTCTCACCTAATTCCTCTGACTATGTAAAATTCTTTGACTATTTGACTTCCAAGGTGGAGCACATCTTATCTCACTTTCCTTTTGCTGAGATCTCCATTTTAGGGATTTCAATGTTCACCACCAGCTTTGGCTTTCATCTTCTTTCACTGACCAACCTGGTGAACAAACCTTCAACTTTGCTATCCTTCATGACCTAGAGCAGCTAGTGAAGTTCCCTACCCGTATTCCTGACCGCCTTGGAGACACGCCCAACATTCTTGATCTTTTCCTAACCTCCAACCCTTCTGCTTACTCTGTTAAACTTTCCTCTCCGTTGGGCTCCTCCGACCACAATCTAATTTCCGTTACCAGTTCTATCACTCCAGTGCAAAGCGGAGGTGCTTCTGGCATTTTAACTCTGCTAAGTGGGAGGAACTAAGGCAGTACTATTCTGATTTCCTTGGGATGATTATTGTTTTCATGTCAGAGATCCTTCTCTTTGTGCCGAGCGCATAACAGAGGTGATTATCTCTGGCATGGAGCTATACATTCCTCATACTTTCTCTAACCCTAAAGCTAAAAAGCCTTGGTTTAACTCTGCTTGTTCTCGTGCTGTCAATGATAGAGGCGGCTCACAAACGGTTCCGTAGCCATCCAACTGCTGAAACTCATGCCCTATATATTTCTGCCCGTAATCATGCCAAATCTATTCTCCAACTTACTAAAACTCTTTCATCAATAGAAAATGTCAAAGTCTTTCCAATTCTAACTCCTCTCGAGATTTCTGGCATCTAGCCAATAATATCTCTAACAACTTTACTTCTTCGTCTTTCCTCCTTTACTTCATCCAGATGGCTCTACAGCTGTCTCTTCTTTTTCTAAAGCTGAACTCTTCGCTCAAACCTTTGCTACCAACTCAACTTTGGATGATTCTGGGCATATTCCTCCTACTCCTCCACCCTCTGACTACTTCATCCCTAAAATTAAAATTCTTTATAAAGACGTTTTCCTGGCCCTCTCTGGCCTTGATTCTCGGAAGGCTTACGGTCCGGATGGAGTCCCTCCTGTTGTTCTCAAAACTGTGCTTCCGAACTCGCTCACTGCCTGGTCAAACTCTTTCATCTGTGTCTCTCTACTTCTATTTATCCTTCTTGCTGGAAGTTTGCTCACATTCAACCTGTCCCTAAAAAAGGTGACCACTCCAATCCTTCTAACTACCGCCCTATAGCTTTGATTTCCTGCCTTTCTAAAGCCTTTGAGTCTATCCTTAATAGGAAGATAATGAGGCATCTATCAGCTCACAACCTTCTCTCTGATTGCCAGTATGGTTTCCGTAAAGGCAGATCTACTGGTGATCTTCTTACTTTCCTAACTGAATCTTGGTCATCCTCTTTTAGGGACTTCGGTGAAACCTTTGCTGTCGGCCTTGACATATCGAAAGCCTTCGATAGAGTCTGGCACAAATCTTTAATTTCTAAACTACCCTCCTACGGATTCTATCCTTCTCTCTGTACCTTCATCTCCAGTTTCCTTTCCGATCGTTCTATTGCTGCTGTAGTAGACGGTCACTGTTCTTCCCTAAAACTATCAACAGTGGTGTTCCACAGGGTTCTGTCCTATCACCCACTCTCTTTCTATTATTCATCAATGATCTCCTAAATCTGACTCAATGCCCTATCCACTCCTATGCTGATGATACCACCCTGCATTATTCAACAGCGTTCAACAGACGCCCAACCCAACAACAATTAAATGACTCAAGGCGAGATGCTATAGGACGCCTAACTTCTGATCTTTCACTTGTTTCTGATTGGGGCAGAGAAAACCTGGTTTTGTTCAATGCCTCAAAAACTCAATTTCTACAACTATCTACTCGACATAACCTTCCAGACAACTATCCTCTCTTCTTCAATAACACTCAACTTCCCTCTCCTCTACATTAAACACACTCGGTCTATCCTTCACTAAAAATCTAAACTGGAAATTTCACATCTCTACTCTTGCTAAATCAGCTTCCAAGAAGTTAGGTGTCCTATGGCGTCTTCGTCCATTTTCTCTCCCTCCCAGCTGCTTGCTCTGTACAAGGGCCTTATCCGCCCGTGTATGGAGTATGGCTCTCATGTCTGGGGGATCCACACACAGCTTTACTAAACAAGGTGGAATCTAAAGCTTTTCGTCTTATCAACTCTTCTCCTCTAACTGACTGTCTTGATTCTTTAAGTCACCGCCGCAATGTTGCATCTTTATCTGTCTTCTACCGCTGTTTTCATGCTGTCTGCTCTTCTGAACTTGCTAACTGCATGCCTTCCCCCTCCTGCGGCCTCGCTGCACAAGACTCTCTACTTCTTCTCATCCCTATTCTGTCCATCTTCCTAATGCAAGAGTTAACCAGTATCTTCACTCCTTCATTCCCTACACTGGTAAACTCTGGAACTCTCTACCTGTGTCTGTATTTCCACCTGCCTATGACTTAAACTCTTTCAAAAGAGGAGTGTCAAGACACCTCTTACGTTAACTGGACCCTCCTTTTAGATTTTCTGTTTTTCTCTTTCTACTTTTCTTTTAACAGGGCCTGGCAACCAGCGGGATTTTTTTTCCAACACTGTGTTTGCCCTTGGCCAGTGCCCTTGTAATGTAAAAAAAAAAAAAAAATGGCCAGAATCTTCACTAGTTCAATCCCACACATGAGTTTCTGAAGCTGTATAGAATCACCAAACAGTAAGCAGAATGAATACGAAAACGCGTCACGGCACTCAAGGGGATAAGATTGATTTATGTTAAGCCTCTTTTATTTCCCTTCTTCATTAACACCTTCAGATATTTTTCTGTATTTTTTCTTTTCCTTCTTGATCAGTACCTCTCTTATATATTTTCCTCCTTCTTTTATCGCCTCGTGTTCTTTCCTTCTTTGTTTTCCTCCTCCCTCCTTCACCTACTCTTGTCAGTTTTCCTGTTTCTCTCACCACTTGCCTCTTACTCCTTCTCATCAATATTAATTTTCCTCCTTTCCTCGCTTTCACCATCTGTTGTTTCTTTTCCCACTCTCACCACCACCATCACTACCACGACCACCACCACCACCACCACTACCACGACCATCACCAAAACCACCTGTTTCCATTCCCTCTCCTTTCACTCTTCTAATCTTGTCCTACACCGTTCCTTTATTTTTCTTTTCTTCCTTTCGTTTCATATTTTCATTCTTTTCCTCCAATTATTTCTATTTATCTTTTTCTTCTCCTTTTCCTACTCCTCCTCATCTTTTTTCCCTTTCCTCCTCCTCAACCTTCTATATTTTTTCAGTTCTCATCTTCACCCTCACCTTTTTTTCCATTCATTCTCCTTCAAATTCCTCCTCCTTCTCTCCCTTTCCTCCTCCTCAACCTCTTTTTTCCCTCTTCCTTGTCATCCTCAACATTTTATTCCCTTTCCTTCTCCAGCTTCTCTTTTTTTTTTCCTACCTTCTCTTCCACTTCTTTTTCTTCCTCTCCACCTTCAACCCCGCGCCATTCCAGCCACCTCCACTTCTTCCTCTTCGTCTCCATAACACCACCAGCTCCTCCACCCTTCAGGAAATGCCGTGCCCTCAGGAATGGGGTACAGGGCTTGCGACACGGGGCACGGGGCGGGGCAGAGGGCACGAGGCGAGGCAGGGGCAAGGCAGAGGGGTGGATTAGGTGACGACACACACACACACACACACACACACACACACACACACACACACACACACACACACACACACACACGCTTGGATGCCCTAATGTCAGTCTGCGGAATGAGATGGTTGATAGGAGGGGACGGAGGAAAAGTGAGCCTGATGAGGGTGGTATATGGTGGTGGTGGTGGTGGTGGTGGTAGGGATGGTAGTGGTGGTGATGATGATGATGTGTTTGTTTGAGTGTGTCTCAGGGTGTGTGTGTGTGTGTGTGTGTGTGTGTGTGTGTGTGTGTGTGTGTGTGTGTGTGTGTGTGTGTGTGTGTGTGTGTGTGTGTGTTTAATAGTCTTAGTTCGCTAGTTAGTTAGCCAGGCAATCACTCATATCTCTCTCTCTCTCTCTCTTCTTTTATTTCATGCTTTCGTCTTTTCTTTTTAGACCGGTTTTTCTTTTCTTTCACTTATTTTGGAGGGTTTGTTTTGTTCTCTCTCTCTCTCTCTCTCTCTCTCTCTCTCTCTCTCTCTCTCTCTCTCTCTCTCCACACACATTTTACAAGACTCACACCACAATATGTGACGCGCTGATTTATTATATTCACTCATCTCTACCCCGCCACGTACGTACTACACACGCCGCACCACACCACACACACACACACACCACACACCGCACCGTGATTTATATATGTGACTACAGACTGTCGCGGAGTTTATCATATTGCTGTAATGTAATTTAACGCTGGGATATATTAGTTCCGCTACAAACACACACACACACACACACACACATATATACGGTACCTTCTAGTGTGTGTGTGTCGCGCCCCCTTGGTATGTCCTGTGCTATCTTGCCCCTCCCCCCCTTCTCTCCCGTCTCTCTTTTTCCGTTCTTCCACCCCTCTTGTCTCGTCTCGTCTCGTCTCGTCTCGTCTCGTCGTGGTTCATATGCAGAAGGTGATGTCAGTAAGTAACGGGGAGGAGGAGGAGGAGGAGGAGGAGGGGTGTTGTCTGATATTCATTTACTTTTTTCTTTTTTGTAACTATTCATTGCAGGATTTATTTTATTCTTTCTTTTTCATTATTTTTTTATTTTACATTTATTAAGCACTAGTGTTCTGTGTGTGGGTGCATTTTATTATGTTCTCTGTGGATAACCGTGTATGATAATTATGTTCTCTCTCTTTTTTTTTTTTATCTATGAACAGGTTGAATCATTCTTATCACCACCACTATTACTAACGCTACGACTGTCACTGCTTTCACCATCACTAACATCATCATTATAGCATCACCACCGCTATACCACCACCAGCGCTATCTATTACCACCATAACTAACACTATCATTACCACTACCATAACCATCACAATCATTACTAACATCATCACCACCAACACTGTCATCGCAGTTACTATTACTACCACCACTCTCCCCAACTCTTCAAACACATTGGCCATCATCATCACCACCACCACCACCACCACCACCACCATCATCCCACGTCAACACCACACCTTACTCATCACCACATTCCTAACTATTGCCTCACTTCCATTCCTTCCTTTTCTTTCTGCTTTCTCTCCGTTCCTTTGTTTATTTTCTTTTCCTTCTCTTTTTCCTCTTTCGTCCTTTCCTATTGTTTCCTTTCTTCCTTCGTTTTAATTCTAACTTTTCTTCTTACCTTTTCTCCATTTCTAAACTTCCTCTCCCTTTCCTTTTCT
>NC_059292.1:22464985-22472485 GCF_017591435.1 Portunus trituberculatus | reverse complement strand
CGGGAGTCAA
The DNA here is from genome assembly GCF_017591435.1 of Portunus trituberculatus. NCBI lineage: Eukaryota > Metazoa > Arthropoda > Malacostraca > Decapoda > Portunidae > Portunus > Portunus trituberculatus. The sequence goes on along the minus strand of NC_059292.1, from coordinate 22,472,475 downwards.
ACCCTGGGAATGGTGGTGGACAGTAAGAGTTTTTGTCCTAGCAAAGTAAAGTGAATGAGACACATATCCGTAGACAGAATGAAGGATGAAGGGACACAATGAAGGATGAAGGGACAGAATGAAGAGAAACAAACAGACGGGCAGATGGTAAACTAACACTTTACCAGCAGAAAAACATACAGACAGACAAACGGACATTTATAAAAGCACTGGATGATATAATAAAAGAACAGACAGACAGACAGATAGACAGGCAGACAAAGACAGAAGAGAACAGAGACAGACAAATATATAAAAGCAATGCGTAATATAATAAAAGGACAGACAGACAGACAGACAGACAGACAGACACACAGACGGGCACACAGAAAGTCAAGCCGGCAAGCAGACAGACCGATAGGGACTGTTTAAGAAGCTAACCCATCACTGCAAACAGAAAAAAAGAACAAATAGACAGACTGACGCAAACATAAAACTAGAATAACAGACACACACACACACACACACACATACAATCATATACAAAATCACTTTATTACACAAACGGACACACAGACAAACAGACAGACAAGACAGAGCCAATTTAAGAAGCTAACCTAACTCTACAATCAAGAGAAAAAAGACACACACATACATATATATAAAAAAAAAAATAATAAAAAAGACGATAGCACAGACGGATAGACAGACAGGCAGAAAAAGGCAGTTCAAGAAGCAAACCTAACATAAGAAACAGAAAGAAAACATAGACAGGCATTAAACTATATCAAAACACTGGATAACCTCGAATCTAAAATAAGAAACAGAGAGAGAAAACACAGACAGGCATCAAGACATTAAGACACTGGATAACCTCGAAACTTAAAGAAAACACAGACAAGTAGCAAAGCATATCAAAACACTGGGTAATCTAACACTAAGTACCAGAAGCCATCACAGGCAACACAGAGAACACAAGAACACAACACAACAAGGGCACTGCAGAGGAAGAGCTGACCGACACAAGGCGGCTACTGACGGAGGCGGCGAAGCAGATGAGAGCCATGACAGCTTAAGATGAATATCCTCACTGACTCACTAAGAACACTCGTCACTGTTACGTAAAGCAAGGCAAGGGAAGAGATACACGTGTTTGTATTTACTTTAAGTGTGTGCAGTAGTTTATCATTCAGTTGTCTGCTTTTTTTTTTTTCCTTCTTCATTCATCTCGTTCTTCGGTAAACTTAGGTTATTGTACAGAAGAACAGAAATAAAAGTGTTTTGTATATATATTGAGTTTATGCGTCAGTCTGTCATCTAATCGTTGTTTCCTTCCTTCCTCTCCTCTCATCCTTTCCATCTCATGTATCAATATTAACCTCTTCAATACCGGGACACATTTTTACCTTGAGATTTGTGTACGATTAGAGGTCAGAAGGAGGTCACAAGATTAATGGCCAGAGCCTTCACTATTCTTATCCACACATAAATTTCTGACGCTGTATAAAATCACGCAATAGTAAGCAGAATGAATATGGAAACGCGTCATGGTACTGAAGGGGTTTAGCTTAAATTGTAATGATCTCACAATAGAGTATAGAGGAGAGATGCAAGTGCTTATATTTACACTGAGTTTATGCGTCAGTTTATCATCTAACAGTATCCTTCCTTCCTTCCTCTCACGTTCCAACATTAGGCTTAAATAGTAATAACCTCTCAAATAGAGTATAGTGGAGAGATGTATGTGTTTATATTTACATTCAATTTGTGTGTCAGTCACTCCTTCACTCCTTGTCTCCTTCCTTCCTTGTGTCTGCCCATCTCTCTCTCTCTCTCACTGCGCTATAATTTAGATTATTACTGTCCCCTTACGAACAGAGTATAGAGGAAAGAAAAAATGAATTAGTTTCTCATCTCATCTTTGCTTCCTTCCCTTCTCCCTTCACTCAACCATCTCTCACTGCCATAAACTTAAATTATCGTTTCCTCAATTATTGTTTCTTCTCATGTATAGTACAAGGGAGAGAAAGTTACACCTCTCTTCCACCTTTTCCTTCCCTCTCCTCCTCTCACACTACACATAAAACACACTATAGAAACAAGAACAAGTGAATTATAAGTACCACTCTACTGAACTGCATAACGTTTCTTCACAAACAAAGAGGAAAGATAACCAAATCTCTCCATCTCTCCCTGCTCCCTCCATCGCTGTTCCACTAAGAGACACCAGGAAGAAGCGAAAAAGTAACGCCCCTCCAAACTTACATACATCTCATTGCCAATACAGCATACAAAGGAATACAAAAGAATACAAAGCAGACCTAAACAGCAACAAATCCTGGTAAGATAGACGCACCTCCTTCCTTATCTTTCCCTTTCCTCTCTCCCTCCATCACAAGAGACACAAGTAGTAAAAACAAGGGAAAAACATTTGACCACACTAATACACGATTATAACCTTCTTACCCCCCCGCAACGCAAAAAGACACACCTGCCCCCCTCCCCCTCTCCATCTACCTCTCTCTCCCTCCATCCAAAGAGACATAAGGAAGAGACACAAGCGAAAATGTATATATAAGAATACGTTACACCACGATAATATACGATTATACCATTATCATACCCTCACAACGCAGGAACGACACCCCCATAACACCTCCCCCTACCACCTCTTTCCTCCATCCAAAGAGACATCAGGAAGAGAAAAAGAGAAAATGTATATAAAAAATTACATTACACCACACAAATAAACAACTGTATCCCTATCACTCCCTCACAACGCAGGAAAGACACACCTCCTCTACTCCTCCTTCCCTCTCTCCCTCCATCAAAGAGACACCACGAGGAGAAGCAAGCGAAAATATATAAAAAAAAATTACATTACACCACATCAATAAACAATTAATTATACCCTTACCACCCCTCAAAACCCAGGAAAGACACATCTCCCCCCACTCCACCTCTGCCTCTACCTCCCCCTTCTCTCTCCCCTCTCTCTCAGTGTCCAGACGAGACGGGAGGAAGAAGAATAGGCGAATAAGTAGCAGGGAATGCATCTGAAGCCCAATCTGATTCCTCCCGTTTAGAGCAGCGAGGGGCGGGAAGAACTGGGAAGGGAGGGTCTAGGTGCAGAGGGAGGTGTGGGAGGGAAGAAGGAGGGGAGGTGGAGGAGGGTCTAGGTACAGGGGGAGGTGTTGGAGGAAATAAGGGAGGGGGAGGTGTTGGAGGGAGGGTCTAGGTGCGGGGAGGTGTTTGGGGAGGGTCTAGGTGCAAGGGAGGTGTGGGAGGGAAGAAGGAGGGGAGGAAGAGGAGGGTCTATGTGCAGGGGATGGTGTTCAAGGGAAGGGACGGGGTGGTGGAGGGAAGGTCTAGGTGCAGAGGGAGGTGTTGGAGGGAAGAAGGAAGGGGGAGGTAGAGGTTGGGTCTAGGGGCAGGGGAAGTGTGGGAGGGAAGAAAGGAGGGGGGAGGTGGAGGAGGGTCTAGGTGCAGGGGGAAGTGTTGGAAGGGCGGCAGTAGCGACAGGGAAGATGACGTGGCATGTGAACGCTGACGAGGAGGAGGAGGAGGAGGAGGAGGAGGAGGAGGAGGAGGAGGAGGAGGAGGAGGAGGAGGAGGAAGATAGAGAAGGAGGAAATTTTCTTTTCCTCTCCCCTGTTATTAGCGATTAATGTAAGGTTTAATGCTACGAGGAAATCATAAACCATTCTTTTTTTCCTTCTAAGATAATTTATGTAACTTTCTGTAGCTACCATTCGTTATCTCTCTCTCTCTCTCTCTCTCTCTCTCTCTCTCTCTCTCTCTCTCTCTCTCTCTCTCTCTCTCTCAATCATCACCACCTTGCTTACATCCAAACTTCCCTAATGTCTCTCAAAGAGATATACATCAAAATTCTCTCTCTCTCTCTCTCTCTCTCTAAGTGATATCCATTCTTCCCTTATAGCCCGCCGTGAGATCGCTGGCTGACCTGTTGGAGGGGTTAAAAGCAAACAGGATCGGGCGCCGCTCGGCCCTCTTCTTCAGCCTCAAGGCTGGGGATGCAGCAGGCGGTGCTACCGAGGCCCAAGACTATGCCTCTGTCGCCGTGTTGTACTGCGGAAGGCTCCTGGAAGAGCCAAGGACAAGCAAGGAGGACCAGCAGGAACCAGTGAAAACTGAGCAGCACGCTAGTCTGATCCCCCAGGCTAGCGAGACAAACACCAACCTGCCCCCAGGCTGGTGACACCCAGCTCATCCTGCCCCCTTACGCTGTGTACACAAACTCCGTAGCCACTCTGATCACCGAGGTCACGTACTGCGTCCTCATCCCAAAGGTCACGGCAATACACCTTGGGGATGGCCGAAGGTGGGCCGCTCCCCAGGCCCAGCCCCGGCAGGAGAGGGAGCACACTCCTCAGGCTGGCGAGACCGTGGACAGCCTGACACAAGAGGTCGTACACCGTGACCTCGGAGATGGCCAGAGGTGGGCCGCTCCCCAAATCCAATCTTCTCAGGAAAGGGAACATATTCCTCAGGATGGCGAGACCCTCGAGGTCGTACACCGTGACCTCAGGGATGGCGAGAGGTGGGGAGATCGACACCAGTGGGAGGTCTTCTGTTGTCTTGCAGGATATCCCGCAGGGTGGCAGGGGCCTAGTGAACAGTGTGCGCAGGCCATGGCCTTCACCTTAGTTATGTATCATGTGACCCTGGAGTGGTTCTGAGTCCACACCACGCCACACCGACCACCATTCACGGTGCCACTACACGTTACACCACACAGTTACCACCGCCACAAAATGAGACCTTGAGGTGGTGGCTGGTGCCACACTCATAGTCTTTAGGATAGGCTAGGATAGATTAGGATAGGATAGGATACGTTAGGTTAGGTTAGAATAGGATAATAGGTTAGGTTAGGTTGGGATAGATTAGATTAGTTTAGGTTAGGTTAGGTCTCACTCTCTTAACAAGTTTCACTATAACTAGTACAATATTCTGAAGCGTTTCCTTTCATTAAAATGATTTTAAAGAGTATTTCTCCTATCAATAACGTAGAAATGTTGTTACTATGTCACTACAACCACAGAAACTACCGTGTTGTCACTGTAACTTAAACTTTGTGAATGCAGCGGCGGTGCGGCGCAGCAGTGCTGCAGGAAACCGCCCAACAACACGTCATGATCGTTATGACATCCTATACCTAGATTTTAGTAAAGCCTTTCATAAGGTACCGCATCAGAGATTGTTGAGAAAGGTTAGGACGCACGGTGACGGGATGGAGGGGTAAATATTAAGCTGGATCAAGTCGTGGTTAGGCGACAGGCGACATAAACAGCTCTACTTCCGAGTGGGACCAAGTAATTAGTGAGGCGCCACAGGGATCAGTTTTAGGGCCATTGTTATCGTTAATATATTCATTAATGATTTGGATAGTGGAATTAGTAGTGATATTAGTAAATTTGCAGGTAACACGATGATAGGTAGATTGATTCGGTCAGATTTGGATGCCATCGCCTCGCAGGCAGATTTAAATACATGGGATGAACGAATGAATAGTGATGACAAATGTAGTTTAAAATTAACAAATGCAAAATACGTAGCGTAGCTAGAAGAAATCCACACAATAGGTACACAATAAACAACGACGTCCTCCTACGTTCAGAATGAAAAAAAAAATGAAGTTATAGTTGGTCAAAGAAAGCAATGCATAGAGGGTAAAAATAAGGCAAACAGAGTACAAGGATTAATTTCTAGGAATGTTAAAAACAAAATTCCCGAAGTAATATCAAAGTTCTATTCGGCGATGGTCACACCGCGTTTAGATTATGCAGGACAGTTCTGGTCTCCACATTATAGGAAGGATATAGGTCTATTAGAATCAGTGCCAAAGATTATGTCTCAAGTATCCCCTTTAGCCCATAAACTCCCGTGAAAAGCCCACATGGTATAAAAAAAAAAAAAAAAAAAAAAAAAAGGATACAGGGGATGAGGGATATTCTCTACGAAGCGAGATTGAAGATCATAAATTTACATACCTTAGAGAAACGAAGGTTAAGAGAGGACCTGGCAGAAGTATTTCGGTGGGATAGGGATTATAACAAAGCGGATCGGAGCAAAGTTCTTAGGATCAGTAGCCGGGATAGAACCAGAAATAATCGGTTCAAGCATGAGAAATCCAGGTGTAAGAAAGAAATGTGGAAAAGCTGGTTTTCTAACAGAGTGGTGGATGAAGAGAACGGAGTCAGCAATCATGTGTTAGTGCTGAGTTAATGGCAAGTTTAAAAAAAAAAAGATTAGACAAATGCATGGCTGAGGATGACAAGAATGTAAGCACAAAAGATAAAATGTTTGGGATAAAGGAAGAACAGGTGACTTTAGGTGGCTTTAGGCAGCTTTGTTCACTCAGTCCTGATGGCTTCTTGCAGCTAATCTCATTTTTATGTTCTTATGTTCTTAATGTTATATTTTTTTCCGGTCCAGTGTCATTCCAGTCTCCTTTTTCCAGCAGCTCCATCTCATTTCCTAGTGCTCCCATTCCAACTCTATTCTCATTCCAGTGAAGCACCAGTCGAATCTCACTCCAACGTCCTTATTCTCAACTCAATTCTAGAGCCCTTTTCAAGTCCAACCTCATTCCAGCCACTTTCCAGGAGTATCTTCCAGTCTCGATCGATCAAATTCCAGTCCCTATCCTGCCTCATTCCAGTCTCCTTTTCCAGTTTCAGTCTTCTCCTGCTCCACTCCCATTCCACATCGATTCCAGCCAAGCCTCAAGCTCCATTCCACTCTTCACACTAACCTTCAACCATCCACCTACCCTTGGTGCTCCCTTCTGGCCGGTGGTGCGAGGCGAGTGGGCTGAAGATGAGGGGATAAGGATGGAGAGGGAGAGGGAGAGGAGTGGTAGAGAAGGTCTCTGTCACCTATGCTATTTCATTTCTCTTCTTTTTTTCTTATTTTTTATGTGTTCTTATTCTATATAGCTTCTTTCTTCCTTTCTTAAGTCTTATTTCCTGCATTTAATTATTTTTTATTGTTTTTTTCTCTTTCACTCATCTTTCTACATTACAAAGGAGGAGGAGGAGGAGGAGGAGGAGGAGGAGGAGGAGGAGGAGGAGGAGGAGGAGGAGGAGGAGGAGGAGGAGGAGGAGGAGGAGGAGGAGGAGGAGGAGGAGGAGGAGGAGGAGGAGGAGGAGGAGGAGGAGGAGGAGGAGGAGGAGAAGGAGAAGGAGAAGGAGAAGGAGAAGGAGGAGGAGGAGGAAGAGGAGGAGGAATTAATGAACGAATCAATCATAACCAACAACAAAAACAGCAAACAACAACAACAACCCCACCACCACCACCAACAACAACAACAACAACAACAACAACAACCTTCCCATAACAACCCCCTGCAACAACTCTTCCCTTTCCTTCCCTACCTAACATTTACACCTTCCCCGTGCATACCTGGCCCACCTGTGATTAAGGTCAGGCCAGGCTAGGTGTTAATAGTATAGTGGCCCCGCTGAGACCTTCCTCTCGGCTGCCTCCTC
>NC_059292.1:22457485-22459985 GCF_017591435.1 Portunus trituberculatus | reverse complement strand
ACTGGATTTCTCTCTCTCTCTCTTTTTTTTTTTTTTTTTTGAGGGGTGGTGGTGGTGGTGGTGATTGTGGTGGTAGTGGTGGTGTTATTTCTGTTGCTGATGCTATTTCTTTTTCCTTTTCTTTTTCTCTATTTTCTACTTCGTTTTCTTTTTCTTCTTCCTCCTTTTCCTCTCCTTTTCTTCATATACTGTTCAACCATCATTACTATCTCTTCCTCTTTTCATCATCATCCTTTCATTCTACTTCTTGTCTTTATCAAATTTCTGAGGTAATGAACTACTTGTATATATATATTTGAGCACCCAAAGAATAACACACACCCAAGACAGCGCGCTAAAAACATCCAATATATATAAAAAAAAAATGAGAGGAAGATGAAATACATACACTCATATACAACCACATACAACAGACACAAAATACATCAAACCATCACACAATACAGAGGGGCCGTGCACAAACAGAAGGCGGCGAGGTGGTGTGCTTGAAGTAATGACGGAGTGTTTGGGGAAGTGCTCATGCTTGTAACTCTCTGTTGACTTGGCACTTGAGGGCGTGTGGTGAGGTAATGGTGAGGCGGTAGTGATGTTAATGGTGCAGTGAGGGTGATTTAGGACTGCTGGTGTGGCTGGCGTGTTTTGTGGCCTGTTATAAACCTGAATTTGTGTGTGTGTTTGTGTGTGTTAGTTTTTAATCACTTTAGTTGAGCTTATTTTAGGATCAACACTTTTCTCCACTGTCCAAATAATTCACCAGTTGTCTCTTCTGTCACGCATTGTCTAAACCACGTTACTGTACAGGTTTCCAATGGCACGGACAGTGACAAGGAGGGTAGCTAACTGTTGGCTGCCCAGAGGGACCTGTAGCTTTAGTGTTTGGCTTACAATCATAACTTTTGCTTACTTTGCTTTACATAAACAAGCCACGAAAAAGAAAAGTATGTGTGTGTGTGTGTGTGTGTGTGTGTGTGTGTGTGTGTGTGTGTGTGTGTGTGTGTGTGTGTGTGTGTGTCCCTCGAGGCTGTCCAGGGAAGGAGGAATGTTAAATGAGAAAGGAAAACGTTAGAGAGGAAAGGAAAGGAACGTAATGAGAGAGACGATTACCGATTTCACTGCCGTCAGAGAGAGAGAGAGAGAGAGAGAGAGAGAGAGAGAGAGAGAGAGAGAGAGAGAGAGAGAGAGAGAGAGAGAGAGAGAGAGAGAGAGAGAGAGTAGTAGAGAGATAAATGAACATGTTTACAAGTGACAACAAAAGGTCACCATCAAACTATCAACAGGTAGGGAAGGAAACCACCTTTATCCTCCTCCTCCTCCTCCTCCTCCCCCAACAATCATCCCTCTAGTACATCATCAACTTTCCCCGCCACGCCTCTATCTTTTCTCCTTCCTCTACCTACCTGTACCAGCCACGTCAGTAGCAGGAGGAGGAGGAGGAGGAGGAGGAGGAGGAGGAGGAGGAGGAGGAGGAGGAGGAGGAGGAGGAGGAGGGGAGGAGAATATAGGACTCCATAGAGATGTTTATGGTGAATGGTATGGTGATGATTAGAGAGAGGGGAGGGAAGGAAATGGTAAGGAGGGAGGGAAAGTACAAACAGCTCAATAAAAGCAAGGAAGGAAGGAAGGAAGGAAGGAAGGAAGGAAGGAAGGAAGGAAGGAAGGAAGTATAGAGAGCGTTGTTTTCTTTCTCGTTAGTATATATAAATTAAGTGTGAGTCATGGATGAGTTTGTTTAGACTTTAGAGTGTGTTAATTAAAGAGTGTGTTTGTTATGTTGTCCCCAAGTACTGTACATAATCTTTGCCACATGAATCTTTGCCACAAAAAATAGGAAAATAATACGAAAGAAAGAAAGAAACGAAAGGGAAAAAAAAAGGCAGGAAGGAAGGAAAGAAGGAAGGATATTACGTAAATCTACAAAGGAAGAAGAATGAAATACAAACAGATAAAAGGAAAAAAAAAAGCAAAATAAAACGGGAAGAAAAAGAAAAAAAATGAAATAAAAAAACTAACCAAGACATATGAATAAAGAAAAAATATAAAAGAAAGAAAATAATACAGAAAAACTGAGAAAAGAGAAAGGAAAAATATTTAGCAGTAGGAAAAAAACAGATAAAGAAAAAAAAAAAAAAGAACTAACGCAAATGGATAAATATATTATGGAGAAAGAAAAAAATAAATAGAAAAAACAAGAAAAATAAGTAAGAGGGATTTTAGGAGTACAAAATATCAATGTGGATTATTGAATTTTGCATCATCTGTGTGTGTGTGTGTGTGTGTGTGTGTGTGTGTGTGTGTGTGTGTGTGTGTGTGTGTGTGTGTGTGTGTGTGTGTGTGTGTGTGTGTTTCAAAATATACTTCCCCCAACTGTTCATTACAAGACGAAGCCGTGACATACATACGAGTCTTAAGTATACTCGCCCTTCAGTATACGTTGAGTGTTGCACCTTTCTTTATCCAGGTAAGTGTAAGGTGCTTTGTAGTGAAGGGAAGCTGGGTATTG
>NC_059292.1:22439985-22452485 GCF_017591435.1 Portunus trituberculatus | reverse complement strand
ATAAGGGTCACAATGTTTCCACAGGTGTGTCACGAAGGTGAGGTGAGGTCAGGTCAGAGTGAGGTTAGGTGCTGCAAGTAGTCAGGTCACTGAGGGAAAATTTGTTACAGCTTAGTGTGAGTAAACATGAGAGAAAATGTATGTAAGGGTCTCTCTCTCTCTCTCTCTCTCTCTCTCTCTCTCTCTCTCACAGTAGCGGTTCTCTCTCAGAATTAATTATCTTTTATCTCCTTTCTTTCTTTTGTTACGTTGGAGAGAGAGAGAGAGAGAGAGAGAGAGAGAGAGAGAGAGAGAGAGAGAGAGAGAGAGAGAGAGAGAGAGAGAGAGAGAGAGAGAGAGAGAGAGAGAGAGAATAATCGTGTGGATTGCACAAAATAGCAAATAAGAAAAAAATAGAGAAAATATGAAAGGAAGAAAGAAAGAAAAGAAAAAATGAAAAAAGAAAAAAATTCTCTCTCTCTCTTTTTCTTTATTTATACAATACTACAGTAAATACAAGAGCATGTTACATCGTACATTATATACACTTAGCAACTTTAAATAACTAAAGGGCCATTTTTAGCGAACCCTATCTAAAAGTCAAAACTCTTTAACTGTCCACCCAACACAAAAACCAGTCATAAATAATTTTCTTGAACTCCTGTAACGAGCAGTCACCTCTCTCTCTCTCTCTCTCTCTCTCTCTCTCTCTCTCTCTCTCTCTCTCTCTCTCTCTCTCTTTCACACAGTAGCGGTTCTCTCTCGGAATTAATTATCTTTTATCTCCTTTCTTTCTTTTGTTGCGTTGAAAAGAGAGAGAGAGAGAGAGAGAGAGAGAGAGAGAGAGAGAGAGAGAGAGAGAGAGAGAGAGAGAGAGAGAGAGAGAGAGAGAGAGAATAATCGTGTCTTCTGTACAAAATAGCCAATAACAAAATAAAGAAAATAAATAAGGAAGAAAGGAAGAAAGAAAAAGGAAAAGAATAAAATCTCTCTCTCTCTCTCTCTCTCTCTCTCTCTCTCTCTCTCTCTCTCTCTCTCTCTCTCTCTCTCTCTCTCACGCATTCACCTCATAATACGTACGTTCTTTCATTATACAACGCTGCATTTCATTATCGTTATCTTTCTTCCTTTGTATCTCTCATTTCCTCTTCTCCTTTCTTGGTATTTGAATTTCCCTCTTTCCTTCGTCTTTCATTGGCACTATTATCATCATTATTACAATTATTGTTATTACTATTATCATTATTATTATTATTATTATTATCATTTTCTTTCCTCATTCTCTTTTCGTTTAATTTTCTCAACGTTCTTCATCCCCTTCCCTCTCGTCCCGTTCGTTTCAAATGTTTCCCCCTTCCTTTCTCCCCCCCCTCCCTCCTCCATTTAAAGACAATGGGGGAGTGAAAGAGGAAGGGGATTGCAGGAGGAGGAGGAGGAGGAGATGGAGGAGGAGAATAAAGAAGGAAGGTAAATGAGAAAAAAGGAACAGAAGGAGGAAAACAAGAGATAATTATGTAGTAACGAAGAAAACAAAAAGAGAAGGAAAAAAGGAAGGACGAGATAAGGATAAGATAGAAAAAAGATAAACGAGGATGAACGAAGGAAAGTTAAGAAAAAAATAGAATAAGAAAAAAAAAAAAAGAAAAGGAGGAGGAAAGAAGAGAAATACGTACAGTAACGAAAAAAAAGCAAGATAAAAAATGAAAATACAAAGTGAACGAAAGGAAAAAAAAAGGATAAAGAGACGAAAAGAAATAAAAAAAAAAAAAAATGGGGCTAACAATAGAAGAAAAACCAGGTAACATTATTATTCTATTAGAGATTCAAATGAGTGAGTGTGGGAGAGGGAGGGAGTGGCGGGAGTGGAGGAGCAAAGTGGAGTGGATGGGCGGAGGAGGAGCGAGTGTAGGGTGGAGCTGTAGCAGACTCAGGAAGGTGGAAGGATTAAAAGTAAGGGAAGGAAAGGGTGGAGGGACAAGTGGTAGGTGGAGGAAAGGAGGGAAGGAGGAGTGGAGGAAAGTAGGTGTAGGAGGAATGGTAAGAAAATAGATGGGAGGAGGAGGAGGAGGAGGAGGAGGAGGAGGAGGAGGAGGAGGAGGAGGAGGAGGAGGAGGAGGAGGAGGAGGAGAAGAAGAAGAAGAAGAAGAAGAAGAAGAAGAAGAAGAAGAAGAAGAAGAAGAAGAAGAAGAAGAAGAAGAAGAAGAAGAAGAAGAAGAAGAAGAACAAGAAGAAGAAGAAGAAGAAGAAGAAGAAGAAGAAGAAGATGAAGAAGAAGAAGAAGAAAAAAAAAGGGAAAGGAAAAGAAGGAAGAATAATAATAATAATAATAATAATAATAATAATAATAATAATAATAATAATAATAATAATAAGAAGAAGAAGAAGAAGAAGAAGAAGAAGAAGAAGAAGAAGAATACAAGGAATAGAACGGAAAGCCAAACCGCAACAGAGAAGGAGGAGGAGGAGGAGGAGGAGGAGGAGGAGGGAGAAAGATAAAGAGAAGGAGGAGGGGATTCAGTTAAAAGATGTGTGTGTGTGTGTGTGTGTGTGTGTGTGTGTGTGTGTGTGTGTGTGTGTGTGTGTGTGTGTGTGTGTGTGTGCCTCGCCCTGTGTTGGGGAAGCTGGGGAGGGGATTATGGGGGTGACGGGGAAGAAGAAGAGGGGCTGAGGGCGGGGTAGGAGTGAGGGTGAGTGTGTGGGCGGGTGGGGGAGAGAAATATGAGGGTGGAGAGTGCATAAGGGTGGGTGTTGAGGGTGCGTGTGGGCGAGGGAGCGGGCGGGCGGGTGTGTGTGTGTGGGGGGAGGGGGGGTTGGAGAACTTGAAGCAGGGAGTATAGGGATGATGGTGAAGGGATAGTTGGGGAAGGGAATGGTGAGTGTGGTGGGTGTGGCAGTTTGATGGGTTGGGTGTGATGGTGGTGGTGGTGGTGGTGGTGGTGTGTATGTGTGTGTGTATGTGGTGGGGAAGATATAGGCGCGTATGGGTTGGAAGGGAAAAGTCAGGAGCGAGGGGTGAGAATGAGGGGTGACTGTAGTGACTGGGGTGAGGGGAGTCAAGGCTGGTGACACATACACACACATACAGGAAAAAAAAAAAAAAAAAGGATGAAGAAAAAAAACATTGCAACCCTTTCGTGTCATTCACCTTAAAAAAAAAAAACTAAGTACTTTCCCGGCCGTCTCCTCCTCCTCCTCCTCCTCCTCCCAAACCACCACCACCACCACTACTTCCACCTCCTCCACAGCACTCCACTCATCAATCTAACACTCCCATTTGCTCTTAACATCCACCCAACTATTTCATTTTCATCATTTCACCAGACAAGTAGCCAAATTCTCCTGCAGCGTGATGAGTCGCCGGCAGGAGGAGGCAGCCAGACGCCCCTCGCCGACGCCGCCACTCGCCCAGTCACGCTCAAGTTCAAGGCTGAGTTTGCTTGCTCCTCCCTGCCCCGTCCCGGCCCCATCTTTGCCCAGTCTCTGCACAGTCTGTCCCGCACCAAGACTTGTCCCTGTCTCAGTTCTTGCTTCTCCCACACACTAATTTGATATTCTTCTACTTCTTCTTCTTTGTCTTCTTCCTTCTCCTTTTCCTCCTCCTGCCCTATTTCGCTGTTATCCTTCACCTCCGCCCATGTAAGTACAGTATGTAAATGGTAGGGCGTCTCTCTCTCTCTCTCTCTCTCTCTGTGTGTGTGTGTGTGTGTGTGTGTGTGTGTGTGTGTGTGTGTGTGTGTGTGTGTGTGTGTGTGTGTGTGTGTGTGTAGTATTGTTTCAGTGTCCAATGTTGATGTCCCTTTTCCTTCCTCTCCACCACATTCTCCTTTCTTTCCTCTGGCCTCTCCTACTCTTCCCGCTCCCTCTCCTCCCGGCCACAATCTTTGCTGTTGCTGCTGTTACTCTTTTTCTTGACAAAGACATGTTGCACTATTGTCCTGTTGAAAGCGCTCTCTCTCTCTCTCTCTCTCTCTCTCTCTCTCTCTGTGTGTGTGTGTGTGTGTGTGTGTGTGTGTGTGTGTGTGTGTGTGTGTGTGTGTGTGTGTGTGTGTGTGTGTGTGTGTCCGAGATGCTGCGTAATGAAGTCCTACAAGGGAAGACGTGCCAGGGCCTCACGTCCCCCAGGACACCTCGATACCATGGCAAGGGTGTGGGGGGTGGGGGGGAGGCACGCCAAACAGACTCACGTAAGGAAAACAGGGGTAACTAGACGGCCAGGCGGGGAGGGGCGAGGCGGGGGCAGCCAATACCAGTAGCCGCGCTAAGCGTCTCCACGCTGGTCAGCAGTTCCCAGGCAGCCACGGGTAGCGAGTCAATGTTTGAAGCAAATAATATTCCCGTCGCGGGTTTTGTGCGGGCCGCCCCTCTGTGTACCCGATGAGTTGCACGTTTGGCTGCCATTGTCCCCGCTCCGTCTTGGCGGACTGGACACACTGGCCGGAGTGGGGCTGGCTATTCATTGCCTGTTTATTCCCAAAACCAGACAACTTGGCCGCGGCACATCTCGGTTCCTTCAGGCGTCGCCTCACACAGGCTCCCGCAGGATAGCTCGCAACTTCCAGGGCAACGCTCACGCTGGGAGAACACTGCACAGAAGGCCTCGTCCGGGACCTGCGGAAATGGCAGTAAGGATTTCCTGCTAGTGTTGACCCCTCACGCGGCCACAGGGCGGGGGTGTTACTCAGGGCGGGAGTCTGCACCGCCACAGCAGCAGGAGCGCAGGTTTTCGAGGGAAAGACATATAAAAGAAAACTTTGGATACCATTTAGAGACCAAAAAGGCGGCGAGTAAAAAGAGAGGCTGGTGGTTGGCAGGGAGGCGTCTAACGGTCACGCTCAGCTGCGTTTTCACAGATCTGTTTTCGCTGTCAGTCTTTATTGTTGTGACAGACGGCGGTGCCCGATCGATCTATGATGCGGGCAGCGGTTCGCCACGCTGCGGGAGACACCCCCTCACAGCCGCAGCTAACTAACCTTGTCATAATAATTGTTTCCACAACTCCCGCTCAGAGCGAGTCGTTGCCGCCGCTGTGTAATCACGCCGACACGTGATGGCTCACTCGCCGCCTGCGTGACGCTGGCTGCTTGACCCGCGCACCTCCCCCGGCCGGCGGGGCGTCGTGCCCCAAACATGGCATTATCTGGCGGGACTCATCACTCGTGGGTGGGACGCGCCGCCTCATTAAGGATATGGTGTGCTTAAGGGAACGTCTGCGGCCTTTGATGGAAGGCGGCAATTAGCACACTCCGAAAATGGGCGTGGCGGCAGGCAGTTAATCTCTCTGCTGCCTGCCGCTCCCTCACCGCTGCAAGGCACGAGGCGTCGCGCACGCCACACTACGCCCCGGCACCACCACACCTCTACCACACATAGATCACACCTCACCGCTATGTATGATGGCCACACACCTCATCCCTCCTCTTCTCCTCCGACACACAGGCCGATGAGGTCGCCTCACTTCGCTATGGTTTTCACATAAACAACTTGGTTTGGTTACGTGTGAAGAGGCACGAGGGGCGGTAGGCAACGGCGCCTCTCAATACGTCTCGCCCGCCTGAGAGGGAGAAGAGAGAGAGGGATATGAAGGAAAGGTAGAGAGGATGCAAAAAGAGACTTAGGGCAAAGGCTCCTAAGAGGAGACACTTCCATGAACCTTATTTCTTATGCATAGGCGTGTCGTGCCAGATGAAGGTCCCGAGACACGCGACGGTCGCCACCTCTCCCTAGCGGGCCACCAGCATCGCGGCCGCCGTGCCCACCCCTCAGCTCACCACCGCCGGCGACTCAACGCCTCGATTGCGACACAACAAGAACCAATGCACATTTTTACACCCTTCCTGACGCCTCCTGTTAACAATGCTCTCTAATTAGTCCAAACAAGAACCAGCAGCTCCTCGCTCTACGCTATCAGGAGTCCCTTGGTGCTGTCAGCATCTCCGTCAGGAGAAAATTAAAGGGGTTAGGAAAGTATAGAAAAGATCACATGTACTGGTTTGGAGAACCAATGTCACACACACTAGTCGCCTGCTGTTCACCCAGCCGATCCTCCCCATTACGGAGCGAGCTCAGAGCTCATAGACCGATCTTCGGTTTGGACTGAGACCACACTACACAACACACAGCACACTCCCGGACGGCGAAGCCACAACCCCTCAAGTTACATCCTGTACCTACTTGCTGCTAGGTGAAGAGGGGCTACACATTAAGAGGCTTGCCCATTTGTCTCGCCGCGCCTGGGATTCGAAACCAGGCCAACTTGGCTGTGAGCCGAGTGTGCAAACTACTACACTAGGCGGTGTCTAAAGCGCGCGCGCACACACACACACACACACACACACACACACACACACACACACACACACACACACACACACACACACACTGGAAAGACCCTCCCTTCATGACAGACTGAACGGTTCCCAATGATTCCTGTTGCTCTGTCTCACTGTCTGAAGGTTCTCCACAATTATGATCTAGCAGCAAAAGCACGAATGGAGGCAGTAAACATGACTGACGCAACACATCTGCACGTCACTGCTCGAAGGGAAATAACAGTCAACTGTCAATGAAATCAGTGTTTATTAATGAAGAACACTAAATACATTCAAACATTTAATTTGAGAAATCAATAAAAGAAATAAGAACAAAGAAATCTCCCCTCGTTCCTCACTACTTACATACAAGTAAATGTCCTCAAACAACACACTGGTCTACAAAGCAAAATTGCCGCCCACCACCACTCGTGACTTCCTCGCAGTGGTCTCATTACTCGTCAAGCCAACTCGGGACTCGGCACTCGCCACCCTAGCCTCGTCCAGATCCAGATGTCATTGTCGCCTTCAGCTGCTCACGGCCTCGAAAGGGAACTGAATTCATATGAGGGTTGGTTGTCTTGATGTGTCCGTGTGTGTGGCCGCGGGTGTCGCGGCGGCGTGGCCGGGCACACGTCTCTCACCAACTCCACCCATAACATGACGCTGCAGGAGTGGGGTCCCACGGTCACCGCCTTATCAAAGATGAGGTTCTCACTGACGCCATGAAGGTCGTCGATGCGCGCTCGCACGCCAGCACGCTGCAAGAGGCTAAGAGGCTGCTCGAAGGCCGCAGCCTTGAGGAAGCTGACCTGCGGGGGGATGTGGTGTCGGGTGAAGCCGCTCAGCACGCCTTCCTTCAGCATGTAGTCTACAACAAGGCGCACGTGACGGGCGTCCACACTCTCCCCGGAGAGAGAGTACACTTGGCTGATCTCCTGCACCAGGTACTGCCGGGCGTGCAGCAGTCCGCCCTGCTGCATCTCCAGCAGAGCATCCTCTGCCTGGCCATTGAAGAGTTCGGTGAGGCGTGGGATGGCGTCCCCGTCTGAGGCCACGGCAGCGCGGTGACAAGCATTCAGTGTCATCTGCATGAGGGGTTCAGCCAGGGCCTGGGCTGCCAGGGCCCCCACGCACTCCCCCGCAGCGGGCCGGCTCTCTTGGTACATCTGTGTCATGGTTTTCAGCAAGACAGAGAACTGATGCTTGCTGAAGGCTGCCTGGCGGATGCTGAAAATGTTCACGTGCTGCCTTACGTACCGCTTCAGCAGGTCCAGTGGGTCACTCACAAGCCGCTGCTCGGAGGTGCCCGCCGTCTCCCGCGCCGTCTCCTGCGCCGCCATCGCCAGCTCGCTGCTCACGTTATTGACGCAGGAAGGCAACGAATCTGCCAACTCATCCCTCAGTACCTTCTCGATGGAGTCTTCCACCAAAGTGAGAAACTTGCTGCGACCTTTCACAACGTCAATGATGGAGGGAGGCGGACCAGAGGCGGGGACAGTAGCCAGCATGTGAGCCATCAGGTGTGGCAGGCTGAAGGGCACAGAAATCTCGATATGGCTGTCCTTTGTCTCCTTTCTCAGGTAATGCTCGTCAGCCAATAGGGATTGTAACTCCTCTGTCAGCAGCAGTTGTTCTTGAGCAGCTAAACTTTGGTCGCTGATGAGTCCTTGATAGAAGTCAACCAGATGGTTAGATAGCGGATCTGTTTGCAGCTTAACAACGACACAGCAGTCTGGCAATAGGCCATCATCACCGTACAGAAGCTGCACAATCTCGTCGTTAGCGTCCCTCACTGTGCCGTCATGCCGTACTGTCAAGTCTTCCATCATCTTGCCCAGCTTGCGCTGCAGGTAGCCGCTCTCCCCAGTGGCACAATGCTTCTTGTACGAGGAGCTGCGCGCCACCATGCCGCTGAGCGAGTCAGCCGCGATGGAGCCCACACCAAACAACGGTTGGTCCACGAATCCCTCCGCCTGTGGCCGCGTGTCGTATCTGCTGAAGAAAGGCAGCACGCGGAGGCCGTCCAGGTGTCTGGCCGGGAGCTGATCGTTTTCATTGTGCTGGCCCACCGCCAAACACACCTGCGCCAGCTTCTGGGGCCTCTTCTTGGAGCCCGCCTTGAGCATGGCCGCTGCGCTACTGTCCTTCGTCAGCTGCGGCACAAGCCTGTTCGCTTGGTTCGCCAGCAACTGCCGCAGCTTGGCGTTTCGCTTCCGGGGACATGTGATGCTTTGGGCGCGGCTCAAGACGTCCTGAAGTTCCTGACGCATTGCGTCCAGCGTGTCGGAGGGGCAGGACCAGTCCTCGGGCAGGAAGGAAAACCCATTGCCACCCATCTCGTCCACAAAACTCTCGGCGATGCCCTGCAGGTCCTTCACGGTGGCCAGGATGTCATCACGACTGAGGAACATCTTGCAACACTCAAGAATCTTGTCTTGACCGCTTTTATCAAATACCCCTGAGACCATGTGGCCGTGACGCACCACCAGGGTATCCAGCTGCATGCCCACGCCCACCTGGTCCACAGTAAGTCTCACCGGTAAGGCGAGGGACAGCAGCTGTAATCCTGTCCATAGGCGACGCGGCTTCAGTAGCGCCGGAGGTGGCAATTGGCTGCTGTTGGGCGCAAGGGCCCTGAACTCGTCTAGAGTGAAGAAGGAATCCTGCAGACTGGCCGTGTACGCGCCGCGTAAGGCGTCTTGCTTGATTTTCAGCGACACCTTCCCGTTTTTGAAGAAGACTGCATTGTGGTTCACATCCAGCATGCGGCTCGAGTGGCTCTCCACGCCTGGTACGAACAGGTTCATCTCGTCGCCATCACAGTCTGCTGCATAGTTGTCCGTGATGGATATGTTGAGGCTGATGGTGCGAGAGTCCATGACGCGCACCGCGTGGGTCTCCATGTTGGTCTTGGCGAGAGTTGGCTGCCGGTTCACCACCACCTGGTCACCGTCTATCAGGTGGCGCTGCACCACGTCTCCAGCCTGCAGACGAAAAGAACACCAGCCGAGATCGCCAAGCTTGGCCATCTTATCTCTTAGTGTATTTACATCGTAGCGACACTCCTCGCGGATCACAGATACAGCGCAAGGATATTCGGGAAAGCGATGGAGCATCTCTTCGCACTCTCTGAGGTTAGTCTGGTGCACGTGCACATATTGAAACAACTTGGCGGCGATGGTGCGGGGCACGCCTACCACGCCAAGGGGGAGGGAGTTGTCGCCAGTGAACACTGCTCGGGCACACTGGTTGATTCTCTTGCCCAGCAAGTGCTGACGCACCACGCCCTGCTTGCCGGAAATTCTTGACATCTGCTCCTGCACGATGGCGGCCACGGCAGCAGTGAGGGCGAGGAGCTGCTTCCTAGC
Organism: Portunus trituberculatus; assembly: GCF_017591435.1. Taxonomy (NCBI): domain Eukaryota; kingdom Metazoa; phylum Arthropoda; class Malacostraca; order Decapoda; family Portunidae; genus Portunus; species Portunus trituberculatus. The sequence goes on along the minus strand of NC_059292.1, from coordinate 22,442,827 downwards.
CCTTTGGTGCAACGCAGAGACCTTCGCTGCCACCTCATGCACCTGCTGCTTGATAAGGCGCAATCTTTCTTCTCTCCTCACTGCATCAACATACTCCATTTTGTCTTTGCTGTTGTCCTCCTCCTTGCATGTTGCTTTCTGACTCGTTACTTTCTGATCTTCTCGCTCTGCTGAGTCAGTCTTATCATCGTCGTCTGAGGGCAGCAGCCACTCAGAGACTGTCGGTGGGTTCGAAATTGCAACAGCCTTGTTTATCTTTGAGTCCTCCACACTCCCACCGCTGTCCAAGTTGTGAGGGTCAGAGCTCTTCTTCTTTGCACCTTCCATCTCGCCTTCAGAGGTGATGATCATGTCTACAAGAGTGCCAGCTGTCAAGTTCATGCGTTTAGGAAGACCATCAAGGATGGACACCTCGTACTTGCAAGGAACACCAGAGGTAGAATTTGCCTTTTCACAAGTAGCGTTCCCGTCCTTGTTGTCGTATTCCTCGGCAGCGCCGGTTGCTCCTCGTTCTTCATCAAGAACGGCTGCAGGGGCGTCAGATGGCTGCCCGGGGAAGATAAGAGCGTCTATCAAATTGTTGAGCAACATGTGCACACCACTCCGCACCACCTCATCCTGGCCCGCCATAGCCTTCTTGATCTGCCGGGCGGTGACATCCAGTTGGTTCCTGAGCGTGACCACGTTGTTGTAGAGGACGGTGAGGCGGCTGGGGGCGAGGCGATCCTCCACCATGGTGCCTGCCCTGAACGAGGCAGGACACACACGTAAGTACCTGATGAACACCTCATCAGAGGGGTCCCTCATTCTCAAGAACTGCCACGTTTGTTTGGATACTCCAGCGAAGATTGCCCTGATGGTGGATGCCGACAGCTCCACCGCTCTTTGCTCCTTTCCGACCAACACCACCTCCACTGTCTTCACACCTTCTCGCACTACCACGCGGTACTTTGGCTGCCTTTTGGTACACAGATGCGGGTTGAACTTCTGCACAGGTTCAGAGGTACGGCCATGCAGCTGCTGCCACATCTTGGTGAGCCTGGGCTGCCGCCGCTGTGCCGCTAAAAACTTCCGCATTTTCTTGAGATTCCGCTGGCATAGCATGACAGGGCCCAGGCAGTGATAGCACAGCTTACGCAGTGTCTGAACGCAGCGCGTCATGAAGGCTGGTTGAAAGACATACTGGCGAAGGTCAATGTAGCCGCTGTGGCCCAGACAGTCAGGACTGTCACAGGTGAAGCACCTGGTGGCTGAGTCTACTTGCATATGCCCAAGGCGCGGATCCGTGACGGAGCCGCACTCGCCACGCAATCCAGCTAAGGTGATCTCTATCAGGCTGCTGTTCACAATATCCTGTGGCTTGACTGCAGTGAGCTTCACGGCGCTTGGGTCCTCCACAGGCAGTGCCCAGATGGATATTGTGCACGGGGTGCGGCGGCGAGGGTGACAAGTGGTAGGAGACGAGTGATCTTCAAGGCTGTGAGTGCAGAGCTCCTCGCCATCGCTGCACGTCTGGCTGCCCTCTATCAACTTTTCTTCTTCGGTCTCAGAATCACACTCGTTGGGCGATCCAATTTCATCATCGCCCACCTCCCGTGACAGCGTGACCTCCAGCTGACTCGCCACGCTTGGTGTTGCGGTGACGGTGGGCACCTGCTTGCCCATGGCTGGGGACACCTTCATATTACTGCATCGCGGCCACGGCTCTTTAGGATCTAGAATACACTTATACCTGCTCTCTGGACGCAGTTCAAACTGCTTTTCTACGTCTTTCATTTCCTCCTGACTCTCCTCCTCTTCTTCTTCTTCACTTCCCAGTCTCTCCCTCCTAGAAGATTCCTCAAAGTCTCCCTCGGCGCGTGTCTCCAGACGTGGTCTCTGATTATATTTCTTTTTTTTCTTACATCTCTCGCTGTCTTGGCCACGCCCCCGTCTCATATTTGTTTCTGAAGGAGAAGGACGAGGTTTCTTCTTTCCACTATTTTTGTTTTCCTTTCCAGTGTCTCTCTGTTGTTCCTCTTCGTCTTCGCGGGACATGCTGTTTTGACTTTCTTCTGCAGTGTCCCCTTCGGGAGCAGAGAAGTGGTCCATTTCATGTCTTCTCTCTTCTTGATTTCCATACGTGTTCGCTATAATCTTCTCTTGATTCCTTGCTGCATTGTCTCTGTGTTTTCCTCTCAATTTTGCTCCGTTCATTTGTTTCTGTTGGATTTTCTTATAGATTCTTCCTCTCCATTCCCTCCCGTTCCCTCCCGTTCCCGCCTTCCCTAGATCTTGCCGCCCTCCTTGTTCCTCTGGATGTTCTTCTTGGCAGTTCTCCACTTCCATTATACTTGTATTGGTGGTGGTAGTTGTAGTGGAGGTTGTAGAGGTGTTTTGATGCTGCTGTTGGTGGTGGTGGTAGTACTAGAAGTGTTGGTAATACTGTAGTTGCTCTTGTTCTTGCTGCTGCTGATAATATTGTTGCTAATAGTGTTGTTGGTACTGTTCGTTGTTGCTAATACTGTTTCGGCCTTGCCTTTATTGTTGTTGCTGTTGTCGTTGTTGTTGCAGCTGGTGTTATCATCCCAGCATTATCCCAGGAGTGTTGGTTTGTCTTTCACAACCACGTCAACTATCACCTCGCTGTCTGAATGTTGCCACAGGTCACACGAGCACCGAGAGACAGTCTGCACACTACTGATGCTCACGGGGAAATGAACTCACGCTGTTCAGTGTAGAGTTACCACAGTCCCTACACCAAACACACTTTTTTCATTCCAAACTATTTCATTTTCTTATTATTCAGTACATCTATTTCTTTTACGGTAATAAGACTAACAGCAAGAAAAGCAAGAGGAAT
>NC_059292.1:22432485-22437485 GCF_017591435.1 Portunus trituberculatus | reverse complement strand
ATTGTTAAGCCACCACTAAGATCCTGAAAATTCTTAAATGTTTTCTCTCTTTTCAGACCACAGAGATGATTAATTAATTTCCAGTGGACGTTAAACTCTGGATACCTGCTCTGCTCTGTGTTTCCTGGTATCTTTGACAATTTTTTTTTCAAGAGAGAGAAGTTTTAAAACACTTCTTGTATCCTTTTTTTTTTATTATTGTTTGAAAATTTTTCTTACAAATTTGTCATCTCAAAGAGCCTTTTTTTACCTTTGGCCAGAAGCTTTCTTACATAAGAAACATACAATTAATAAAAGATCTTTGAACTCCTTAGTAAGTTCTATTAGACTCCATCAAAAAAAGCAAAATGACGAGATGTTTATAGATACGATTGTAACTCGGTAGTGGAGATGGAAGGGGAGGCCAGGGAGGTGAGGCAGGTGGAGGCACGGCAGGGAGATGAAATGCGCCTTCCTTTACAATCACTAACACACCGCCAATTCATCGCAATTAGTCAGAGTTTACTTGGCTGATAAATGTCTGCAAATATCGCGCTGGTGTCGATCCTGTGAGCAGTGGCTGTGGAGGGAGCTACGTAGTACAGGCCACACAGCAGACAGGTTAGCAAGTCATAAGGCGTTGACCAGAGTTAGGAGACATCACTACCTCCCTCACCCAGATTAAAGAGAAAGGATATAATGCACAGGTAGCGGTCAAGAGCCATAACCCACGCCCACGCCTACGCCCACGCCCTCTCGCAAGCTTGTCAGGTCGCCCACAACACAGGGAGCCGCGGTGATGTCATGCTGGGTACAGGGAGACAAATTAGCTGTGTTATTCTTTATTTGTTACTTATACACTTTCCTTCGTTACCTCAGAGAATCAGAATAAAAGCAGCTAACATAAAAACGCTTTTCACCCACTAAAGTTGTAAAATACCACCGATGAACATTAATAAGACGGTAAAGGACACCTACCGGCCTCGATTAGAATTACACGATAGACCTAACAACTGATGACTCAAGTAGAATCAAACACTGTGCCTCAAACAATCACACAAAGCAAACAGCGTACAGTAGTAGTCAGAAACTGATTAACTGCCTTTCTTGTTTATCCTAAATATTAATCTGACCTGCTGACATAATCTTCAGGGAACGTGGCAATTAGTTGATTCATAGCAAATCAGACGTTATGATTGAGGGAAGAGGCAACACAGAGGAAGAGAGAACAGAAGATTATTGAACTTCATTGCATAAGTCACCCCATAATTATCAGATGGAAATAACGTGACCTCAAAATTCAGTTCATATTATCACTTGAAGAAAAGATGCAGATGCCGTGTATAAGGGATTGGGTTTTGTTGTTTAAAGGAATCAATTACTTCCTCGCCACTTAACACTTTCACTTCGATACCAAACAATTAACACCGCAAGCAATGCATGACATCTTTATAAGCATCTACAGGAAAGGATTGGACTAAAGGCATAGATTTGGCAATTTCTACAGTCTAAAGATTGGAAGTGGCTGCAGAACAAGTAAAGATGTCTCGGGGTGATTAGTTATTAAGTAAAGGTGCACCAAATAGCAGGCAACGGTTAATATTAAAGGAAGGATGTATAGGTGGTGTGTATAAGTAAAGGACTACATTTTAGTTCTTGTCGATAGAGGACGTGATAAGATAAACCATCACTTCTTCAAACTGCAATGAGCCTCAAGTGACAGCCTAAACGAGAGCTGCCAGTGACCTGCTGCGCTGAGGTCATTGACGTCACGCCCCAGCTGGCCGCAGCACAACACAACACCGCCATTGTCTCTGCCTGCCCAGTGAGCGGCGTGGACGTTCTGGTGGTGCAAACAGTGGCACTCTTCACACTCAGCTGGCGGTGTTGTTTTCCTTCTTTCCTTGCTCACTTCACTGGTGCTGGAGGAGTGTTGCTATGGGTCGTATTCTCAAACATTTCTGTACTTCACCAATACTTCAAAAGGTTTGATCTATATTTACACGAGTTTTTAAGATGTGCTTACGGTTCTAGAGGTAGACTGGCAAGATTTCTAGTTTATTAACTGGAGAAACACTCTTGAAAACCCCACTAATCATCTCTGTGGCCTTGAAAATAGTCGTGGTAAGAGAGCAAAGCGTCTCTGAATACGGACCTTCTAGTATCCCTCGTAAGCACTGCATGTCATGAAGGGCAAACACGTGTGTGAATGGATGCGTGAAAAAATATAATAACAATGATGATAACACTATATACTGCTGAAATTTGAAATAACACTATTGCTATTACTATTAAACTGCTGTTGTTGTTGCTACAACAACAACAACAACAACAACAACAACAACAACAACAACAACAACAACGACAACAACAACAACAACAACAACAACAACAACTACTACTACTACTACCTACTACTACTACTATTACTACCTACTACTACTACATTAATGATAATACTGTAATGACAATCTCTCTCTCTCTCTCTCTCTCTCTCTCTCTGTATGTATGTATGTATATATATATATATATATATATATATATATATATATATATATATATATATATATATATATATATATATATATATATATATATATATATATATATATATATATATATATATATATATATATATATATATATATATATATATATATATATATATATATATATATATATATATATATATATATATATATATATATATATGTGTGTGTGTGTGTGTGTGTGTGTGTGTGTGTGTGTGTGTGTGTGAGAGAGAGAGAGAGAGAGAGAGAGAGAGAGAGAGAGAGAGAGAGAGAGAGAGAGAGAGAGAGAGAGAGAGAGAGAGAGAGAGAGAGAGAGAGAGAGAGAGAGAGAGAGAGAAACTCGCTCATTCACTGCTTCCAAAAAGTAGTACGCATAGAGAATGGAAAATACCCAAATAGAGAAATGTCAAGATACTCGTTGTCTTGAAACTGTTACAATCCTAAAAATGAAATAAAAAAATCAAAATGAGTAAAAAGAAATAAAAAATCAAAACAGACAGAGACTTCCAGAGTTAACCCGAGAATGGGGTGAAAGAATGACGATGCTGGCTATCATCGCATTAGTGACGTCGACAGAATAGTGATGAAAAATAGTAATAATATATCTTTTTTTAGGAAGGTGGACAAGAGAAGACACTCATACTAGTTACCAGGAAGTACAAAACACCCTTTCTTTTTCAACACCTTCCTTAATAAGAACAAACATGAACCACCACCGCCATAAACAAAAGAACACAAAGGAAGCTGCAAAGAACCAGTAGAAGAGGAAGAAAAGGAGGAGCAGCAGCTGATGTAACGCCAAGTGTGCGGAAACAGGAAGTAAGTTTAATGGTAAGAAGGGAATAAAAGATTGGAGCAACACGAGATAGAGAATAGGAAAGGATGAAAACAGGATAAAAAGAACAGCTGATTTAAAAGCCGGGTGTGGGGAACAGGACACAAGTACTTACAACAGTTGGAAAAAAAAAAAAAGTTTGGGACAAGAGAAGATAAAAGGAAGGAAGGGAAGGATGAAAAGAGGAAAACGAGATACTTGATTAAATGCCTTGTGAGAGAAAAGACGAGGAAACATATTGTGGAGTAAAGGAGTTTGAAGCAACAAAAGAAAAAAAAATGAGAAAGAAAAGTTTGAAGCAACAAAAGAAAAAAAAAATGAGAAAGAAAAGGGGAAAAACAAAACAATTAAAAGGACAGAAAGAAAAAAAATAAATGAAAAAGGAAAAGTAAATAATAGAAAAAAATAGAAGGAAAAATAAGAGACGAGAAAACAAAAAAAAAAAAAGCTGAAAAAATAAGAAAAGGAAGAAGAAAACCAAACAAAAAAAACAAAGAAAGGGAAGAGAAATAAAACAATCAAAAGAACAAAAAAGAAAAAAATAAAGAAAAAAGGAGAAAACAATGAAAACACAAAAACAAGAAAAAAAAAAAAAAAAAAAAAAAAAAAAAAAGGGAGTTTGACACAAGACAACACTGCAACCACTACACACTAAACCGACAGCAGACAGACGCAATTCAAAACACCTTTCCCATTTCAGTTCCCCACCCCAGCGTCCCTATAAAGGTCAGTACGTATTCTAAAACGCGTTGCTCTCTCACCATCACTGCTTCCTAAAGGCTGTTTTTGAAGATAGTTGTGTTATAAGAGCATTTTTTCATGGTTCTGGTGATAGACTGGTAAGATTTCTTGTTTATTAAAAGGAAAAACTCTTGAAAACCTTGCTCGTCTCAGTGGTCTTGGTGGAAAGTTGTCGTAGTGAGAGAGGGAGGCGTTTCTGAATACGGGTGAAAGTCCCACAGCAACGGCGTAAGGGATATCCTGTGCCTTCGTGTGCCAGGGACGCGTGTGTCATAAGGGCGTGGCGGACTTCTGCTGCTGGGGGCGTCAGGAAGGATGGGTTATGATTCCTAGACATGTTTCTGTGGTTATTTTTAGGACTTTTTGTATGAGAGAGAGAGAGAGAGAGAGAGAGAGAGAGAGAGAGAGAGAGAGTGCTAATCAGTTATTATATCGATTTCTCTCTCTTCTCTTACAATACTACCAGTTCCTCTCCCTCTCCCCCTCCATTCAAATCTTCACACTTACTGGCGACAAACTCATCCCTCTCTCCCTCTCCCTCTCCCTCTCTCTCCCTCCCAAGTCCCAACACTCGCCACAGTGACGGCTGGCTGGCTGGCTGCTGCTCCCTCTCCCCGTCCCAGCCCCACCCAATCCGCCCCGCTCTTCCTACCAATCGCCCTCTCCCTCTCCCTCTCCCTACCACTCTCCCTCTCTCGTCAACGGACACACAGCGGCGGCACGAGGCCAAAGTTTGAATTTAAAACCCAACACACACACACACACACACACACACACACACACACACACACACACACACACACACACACGGTCATGATGGTGGTGGTGGTGGTGTGTGTGTGTGTGTGTGTGTGTGTGTGTGTGTGTGTGTGTGTGTGTGTGTGTAATAATAATAATAATAATAATAATAATAA
>NC_059292.1:22422485-22424985 GCF_017591435.1 Portunus trituberculatus | reverse complement strand
TCATCCCTCACTCACACCTCTTACTACTATTTCTCTTCACTTCCTTCATTTCTCTCCTACTGATTAGCCTTATCTTCGCGTACCTTCATTACCCTCACAGTTTTTGCCCTTCCTTCTCCATCTCTTTTTTTCTTTAACTTCAAGCCATCTTCCTCAAATCTGTAGACCTCTCCCTCCACTACCGCCACCATCGCCACCAGCTCCTCCTCCCTCCTCCTCCTCCTCCTCCTCCAGCCTTTAGTTCTTATCTAAAGGTGATAAGAGGCGAGGACAGTTTCTCTATTCCTCCGCTGGCGTTCTCTGGTGTCTTATCTTAATTGGGTGGTTGCTGACGGGGCCTTGAGAGAGAGAGAGAGAGAGAGAGAGAGAGAGAGAGAGAGAGAGAGAGAGAGAGAGAGAGAGAGAGAGAGAGAGAGAGAGAGAGAGAGAGAGAGAGAGAGAGAGAGAGAGAGAGAGAGAGAGAGAGAGAGAGAGAGAGAGAGAGAGAATGACTTATCAGTAAACTCAACTATTAAACAACTAACTAAAAATAAAACAATAAAGAAAGATCTCTCTCTCTCTCTCTCTCTCTCATACTCAAAGATACAGCAAAACAAAGCTACACACACACACACACACACACACACACACACACACACACACACACACACACACACACACACACACACACACAGATGGACACTCACACAAAACAACACCAAGAAATACATTCACTTCATCTTGATTTCCACATTTCTCCGCCAAAACACACCTGTCTTAATTACCACCGAGAAGAAGGAGGAGGAGGAGGAGGAGGAGGAGGAGGAGGAGGAGGAGGAGGAGGAGGACCCACAGAATCGCACAGGTGAAAGGTTGCCTGTTTCTGCCAGTCACTGTGTCACCTTGCCACTCTCCTCCCTTTCCTCCTCTCTCTCTCTCTCTCTCTCTCTCTCTCTCTCTCTCTCTTGTCACATATCACACCTGTATATTCCTGTCCACTGTTATCTCTTCTGTCACTCGCTACAATACTTCTGTCCACTGCCATTTTTCTTTCTGTTCTGGTTATAATTAGGTGTGTTCGTCGGTCTCTTTCCTGTCACCTGTTGTAATTAGTGTGTGTTAGTCTGTCTCCTCGCTGTCACCTCTTACAATACATCTGTCCACTGTTGCAGCGTTTGTCTGAGGTTACGGTGAGTTGTGTTCATCTGGTGTGTCTCTTCAGTGTGGTGTGTTAAGGTGTGTCTAGTTTTTCTATTACTGTTGCACTGTGATTATGTTATGCTATGTTTCTGCTGGTGCTATTATTACTACTACTACTACTACTACTACTACGACTCATCTTACCATTATAGCACACACACACACACACACACACACACACACACACACACACACACACACACACACACACACACACACACACACACACATCTTTCACACTTACACCTACACACACACACACCTTTCACCTCAACGTACACCTTCACTCAACAATACCTGCTAATCAACACACACACACACACACACACACACACACACACACACACACACACACACACGTACACACACAAGACCTCTCATCATCAATACCATACACACGAAAAAATAAATAAAAAAAGAAGGAAAATATAAGAAGAGAACTAATATATAAGAGGAGTGACTAGTAAAGAAGGAAGAGGAGGAGGAGGAGGAGGAGGAGGAGGAGGAGGAGGAGGAGGAAAGGGCACTGTAGGATGTGGTGGGAGCGGCAGAGATAATGACACCTGCTCTGTAATTAATTTCACAAAGGTGTTGAGGAGTAATTACTTTAGCCAGTATCCGTGAGAGAGAGAGAGAGAGAGAGAGAGAGAGAGAGAGAGAGAGAGAGAGAGAGAGAGAGAGAGAGAGAAGAAAGAACGAAAGATGAAGGAAGGAAGAAAGAAAGAAAGAACGAAAGATGAAGAAAGAAAGAAAGAAAGAAAGAAGAAAAAGAAAGAAGGAAACAAAGAAAAAGAAAGAAAAATAAAAAAGGAAAAGTTAGAAAAGGTTAAAAAAAAAATGATAAGAAAAACCAACTAGAACGAAGAAAGACAAAAGGAAACACAAAACGAAAAAAAGAAGAAAGAAAACACGGAAGGCAAGGCAAGGAAGCAAACAAATAAGAGATGAGTCAGAGAAAGAGGTGAGAGATGGAGAGAAGTGAGGAAAGGATGGAGGAAAGATGCTGAGAGGAGGAGGAGGAGGAGGAGGAGGAGGAGGAGGAGGAGGAGGAGGAGGAGGAGGAGGAGGAGGAGGGCAGTGCTTCCTGTGTGATAAATGCAAATGAGCCATGAAACGCGTGAATGAAACAACAAAGAAGAGATAAAATGAATGAGAGAGAGAGAGAGAGAGAGAGAGAGAGAGAGAGAGAGAGAGAGAGAGAGAGAGAGAGAGAGAGAGAGAGAGAGAGAGAGAGAGAGAGGAAACGAGAGCATGAAGGAAGATGAGGAAATAGCGGAACAAGTGTGTGTGTGTGTGTGTGTGTGTGTGTGTGTGTGTGTGT
>NC_059292.1:22394985-22417485 GCF_017591435.1 Portunus trituberculatus | reverse complement strand
GAAGTGGTCACTCGTATAAGTAATGGAAGAATACACAAGTTAAATAATAATGGAGGGAAGATAACCTTGTGAGAAATAGTGTGAAAGGATAGGGAGAAAAGAAAAATGACAACAAAAGAAGAAGAAGAACAACAACAACAACAACAACAACAACAACACTAGAGAACAATGTAGAAAAAAAAAATGAGAAAAAGAAAAGAAAACATATCACAAGTCACACGAAATAGAAAAAAATGAGAAAAAAATGAAAACCCTCTCTCTCTCTCTCTCTCTCTCTCTCTCTCTCTCTCTCTCTCTCTCCGACTCAATACTGCAATAAGCAAACTTCAGAGCACCCATGAATAATAAACTCAATAAATATGAATGAAAAATAGAACAGACACACAAACATTACAAACTATAAACTTTCTTATCCTTTTTTTCACTGACTCTTCCACGCAACACTTTTGGTCGATTGCAACAAAGGCGCAGAGAAAGAGAAGGATAATAAACCACACGAAGAAAGGATGAAAAATGAAGGACACAAAAAGAAATAAGGAAGTAAAAGGAGGAAGTAGGACGAGAAAGGGAGGATGAAATGAAGGAAGAGATTGAAAGAAATGTGTATAAATTTGTAATAATTGAACAGAAACACAATCTTACCTGAGAGGGATTATGGATCACACGAAGGAAGGATGAAAAAAAAGGAAGACAGAAACGGAAACAAGGGAAGAAAACTAAACAAAGGTAAGGCAAAAAAAAAGGAAGGAAGGAAGGAAGGAAAGAAAGAGGAAAGGAAAGGGAGAAAACGAGAGGAAGAAAAATATTTGTAAATTTGTAATCACTTAACAGAATCATAATGTTATATTTTTCGCTCTCTCTCTCTCTCTCTCTCTCTCTCTCTCTCTCTCTCTCTCTCTCTCTCTCTACCTCTACCTCTACCTCCATTATTCTTACGTAAAACATTATAAATCGATTACAATAAACAACGTAAAGCGAGAAAAGAAAGAGAATTTGTAACAACTCTTATAAAACCACAATGTTAAGTCCTTTTCCTTTATTTATTCCTCTTTTCATCCTTTCTTCCTTCCTCCTTCTCCTTTCAAACATTACGAATCGTCCATAACTAATAATACATAACAAATAAGAAACTATGTACTGAAAGGGTTAAACGAGTAAAATGGGTTGCAGATTTAAAAGTTTCATGAAATTATTTGAATTGTACAACTTATCTTTTATTTATTTATTTTTTTTACAAGATAATAATATAAAGTCTATTTCCTTATTTTTCTATCAATCTATTTATCATGCCCTTGTCGATTTTCCCCTCTCTTCCTTCCTCTTACCAGCAATACATAACACATTACCGAATCGATTATAACAAGCAGCACAGGGCGAATAGGAAGGGAAGGATCTGCTATGCCAAGAAGTGTTTGTAAATTGTTAATGTTACGTCTTTCTCTTCCTCCCTCGATAAGAAATGTGAATGAATAAATAAATAACATCAATTACTGGTTAACAAATTTCAGCAACGAAGGCTCTCTCTCTCTCTCTCTCTCTCTCTCTCTCTCTCTCTCTCTCTCTCTCTCTCTCTCTCTACTACTACTACTACTACTACTACTACTACTACTACTACTACTACTACTACTACTACTACTACTACTACTACTACTACTACTACTAGATACTATTACTACTATTACTGTTACTATACTACTACTACTACTACTACTACTACTACTACTACTACTACTACTACAACAACAACAACAACAACAACTACAACAACAACAACAACAACAACTACTACTACTACTACAAAATGTATTACTACTTCTATATTTCCTTCTCAGTTTCATAAATTAGCATTCTTAGAACACACCAATTTTCAAGCGTCCAGTAACTCATGCATTCAGTTCTTTATGCATTGGCAGTGATAGAGGAGGTATATATGTATGTCAGAGCCCTCCTCGTGTGTGTGTAGTAGGACAAGACACAAGCTGAAGAGAAGGATGTGAGAGAGTTGGATTTCAAAGAGTGAGTGTTTGATTATGATGAAATGTGACTGTAAGAAGCACGACAGAATAACAATCTTGCGTCCAGATGGAAAATGAGGGAAAACGATGAAACAAACTATAAATATTGAGTTATTATTATGAAAACACCATGAAAAGATGCTGAATGCAGTTAAAAAATATATAGAGTAATATGGAGAGTGTGGGAAAAAAAAGTGTTTGAATGTAAGAAATCAAGAAAATATAAGAAGAAGATGAAGAAGAAGAAGAAGAAGAAGAAGAAGAAGAAGAAGAAGAACAAGAAGAACAAGAACAAGAACAAGAAGAAGATGAACAAGAAAAAAAGAAAAGAAAGAAGAAGAAGAAAAGGAGGAGGAGGAGGAGGAGGAGGAGGAGGAGGAGGAGGAGGAGGAGGAGGAGGAGGAGGAGGAGGAGGAGGAGGAGGAGAAGAAGAAGAAGAAGAAGAAGAAGAAGAAGAAGAAGAAGAAGAAGAAGAAGAAGAAGAAGAAGAAGAAGAAGAAGAAGAAGAAGAAGAAGAAGAAGAAGAAGAAGAAGAAGAAAAAACCGTTTTTAAGCATATTAAGAAAAAAAAATCAAGGAAAGAAAGAATGATAAAAAGTGAGCAAAGCAAAAAAGCAAAAAAGAAAATGTAAAGACCAAAAAAAAAAAAAAAAAAAAAAAAAAAATCAAAACTGGAAGAAGAATTGATGAAAATAAGAATATGAAAAAAAAACAAGACAGAAAATAAAAGTAAGGAAGAAAAGAAAGAAAACAAGAGGAAAATACAAAAAATCAAGAAAAAAAACAAGAATAAGAGGATAAAGGAAGTAAATAAACAAAGAATAACAAAAGAATAAAAAATAACGAAAGGATGAACATTAAAGAGAAAACAAGGAAACAAGGAAACAGGAAAGAAAACTTACAAAGAGGAGGAAGGAAAGAAGGGAGAAAGGGAGGAAGGAATGGAGGAAGAAAGGGAGGAAGGAAACATTTAGCGGTGATTTGAGTGTGATTTGCTTGTGTGACAATGTGGAGGGAGGGAGGATGGGAGAGAAGGAGAGAGGGGGGAGGAAAAGAGGGAGGGAAAGGAGGGAGAGAGGAGGGAAAAAGGGAGGAAAATGAGTCTTTGTCAGTAATTTCCTCCTTCATTGTCTCGCTTTCGTGTTTGTGTGTGTGTGTGTGTGTGTGTGTGTGTGTGTGTGTGTGTGTGTGTGTGTGTGTGTGTGTGTGTGTGTGTGTGTGTGTGTGTGTAGAAGTGGTGCCAAAAAGGAAGGAAAGGAGGAAGAAAAGAAAGAAAGAAGGAAAAAAAAAGGAAAGGAGGGAGGGAGGAAGAGAAGGAGGAAGGGAGGGAGAGAGGGAAGGAGGAAGGAAGGAAGAAGGGAGAGAGAGAAAAAAAGGCGGAAAAAGATGAGTAAATCAGTATTAGAGAGAGAGAGAGAGAGAGAGAGAGAGAGAGAGAGAGAGAGAGAGAGAGGATACAAGTGTTGCGCATCCGCCTATCATTAACCTCCTTTTTCCTTCCTTCTTACTTTTAATCCCTTCTTCCTTCCTCTTCCACCACCACCACCACCACCACCACCACCACTACAATCACCACCCTTATATTTACCATCATCACACACATAGACACAATCATCATCATCATCTGCTCTTTCCTCCTCTTCCCTACCTCTTCTCTCACCACTGCTTTGCCCTTCCTCTATCCACACTGTCCTGCCCAGTCTGTCTACCCTTATCCTTACTATACCCACACCCATGCCCCGACTTACCCTGCTAATACCCCTGCCGCCCCCTTCCCACCCCGTCCCTTCTTCACCCTGCTGTTCCTTCTCCTCGTCTCTCGTTGGACAATAACATGAGTGACACTATGGAAAAAAAAATAAGAACAGACTTACTAGATTATGAATGAAAAGAGTAATAAATATAAATCAAAGGAAAATAACAAAGTGAGTTTTGAAAGAAATGGATTAGTAAATACTCTAGTGGTAATGGTTTCAATAGCTACGTTTGAAGAGCAACAAAGAAAAGGAGAAATATAAGTAAAAAAAATAACATAGAATGCACTGAAGCAGAAAAAAGGAAAAAAAGAGAGATTGGAATGAGTCACAGAAGGAGAAATAGAAGGATAGATTGAGGTAGATGAATATTACGTAGATTGACAATGACGCAGGAAAGGAAAAAGAGAGATAGATTTCAGTGAGTCATAAAAGGAGACTGAATGATTGAAATAATTAAATATTACATGGGCTGCAGTGAATCAGAAAAGAAAAAGAGATAGATTGCAATAGAGATAGAAAGATTGAGATAGGCAAACATAACACAACATAACATAACACAGACTGCAGTGACTCAGAAAAGAAAAAAGAGATGAGTCAAAGAAGGAAAGACAGAGAGAAAGATTGAGATGCAGATTAAGTTCGGCTCATCCCGTATAACGTAACTGTAAGCAAGGATCGGACGTGGAGATAAGGATGGGGTGAGGGGGTGACGTAATGAATACACGTTTCTATTTCTTCCGTAAACAAGACAAGAGAGAGAGAGAGAGAGAGAGAGAGAGAGAGAGATTGGCGAAGGAATAACAGAAACTAGGAAATTTATACCGAGTCATGAAATTAACGGTACACTTGATTTTTTTTTTTATACCATGTGGGCTTTTCACGGGAATTTCTGGGCTAAAGGGGATACTTTTTAGGGTACCTCCTATCTTAAAGCCCACCCGCTAGGAAACCGTTGCCCCGAGTGAGGAAGCCCAACCTACACTCAGACCGTGGACAGGATTCGAACCCGTGCGCTTGGAGACCTCTAGGACCCCAAAGCACGCATGGTTCCACTGTACCAAGGAGTTTAGTTAACCTCTTCTGTACCACGACACGTTTTAATATCTATTCTGCTTACTATTTGGTGATTCTATACAGCTTCAGAAACTTACGTGGGATTTAAATCGTGAAGAGTATGGCCATTAATCTTCTGTCTGACCTCCATAGACCTTTCCTAATGTAAATAAAATTGGCTAATCAAACGCAAAACTCGTGGTAAAAGTACGTCTCAGTACTGAAGGGGTTAAGGAATAAAGAACATGGAAAAAAATCGTGTATATATTAAATAACAAAGGGAAGGAGGAGTAGAATGATAAAAGAATAGAAAAGAAAACGCTCAATAAAAACCAGTATATGAATTATAATTGTAACGTGTTCTTATTTCATCATTTTTCCACTGACAAAGGGAATTTTATAAGATAGATAGAAAAAAAAATGAAACATACATAATGAAATAAAACTACGAGAGAGGAAAGAAAGAAGAAGAAAAAAGATGATATTTCACCAGTAGAAAAGATGAGACAAAATAAAGAAAAGAAATAAATAGACACAAATTTATATAATGAAATGGAAGCAAAAAAAAAAAAACTAATATTTCACAGATTTAAATGAGAGAGAGAGAGAGAGAGAGAGAGAGAGAGAGAGAGAGAGAGAGAGAGAGAGAGAGAGAGAGAGAGAGAGAGAGAGAGAGAGAGAGAGAGACACGGCCATCTCAAGAAACCGTACATTGAGCTAAATTTCGCGACACACGATAATAATAGCGACTGTCACGCCAAGTTAGGAGTCCCAGCAGTGATATCCAGAGACAAGACCAATAAAAGCGGTAATTCTCATATATAAAAGTTCACACACACACACACACACACACACACACACACACACACACACACACACACACACACACACACACACACACTTACTTAACAGGACACAGAATTTCAAGGATCGAGAGTTGACGTCAGAGAGAGAGAGAGAGAGAGAGAGAGAGAGAGAGAGAGAGAGAGAGACTGTTAACTCTTGACTTCTCTCCTCAATGATGTCTCGTGACGTCACAAGTCTTATCGCTACCAAGATCTCTTTGTTCTCTCTCTCTCTCTCTCTCTCTCTCTCTCTCTCTCTCTCTCATATCCGCTTCCCCTCTTCTTCAGAATAACGGGAAAAGTGGAAGAAGAAGAAGAAGAAGAAGAAGAAGAAGAAGAAGAAGAAGAAGAAGAAGAAGAAGAAGAAAAGAAGAAGAAAAAGATTTATAGAGGAGGAGGAGGAGGAGGAGGAGGAGGAGGAGGAGGAGGAGGAGGAGGAAACACAACTCAAAGATACAAAAAATCTTTGCTAATGTAAAAAATAAAGACAATACTGTGTTGCTTTCATCTTCTTCTTCCTCCTCCTCCTTTTCCTCCTTCCCTCCTCTTTTGTATTCCTTTGTATTCTTCCTTCTCATCTTCATCCTTCGCCTCTTCTCTTCTTCATCTTCATCTTGCCCCACAGCCATTTACTGTCTCCTCGTGGCGCGAAAATAAATAAATGAATAGGTAAATAGATAAATATAAGGAATATATATAAACTGCTACTTATACCTAGGTTTTAACTCTCTCTCTCTCTCTCTCTCTCTCTCTCTCTCTCTCTCTCTCTCTCTCTCTCTCTCTTTCCTGTTTTGTCTGTTACTTTTTGTCACTTTCGTCTTGATGGGATTTAAACACACTCACTTGTCATCACCCCTTCCCTCACCCTGTTACCGCTGCTGTCTCACCCCTGCCTCACCCTACACTCATTCTGACGGTCAAGCAACAAACACAACAGTAATATTTCTTCTCCTACACGACCGGAAGCCAGAGAATGACGGGAACAGACGGAAGAGATACACACACACACACACACACACACACACACACACACACACACACACACACACACTCTCTCTCTCTCTCTCTCTCTCTCTCTCTCTCTCAACCAAACAAACAAGATCCAATCCACTTATCCACCCAGCCAACCACTGAGTCCCATCCATACATCCATTCATCCACTCCGTCCACTCACCCAACACATCCACTCATACCACCAATCCACACACACGCCCACCTATCCCTACAACTATTTATCCTCTCATTTTCTTCACTCGTTGATCTGCCTATCCACCCACCTACCCATCTATCCCCACAGCTGCTCAGAACTAATCCATACATCCACCCATCTATCCATCTATCCACTCACACACTCACTCACTCTTTCATCAACCTGGCAACGGACTTAGATACATTTGAACGTTCATAAAAGAAAGAAAGAAGGAAGGAAGAAGGAAGGAAGGAAGGAAGGAAGGAAGGAAGGAAGGAAGGAAGGAAGGAAAGAAAGCAAGAATTTAAAACATGAATGAATAGATACATAGATAAACAAAAATATAAATAAAATTACAGTAATAGCAATGATAATAATAAAAGAGCGAATAAATCCACAAAAGAAAGAATGAAACAAATGAAAATACGAGTGAAAAGATACACAAACAAAATGAATAAATGAAATCACAATAATAGCAATAATAATAATAATAATAATAATAATAATAATAATAATAATAATAATAATAACAAAGGCGAACAAATGAATAACACAACGTAATACACGAACACGGATTAATTAATCATACACACGTCCGGCCTGCCAGGGAGGATTAAGAGGGGGGAGAGGGATACAGGGGTGGTCACTCATAGCGAAGCCTAATCCCGCGTCCCGCCGCCCACCAATGGGTTCGATCCCTCCGTCAGGAAGCGTTTAATTAGCGAGCTTGCGTTGGCGTCTACCTGAGCTGAGAGGGACAGGTACAGTGAATAGCGAGGGCCACACGAGGGATAATACTGGTCTAATACTCCTGCTAATACCGCTTCTAATACTCCTTATACACTTACTGACAGGACTTACACCCCGCTGAGCCCTTGTACCCGTCCCGAAGCCCTTTGTCTCACGGTGCGGGGTGTGACGGAGCAGGGCGGTGTCTCATGTGACCGCCGGGCAGCCCACACTCTGGGACATGGACAGGGTAAAAATAGGGCATGATTGGTTCCGTCTCAGAGCGTTTAGAAAGGTGTGTGTGGTAGCGTGAATCCTCTCTCCACCTTGCTGTCAACAAAAATTATTCCTGAGTTCAATTAAGATTATATCCGTCTTCCTTGTCTGCCTGTCTCTGATCCCTTCTTCCTCTCAAAAAAAACCTGTTTCTTTTTTCCTGAGTGTCTCGCCGCTTGCTGTCCACTGAAGCTAAAACTGAAATTCAAAACGAATTTATTACTCAGATGATTTTTTTTTTCTTTTTGCGTGTAATTGAAATTATATCCTGTCTGTTCCTCATCTCTTCCTCCTTTCCAATAAACTCTTTCCTGTCGCTGTCTCGCCGCTTTGCTGGTTAATAAAATTCAACGAGAAACTGGTGGGAATTGATTACTTAGTACTACATTCAGACTTTCTTTTTATATTCCTTCCCTGTTTACTCATTTTTTGTCCTTCCTTCTCCAACCCCACCCTTACAAAAAAAAAAAAAAAAAAAAAAGTTATGGTCTCACTTATTTGTAGATGAATTGAAACTTGAACTAAACTGAATGATAAAGTGAAAGAGTAATATTTGGCAACCACTATCGTCACAACCACTTCCATCAAACAACAATAATGGCATCCTATACTCCTTGGCAATGCCGCTGCTGGACTGCCCACGAGTCAAAGAACAGAAAACGGAGAATAATTAATACATCACATAATTCTATACAGTACATAAACAGGGTAACGAAACATTACCTTACTTGCGTCTCCCGGCATGTCAACCTGCCAGCCACACATCATCTCCCATTGCTTCTTTCTCATTCCTGCCGCCACCGCGCAGCTCAACAACACTCAAGGCGCAAGAAAAGAAACGCAACACTCTACTGAAACAATGTACAGATTAGAAATCCACCGTCGCAACCAGTAATCAGGTAAAATGTCGGTTTGGAATACTGCGTCACGGCACCAAAACAACCAACTCCGCGCCGCTGCCCGCTATACTGTCTTGACTCTGGGACGGCTCTTTAGTGCTTTGTATTGAAAAAGAGAAGGGGTTAAAAATGTCTTATTGTATAAACGAAAATTTGTATGTGTATACGCTAAACGGTTGGATGAAATAAAAATAATTTCAATGCTCATTTTTTTTTTTTCCCTTGAATGATACTCCTCGAATCGTCCTCTGCTCGGATCGTCCTGGGCTCGGTTCCTTCTCCATTCGAATTGTCATCCTCTCGAATCTTCCTTCTTTCAGGTTCGTTCTCTGCTTGGCTCGTCCAAGTCCCGTTATTTTTGTGATGAAAGGTAATGTGTTCGCGAATGATTATATCTTGTCATCATAAGTTTTGTCACTCAGAGGACGGAACGAAGCAGGGAACCATCTCGGAAAATGCACTGCGTAAATAAATCAGTAAATAAAACACACGATTATTAAGATTCCTGCAGTACATTTAACCAGCTTTAATCTATTTTGAACATATAGCTAACAATCGTAATAACAAAAAGTATCTGATAAAGTGGAAAATCACGATGAAATTACAGATTCATATGAACGAGTCCTTTTACAAGTCGGAGAGGTTAGTACCCCTGCAGTGCTGGTGATATGGCGTACACACGAGATACTTATTGAGTGTAGTGTGATCACTTTTGAGACGGCGTCGCTTTACTTACCCTAGGGAGTGACGCCTAACAAGAACTGTGGTGACTTTTTGTGGAAAGGCGGTTACAGAACAGCAAGAAATGAGATGCAGAGATCGTGAAGGAGGAGGAAGAGCCCAATACAGAGGTGGTGACTGGGTAAGTAGCTTTGTAAAAAATGTATGTAAATGTAAGGCGGGAATGAAGTGCCGTAGTCAATAAACCGGGGTCTAGGTAGTGTTCGCTCCCCCCACCCGGTTAGGTTAGTTTAGGAAAGGTTGAATAATGTTAAGTTTGGTTTGGTAATGTTAGTTTAGGTTAGATAGTGTTAGCTTAGGTTAGGTTAGGTTAGATAATGTTAGGCATAGTTTGGTAATATTAGTTTAGGTTAGATAATGTTAGCTTAGGTTAGGTAAGGTTAGGTTAGGTTAGATAATGTTAGATTAGGTTAGGTTACGTTAGTTGAGGTTAGGTTAAGTTAGTTAACGTTAGATTACGTTAGGTTTGGTAGGTCATGCTTCGTTATTTTAGTATCCTTTAGAACGAGGCTTCTTCACTTTATAATTATTTACGTGTTAGGTGTATTGTAAGGTATAAGCGAAATAAAGGAAGAGTATTGAACAGTCATAAGATCCGAAAAAAAGTATATTCTAGGTAACTGCCGTTTTAATGTCTAGGAAACACGTGTATATGTGAAGAAATGGAATATGGATCATCATGAAGTTTTGGGTCAGGTCACGTCAGGTCAGGCTGGAGTAGGCTAAGTGTATAGCCTTATTTTGACGAGATATTCGTGCTTTATTGTCAGCGAACTGTGTGTGGGTGGATATGGAGCAGGTGATCAAGAGTATACGTGAAGAGTTTGGGTATAAGAGGCTAGTTTTCTAGACACGACGCTTTCTCCACTTGTTTCCACTTATTTCTCTTAAAGCAAGCAGTAGCAGATCTCACTCAGCAGGGCGGCAATTCATTAGGTGTGTGTGTGTGTGTGTGTGTGTTGTGTGTTGTTCACCTAAATATTTACAGCTAGTTAGGTTAGAATAATTTTTTTACATATTATTTCAATGTTTTTTTTCTTTTCTTTTGTTGATTGCGTAATATGAATTGTATATTTTGTATTAAGTTGTGTGTGTGTGTGTGTGTGTGTGTGTGTGTGTGTGTGTGTGAAAGAACGAAACTCGTAATAGTAACTGAACGACTATAGCTATGTTAGCTTGTTACTGGTAGTTATCCCGGTGGTGGTGGTGGTGCCGGTGGCGGTGATCGTGCAGGAGGAAGGAAGGTCTGGGGAGAGAGGGAGAGAGGAGACAGGCACTAGAGGAAGAGGGAGGGTGCAGTAGCCTCTTCAATTAAGGTACCTCACAGTTTACATGATTCATGAGGACCCGTGTACAGGGATATAATGATTTTCAAGGGGATTTTAACATCGCTTTCACGTTAAGATCAAGATCAAGACGCGGCAAAACAGTCGAGCACAAGATAAGCATATCACAGGACTACTGTAGAGTGAGGAGAGGGAAATATGTGAAGCTTCCTTCCTCCTCATGGCGTAGTGGCATGGACATTACAGCAGGAATTAACTATTTGTCCAACAATGAGTTTGTTAAGTTAAACAGGTGGCCAGCCCAGGTTGTGTTAGACAGCAACACCCTCGCCAGGATACTCGAGTTGCCTATTCTTAATTAAAATTGTTGTTTCCGTGTAATAGTAAGTTGATCTGTGTGATTTGGACTTTTAAGTGACACACACATGTTGGCCCGTACTTTTAAAACGTTCCTAGGAACGACGCAAAATTGTGCTCAGCTAGGAAAAATTCCTAGGCACGACTTATAAAAGTGACCCAGGACAATCCTAGTCGGTCCTAGGTAAGATTTTCGCATAGGTGAAGATCGTTGCTACTTTGGAAAAAGATGCTATACTTAGCGTAGTCACGACAGAAAAAAATGCATAAATTGCTTGAAATAAAGGAATAATATATATCTTTTGTTGTTAAATACTATGTTTTAATTTTTTTTTTCATTGTTTGTTTTATCTTTTAAAAGCAATGAATACATATTTAATGGATGTGCTGATGTCAACAAAATGGAATGTAAACAAACCGTAGGGTAACGTCTGGTAAAGTTCCGTAGGGTAACGTCTGGCTGTCTCGTCAGAGACTGCAGCAGATCAAACAGTGAATTACACACACACTTGGATCAGTTTGAATGAGGAAGCGGTGTCAGCAAACCAGGCAGGCCAGCAGGCACTGCCAGTCACCAATGAGTAAATCAGCGTTCAGAGAAGGGATAACGCTGCACCAGGTAAGATAATTTTGAGGCATTTATATTGTTTGTAATAGTGAGAGAAGCAATCTTATTATCTACGGCCTGAAATTTAGCAAAGATAGGCAATCATGCATTATTTGGTTCAGCAGTAAGCCAGAGCCTATTATAATTAAAGTTGTTTAAGAATAAGCTTTTTTTTTTCTCTCTAGTTCTACCCAACCAATGGAATTTAATGTAACTTTACGAATTCCCTATAATGTATTAATTACTAACCTAAGCTTGCACAACTTAACTTAATCTTCTTTTTTGCTCATGTAAACACTCTTTATGGCATTCAACATTTTATCATTACATATATATATATATATATATATATATATATATATATATATATATATATATATATATATATATATATATATGACATATATATCAGATTAGTAAAATTATGTACTTTTTCCAGGAGGCAGGAAACCAACCGTTCCTGTCTATATCCCAGTTCAAGACAAACTTCTGGTCGTGATTGGGGATAACAACACCTCAATTTCAGGTGTTGAGAATGCCTGTGACTGAGAACAACCAACAGCTGTTATCAGTGTTCCTGTAGGGTACGTCTTTTTTTTTTTTCCCTAAGGATATAAGTTTGCTACTATACATTGGTATTTGAGATTCATTATACCTTTCATTATTCATATGTAAACAAGTTTTTTTTTTTTCTACCAACTGCTAAGTAACATATTGATGGTTCTCAGAATTTGCAGTATATTGAAGATCATGGAGGTAGAAATTTACATATCTTGTTTATTTCTTTACAGATTTTATTTTCATATTGGACCAAATGATTTCACTTAAATACAAATTAGATATATAAAATAATTGTATACACATGCAGTAACAGACTAGTCTTGGAAGTGCAGATTTGTAAACGTGATACCAAGTTTTACTAGGGACATACACCTAGTTCCTGTGTTTTGGTTAATTTAGTCCTTGTATGGTTATATTACAGTCAATCATTAATAAGTGTAGGGTTCAAATAACACAAACCTGCATATTATAACAAAAATATGCTCTCCTAAGTATAAAAAAAAAAAAAAAAAAAATCAGTATGCTCCTCTCTCCCACAGTTGGTACAGCAAGCTATGGCAGGAAAGCCAGAATATCGAACTGCTGCAGAGGGACAATAACTTCCAGTGCACCCATCCTCTGCATCATTGCAGGATCTTGCCAAGATGACATTTGAGGAGTTCCATCACCTGTCTGAGAAAGAGAAAAATAGATAGGGTTCAATAAGTTGATATGCAATACAAACTAGCTCAAAAAAAAGTAATTCTTTCCCATCTCCTCTTTCAGTAATATTATACTATTTTATTTTCATTTTGTATGATAACCATGGCATAGTAATAAGGGGCAAGCCGGGCAAATGCCCTGGGCAGCACATTTCTTAGTGGGCAGCACAAGCGAGGCTACTGAGAGTATTGGTGTTCAGACTATTGTTTTAGAATTTGCAACATTGAAGGTATGCAAAATAATGATTTAAAGTTGATGGATGTATAATATAATATGTATACATAATACACAAATGCTTAATTTTACATTTTAATTATTTTTGGGTGCAGCATTTCCAGGTTTCGCCCCCATGTAAATCTATCTCTCACTATGCCGCTGTATGAAAGGGCTGTGGTATTTAACAGAGTATAAAATATTGTGATGTGTCACCTTAGTATTATTCACTACCTATCTTAAGAAAAAAAAAAAAAACTTCCAGTAATATATGTAAACCTAATTCCAACTGAAGCAGTTTATGTAAAGTGGTTCTGAATTGGTCACAAAGCAAAATTCAGTGGTTATATTAGAAGAAATATCTTGGTTAGGTTAAGTTTTTAGCTAGGTTAAACTTGGTTAGGTTAAGTTTAGTAAGGTTAAATTGGGTTAAGTTTAGTGTGTTAAACTGAGTTAGATTATCTTTGGTTAAGTTAAATTGAGTTAAGTTTCACTACATTAACTTTGGTTAGGTTAAACTTGTTAAGATTAGTTAAGTTACATTGGGTTAGGTTAACTTTGTTTAGGTTAAACAGTTAGGTTGGATCAGATTATATTATTTGCTTCACAAATAATAACATGATAATAGATTATTTGCTTCAGTACACTTCTTACATTCAGCCATATGGTGTACACAATGCAGTTCTTTTTCACCACCCTTGAAATAATCCAATATTAATTTTATCCATCCCACGTATAATTCTTCTCCATACTTTCATCCAACAGTCTTTTAAAGCCACTCATCTCAGCAATTACTCAGCCCATTCACAACTATGTTAGAGAATGAATATCTACCTACATGTTATGCATATCATAGTTTTTCCTTGCTACATCCACTGTCATGTCTCCTATCCTGTTTACTTATTTATAAAACCTGATTGGTTTCTTTTACCAATTCCTTTCACCCATTTAAAAAAAAAAAAAACATGGTGAGTGTTCATTTAATATTCATGCTTTACAGCTCCACAATACACTGATACAGCATAATTGTTACTCACCTTAGTAAAATCACCACCTTCATCTCAGGTGTTCCTCTGTGTCGGACTTTGAAGGGCGATCCAAGCAATTCATCTTAACGAGTTTTTCGTCGTTATAATCACACAGCACGTCTTTCCGAGGACGAAAAATCTTCCGGTGACGTCTGCGGTCTTCTACGGCGCCATGTTTTTCTGTCCTAGGCGCTACCTGACACCGCTAGGCCACCTCCGTACTTGACTTAGGAATTTCTCGAGTTAGGCAAATTCCTAGGACGCAAAATCTTTTCTAAGTAGATCCTAACGTTTCCTAGACAAAATATGCGTCTTAGGCAAAGTTTTCGTCCTAGGCACCTTTTATAAGAACGGCCCGTTATCTTCTTGTTACTCTCGACTGGATTAATTCACTTCCAATCAAGAATGTATTCTTTTGGAAATATGGAGATGACCAAATGAGCCTCAAGGCCAATTCACGAAAAATCAACTTGTATACATTTGTTCATGAATAGGGTTTGATTTTGCCTGTGTCACTACTTGTGTACGAGTTGCTGCCACCACTGTACTATGTGTTCAGAACTCTTACTCTCTCTGCCCTCCATGAGACAAATATAAACCAAAATGGTAAAAAAAATCAATTAAATTTTAATGATATATGAAAGTAACAAAAATATATTTTCTCTTTTGTTGTTGGCAATGCCCTTACATAAACAGACACCGCTATGAACACTTCGGTCACCTACTCATCCTAACACTAACCTAAAAAACCTGACACATGGCCTGTGTGGGGGACCAGGGACAAGGAAACCACTCACCTGGCAGGTCTGTGCGTCGGGTGTCTCTCACCTTCACTCTTCACACACACACACACACACACACACACACACACACACACACACACACACACACACACACACACACACACACACACACACACACACACTCTCTCTCTCTCTCTCTCTCTCTCTCTCTCTCTCTCTCTCTCTCTCTCTCTCTCTCTCTCTCTCTCTCTCTCTCTCTCTCTCTCTCCAGAGCCAGCAGCACACGTGGAGGAGGTTTTGACAGACAAGGGCTGGTCTCCCTCCGTACATGTCGAGCACGATCAGTCTAGTGAGGAGTGAGCCTACCTTAGCTACCTACTCACCGATCTATATACATGTAGTCCCTATCTTTGTCAGGAGTTCCCCACAACTAATATTTCCTATTCTAAAAGTAATAATACATTTAATAATTGTATGAGAGTGAAGAGTATAAGGATTTCTTAGTGGACCCTTAAAAGAGGGATCTCAATGCATATCCTTACCTGCTACAACCAGTACACTTTGAAGGAATTATGTAAAACAAAAATGTATTGTATCGACTTACGGTATTGCATCTCTATGTTTATGGAATGACACTGAAAGTATATTCTATAATATTATTACCCTTGTGAGCGAAGGGGATATGTATTGTGCTGCCACCTGGTGACAACCACTAGTTCTGAAAACTCCCCATTGACACTCTAGACAGTTGAGTCAGTTGAGACCAAAGACAGATGAGACTCAAGACAGTTGGTCCCCAAACTAATTGAGACCCAAGTTAGTTGGTTCCCAAGATTAGTGAGCATTTTTTTTTCTTTATCCATTCTCGCTCTGTGAATCAGTATATATAGCCCCTTCTCTGTTCCCTCCTACTTTTTCTATCCTCATTTTCGTGCTAAAGCTGAATGTTGCGTCTGTGTGCGCAACAACTTAACTTGCTCTCGTGCCCACGCTCTTGCACCTTCCGAGTTTTCCACCATCTGGTTTCGACTTAGTAGTCACTCTAACTAAATTTATTTGTGCTGTCTATCTCTTCCCTAACTCTTCTGCCTCTAGTAAATTCTTTGACTATTTAACTTCCTAAGTGGAGCACATTCTGTCCCTCTATAGTCTATTCTTTCGCGGAGATCTCTATCCTTGGAGATTTCAATGTTCACCACCAGCTTTGTCTTTCCTCTCCCTTCACTAACCATCCCGGTGAAAAAGCCTTCAACTTTGCTATCCTCCATGACCTAAAGCAACTGGTGCAACACCCTACTCGTATTCCTGACCATCTTGGAAACACGCCCAACATTCGTGATCTCTACCTTACCTCTAATCCTTCAGCTTATGCTGTTACCCTATTTTCTCCGTTGGGCTCCTCCGATCATAATCTCGTTTCTGTATCTTGTCCTATTTCTCCAATCCCTCCTCAGGATCCCCCAAAGTGGAGGTGCCTCTGGCATTTTACCTTTGCCAGATGGGGAGACCTGAGGAGGTATTATGCTGATTTTCCCTGGAATGATTACTGCTTCCATGTCAAGAGACCCATCTCTATGTGCTGAACGTATAACGGAAGTGATAGTGTTTGGCATGAAGGCATACATTCCTCATTTTTTCCTCAGCCTCAACCTTCCAAACATATATAGTACGAGAACAGCCTGTTCTCGTACTATATATGATAGAGAGGTTGCCCACAATAGGTACTTGAGCCTTCCATCACCTGAATCTCATACACTTTATATTTCTGCCCAAAATCATGCCAAGTCTGTTCTTCAACTTACCAAGCACTCCTTCATAAATAAAAAATATCAAAATTTTTCAAACTCTAACTCCCCTCGTGACTTCTGGCATTTAGCCAAAAACATCTCCAATAACTTTACTTCTTCATCTTTCCTCCTTTATTTCATCCTGATGGCACCACTGCCATCTCATCTGTTTCTAAAGCTGAACTCTTCTCAAACCTTTGCTAAAAACTCCACCTTGGATGATTCTGGGCTTGTCCTCCTCTCCTCCTCCCTCTGACTATTTCATGTCTTCAATCAAAATTCTTCGTAATGATGTTTTCCATGCCCTCTCTGGCCTAAACCCTCGGAAGGCTTATGGACCTGATAGGGTCCCTCCTATTGTTCTCAAAAACTGTGCTTCCGTGCTTGCACCTTGCCTGGCCAAACTCAAATATGTCTATCGACTTTTACCTTTCCTTCTTGCTGGAAGTTTGCCTACATTGAGCCTTTTCCTAAAAAGGGTGACCGTTCTAATCTTTCAAAGTACCATTTTATATAGCTTTAATCTCTTGCTTATCTTAAGTTTTAGAATCTGTCCTCAATAGGAAGATTCTTAAACATCTGTCACTTCACAGTCTTCTGTCTGATCGCCAGTATGGCTTTCGTCAAGGTCACTCTACTGGTGATCTTCTAGTCTTCCTTACTGACTCCTGGTCATCCTCATTTAGAGATATCAGAGAGACTTTTTCTGTTGCGTTAAACATATCAAAAGCTTTTGATAGAGTGTGGCACAAAGCTTTGATTTCAAAACTGCCCTC
This sequence comes from Portunus trituberculatus, assembly GCF_017591435.1. NCBI lineage: Eukaryota > Metazoa > Arthropoda > Malacostraca > Decapoda > Portunidae > Portunus > Portunus trituberculatus. The sequence goes on along the minus strand of NC_059292.1, from coordinate 22,399,921 downwards.
CTACGGTTTCGGTTTCTATCCCTCTCCCTGCAACATTATCTCAAGTTTCTTTTCCGACCGTTCTCTTCCAGCTGTGGTAAATGGCCACTGTTCTTCTCCTAAAATCTATTAACAGTGGTGTTCTTCAGGATTCTGTTCTATCACGCACTCTCTTTCTGTTATTCATTAATGACTTTCTTAGCCAAACTTCTTGCTCTATCCACTCCAATGCTGATGATACCATCCTACATCTTTCCACTTCTATTTTTTAGAGACGACCAACCCTTCAGGAAGTCAACAGATCACGCAGGGACACCACAGAACGCCTGAATTCTGATCTCTCTTAAGATTTCTGACTGGGACAGAGAAAACATAGTAGTGTTTAATGCCTCAAAAAACTCAATTCCTCCATATATCAACTCCACACAATCTTCCAGACAACAAACGCCTCTTCTTCAATGACACTCAACTGTCTCCCTTTTCCACACTGAATATCCTCTGTCTGTCCTTTACTCATCATCTTAACTGCAAATTTAAGTTTCATTTCTTGCTAAAACAGCATCTATGAAGTTTGTCGTTCTGCGGCGTCTCCGCCAGTTTTTCTCACCCCTCCAACTGCTACTTGTACAAGGGCCTGATCCGTCCTTGTATGGAGTATTTTTCGCATGTGTGGGGGGTGTTCCATTCATACAGCTTTATTAGATGGGTGGAATCAAAAGCTTTTCGTCTCATCAACTCCCCTCCTCTGACCGACTGTCTTCAGCCTCTTTCTCACCACCGAAATGTTGCATCCCTTTCTATCTTTTAACGCTATTTTCATGCTAACTGTTCTACTGATCTTGCTAACTGCATGTCTCCCCTCCTCCTGCGACCTCGCTGCACAAGGCTTTCTTATTTTCCTCTTATCCTTATTCTGTCCAACTCTCTAATACAAGAGTTAGCCAGTATTCTCAATCATTCATACCTTTCCCTGGTAAACTCTGGAACTCCCTACCTGCTTATGTATTTCCATCTTCCTACGACTTGACTTCTTTTAAGAGAGAGCGGTGTCAACACATTTTTCCCTGAATTTTGGCTAATTCTTTCGGATCTTTTATGGAGACTGCAATTCTATTGGGCATTTTTTTGTCTGATATTTTCTTTTTGCCCTTGGCAGTTGTCCCTCTTACATAAAAAAAAAAAAAAAAAAAATGCCTTCCCTCCTTCTCCGACCTCACTGCACAAGGCTTTGAAATTCCTCTCACCCAAATTCTGTCCCTCTTTAACACAAGAGTTAACCAGTGCTCTTAGTCTTCCATACCTTTCTCTGGTAAACTCTGAAACTCCCTGTTTCTATTTCCAACTTCCTATGACTTGACTCCAATCAAGAGGAGGCTTTATATTTTTGTTGCCTCTGGCCAGTTCTCCTCTCTGACTTAAAAAAAAGTGTGTGTGTGTGTGTGTGTGTGTGTGTGTGTGTGTGTGTGTGTGTGTGTGTGTGTGTGTGTGTGTGTGTGTGTGTGTGTGTGTGTGTGTGTGTCGGAGAGAGAGAGAGAGAGAGAGAGAGAGAGAGAGAGATTAATATTGATAATAGCAACAACGATAATGGTAAAGATGATGATAATAATATTAATGATAAAGATAGTAATAATAGTAGTAATATTAATAATAATAGCAGTAATATTAATGTTTATAATAATGATAATATTAATGGTAATAATGATAATAATAAAATAATAAAAATGTCAATATGAATAAGCCGTAGTTCATATGATAGTAAAGACAGACAGAGAGAGAGAGAGAGAGAGAGAGAGAGAGAGTGTGTGTGTGTATGTGTGTGAGAGACTGCCTCTGACGGGTAGCCTCTTGGCAGGCCAGGGCTGCCTCTTCCTCCCCTCCTCCCACGGGCAGCCTCTCCCTCCTTCCTTCCCCACTTGCTGCCTCTGACGGCAGCCTCTTTGCCTGGCTGGGGCTGCCTATTTTTCCCCTCCTCCCACGGACAGCCTCTCTCTCCTTCCTCCCACTGGCTGCCTCTGACGGGCAGCCTCTTGGCCTGGCCGGCACAGCCTCTCCCTCCTTTCCTCCCACTGGCTGCCTCTTACAGGCAGTCTCTTGGCCAGGCCGGGGCTGCCTCTAGGGACAGCCTTTCCCTCCTTGCCTCCCACTGGCTGCCTCTGACGGGCAGCCTCTTGGCCTGGCCGGGGCAGCCTTTCCCTCCTTCCCTCCCACTGGCTGCCTCTGACGGACAGCATCTTGACCAGGCCTGGGCTGCCTCTTCCTCCCCTCCTCCCACGGGTAGCCTTTCCCTCCTTCCCTCCCACTGGCTACCTCTGACGGCAGCCTCTTGGCCTGGCCGGGGCTGCCTCTTTCTCCCATCCTCCCACGGGCAGCCTCTCCCTCCTTCCCTCCCACTGGCTGCCTCTGACGGGCAGCCTTTTGGCCTGGCCTGGGCTGCCTACAGGGGCAGCCTCTCCCTCCTTCCCTCCCACTGACTGCCTCTTACGGGCAGCCTCTTGGCCTGGCCGGGGCTGCCTCTTTCTCCTTCCCTCTCACTGGCTGCCTCTTACGGGCAGCCTCTTGGCCTGGCCTGGGCTGCCTCTTCCTCCCATGGGCAGCCTCTCCCTCCTTCCCTCCCACTGGCTGCCTCTGACGGGCAGCCTGGCCTGGGCTATCTCCAAGGGCACTTCCTCCTTCCATCCCTCTGGCTGCCTCTAACGGACAGCCTCTTGGCCAGGCATGGGCTGCCTCCGGCCAGGCATGGGCTGCCTCCGGGGGCAGCCTCTCTCTACTTCCCTTCCACTGCTGGCTCTGACGGGCAGCCTTTTGGCCAGGCCTGGGCTGCCTCCAGGGGCAGCCTCTCCCTCCTTCCCTCCCACTGGCTGCCTCTGACGGGCAGCCTCTTGGCCTGGCCTGGGCTGCCTCTTCCTCCCTTCCTCCCATGGGCAGCCTCTCCCTCCTTCCCTCCCACTGGCTGCCTCTGACGGGCAGCCTTTTGGCCTGGCCTGGGCTACCTCCAAGGGCAGCAACTTCCTTCTTCCCTCCCTCTGGCTGCCTTTAACGGGCAGCTTCTTGGCCAAGCCTGGGCTGCCTCCAGGGCAGCCCTCCTCCTTCCTCCCACTGGCTGCCTCTGACGGGCAGCCTCTTGGCCGGGCAGCCTTTCCTCCTTCCTCAACTGGCTGCCTCTGACGGGCAGCTCTTTCCTCCTTCCTCCCACTGGCTGCCTCTTACGGGCAGCCTCTTGGCCTGGCCGGGGCTGCCTCTTCCTCCTTCCCTCCCACTGGCTGCCTCTGACGGGCAGGCTGGCCTGGCTGCCTCAAGGGGCAGCCTCTCCCTCCTTCCCTCCCACTGGCTGCCTCTTGGCCTGGCCTGGGCTGCCTCTTCCTCCCTTCCTTCCATGGGCAGCCTCTTCCTCCCTCCCTCCCACTGGCTGCCTCTGACGGGCAGCCTGGCCTGGGCTACCTCAAAGGGCAGCCACTTCCTCCTTCCCTCCCTCTGGCTGCCTCTAACGGGCAGCCTCTTGGCCAGGCCTGGGCTGCCTCCGGGGGCAGCCTTTCCCTCCTTCCCTCCCACTGGCTGCCTCTTACGGGCAGCCTCTTGACCTGGCCGGGGCTGCCTCTTCCTCCTTCCCTCCCACTGGCTGCCTCTGACGGGCAGCCTAGCTTGGCCTTGGCTGCCTCCAGGGGCAGCCTCTCCCTCCTTCCCTCCCACTGGCTGCCTCTGACGGGCAGCCTCTTGGCCTGGCCTGGGCTGCCTCTTCCTCCCTTCCTTCCATGGGCAGCCTCTTCCTCCCTTCCTCCCACTGGCTGCCTCTGACGGGCAGCCTGGCCTGGGCTACCTCCAAGGGCAGCCTCTCCTCCTTCCCTCCCACTGGCTGCCTCTGACGGGCAGCCTCTTGGCCAGGCCTGGGCTGCCTCCAGGGGCAGCCTCTCCCTCCTTCCCTCCCACTGGCTGCCTCTGACGGGCAGCCTCTTGGCCTGGGCCTGGGCTGCCTCCAGGGGCAGCCTCTCCCTCCTTCCCTCCCACTGGCTGCCTCTGACGGGCAGCCTCTTGGCCTGGCCTGGGCTGCCTCTTCCTCCCTCCTCCATGGGCAGCCTCTCCTCCTTCCTCCCACTGGCTGCCTCTGACGGGCAGCCTTTTAGCCTGGCCTTGGCTGCCTCAAGGGGCAGCCTCTCCCTCCTTCCCTCCCACTGGCTGCCTCTTACGGGCAGCCTCTTGGCCTGGCCTGGGCTGCCTCTTCCTCCCTTCCTCCATGGGCAGCCTCTCCTCCTTCCCTCCCACTGGCTGCCTCTGACGGGCAGCCTTTTGGCCTGGCCTGGGCTGCCTCCAGGGGCAGCCTCTCCCTCCTTCCCTCCCACTGGCTGCCTCTGACGGGCAGCCTCTTGGCCTGGCCTGGGCTGCCTCTTCCTCCCTTCCTTCCATGGGCAGCCTCTCCTCCTTCCTCCCACTGGCTGCCTCTGACGGGCAGCCTCTTGGGCCTGGGCTGCCTCCATGGGCAGCCACTTCCTCCTTCCCTCCCTCTGGCTGCCTTTAACGGGCAGCTTCTTGGGCCTGGGCTGCCTCCAGGGGCAGCCTCTCCCTCCTTCCCTCCCACTCACTGCCTCTGACGGGCAACCTCTTGGCCTGGCCGGGGCAGCCTTTCCCTCCTTTCCTCCAACTGGCTGCCTCTGACGGGCAGTCTCTTCGCCAGGCCGGGCTGCCTCCATGGGCAGCCTTTCCCTCCTTCCCTCCCACTGGCTGCCTCTTACGGGCAGCCTCTTGGCCTGGCCGGGGCTGCCTCTTCCTCCTTCCCTCCCACTGGCTGCCTCTGACGGGCAGCCTCTTTGGCCTGGCTGCCTCCTGGGCAGCCTCTCCCTCCTTCCCTCCCACTGGCTGCCTCTTACGGGCAGCCTCTTGGCCTGGCCTGGGCTGCCTCTTCCTCCCTTCCTTCCATGGGCAGCCTCTTCCTCCCTCCCTCCCACTGGCTGCCTCTGACGGGCAG
>NC_059292.1:22387485-22389985 GCF_017591435.1 Portunus trituberculatus | reverse complement strand
GTGCACACGCGTCCTGGCTTAACGAGGGGATAACATTACCCGCCCCGCCCCGCCACCCGCCACAAGGCTATCGCGGGGCCGCCTCTGCATGCTGATGGCAGAGAGAGAGAGAGAGAGAGAGAGAGAGAGAGAGAGTGCGTATGGTGATTTAGTGTTATGTTCTTTGCGCTGATGATTTATAAATGAATATTGACAAAGTTCCTGCCCCCTCACCCCCTCTCTCTCTCTCTCTCTCTCTCTCTCTGGGTTACATGAGGCTACCCACGTTTAAGGCCGATTCCCACTTGATGAGCTGGAAGCCAAAAATGTGGCTGGCAGCCAGTCTGGCTGGCTGGAAGCAAACCTGATCGGCTTGTAAGCTTGGCTGGCAGCTTGGTTTGCAAGCCAGTTGTGGTTATGCTTGCATCTCAGTTCCCACTTGACTGCTGAAGATGGTGAACCGCCGGAAACTTGCTGCTTTTATGCTGCTCAGGCGAAGGCGCCAAAAACGAAAAGTGTGGGTGAAGCCGCTGTTTGCGCGAAGGGCAGAGAGAGGAGAGTACCGTTCTCTAGTGCAAGAAATCACTTTTCACTGTTTTCTTTCCTTTCTGTATTTCTTTTCGGAATCGCTCTCGTACCCCGCCCGGTTTGGTCCATTCGGCTTTTGCCCTTCCTTCATATTCGGGACACTCCTCGTCTATCTGGGCCCACATTTCAGCAATATATTTGGGCTTTTTGTGGTCTGGATGCTGTTTGTCCCATATAGCAGGGAATTTTTCCACCTCTTGACATAAGTGTTCAAGGTTGTCCCAATTAACTACCACTTTTGGTCCCATTTCACTTTAAAACAATCACTGTAAGTATGTAATTAGTTAATAACATTCAACAAGCCTAATGTGGCTGCCAGCAAAAAATGAACTGATTTATTTTTTGCTGGCTGGCAGCTCAATGGTACAAGCACAAAGCAAGAAATAAAATTGTTGGCTGGGAGCCAATCGATGATCAGCTGGCAGCTAAAAAAAACGAGCTGGCAGCTCAGTTTTGAGCTGCCAGCATGTTTATTGGCTGCCAGCCACATTTTTGGCTTCCAGCTCATCAAGTGGGAATCGGCCTTTAGTTTGACCTTCCTTTCTTGGTGACAGGAAGAACAACTGCGCTTAACTTGTCTCTTTAATTCTCAGTGCTTTTATGTAACCTTGAAAATGCTTCTCATGTTTTTGCCGCCATTACTTATTTATTATTGTGCATATTCTTACTACTATATTAATTCGTTTTCATATTATTCTCTGTTTTAGTCATTTATCAATATCTCCTTTATTTTATTCTGCAGTTTCCTGTACTCTTAACCACTTTTGTTTGAAGACACGAGTTAATATCTTTAGAAATACTGTGATTTTATCTCTGTTTTGTGTATTAGTGATAGTTTAGCATGTGTTCTGCGTCATCAGTAGCAAAAAATGTCTATGAGAATCCAACTAGTCACATCTTTGGCTTTTGAAAGCAGTCTTGGTGCGCGAACAAAGCATTTAAGAACACGAGGCAAGGTTTTAAAAAGTGTTATATTATTTTCTGCTTTGTATATAAGCGTTTAACAAGTGCATCATGAATAGTAAAAAATACATTCCCGTGGTCTCTGAAGACAGTTCCTTTGCTTAAATAAAGTGTTTAAGAATAGCAGACAATATCTGATCAAAAGCGCTACGATTCTCCTGCGTTGTATATAAGAATTGATTCAAGCGTTCACTGTTCATATAAATCCCCTTCGTCTGTGGAGCAGCACGCCTGACCATCACTGCCTCGTGTTGCGCCGTGGGGTGTCGTCGCAGGCGTGTCTTCTTATTAATAACAAGCTCGAGACTTATTTCTTTTGCTTCTTGTGCGTGACCAAGTAAGGCGCAGCGCTCATGATGGGAGGGACCTTGGCGCGCTTTGTCCTCGAGTGGAGATAGGAGGAAACTAGTTCCCGAGGGATGGCAGGAAGGAACTGACTCTCAAATAAGGGAAGGTAGGATGAAATTGAATGGTAGGAAGAAATGGATTGCCAAGTTACATGATAGGAAGATATTGGCTCTCAAATAGGGTAGCAAGATAAAATAGATAAAAAAAAAAACCCCGAAAATGAAAAGAACTGGTGATAGAGAATATTGTTAAATACTAAAAAATTAACTTGATTACCATGTTAACAGAGAGGGTAGAGAGTATTAAAGGAACATTAATATTCATAGATTGAAATGATAGCGGATATGCAAAGAATTATGTTAATATACAAGAACTGGTGCTTGTGAACCCAGTACCCTAAAATTTCTTGTGTGTATTCTCCAAGGAACTCCATTACAGAGGATGTCGCTTTGTGTAAATATAGTTTGCGAAAAGGGAATATAAAAGATAATGCAGAATGATTTTAAGTAAGGATACCATTTAAACCAGTCTTGACTTTTTGTGACATTGGCAAGTAAGTAAAGCTCTCTCTCTCTCTCTCTCTCTCTCTCTCTCTCTCTCTCTCTCTCGTGTCATACCCCCA